>NC_053158.1:104965754-105565754 GCF_016835505.1 Polypterus senegalus
AAATTCAGATATTATGCAAAATGAAGGCCACTTCCCCTGAAGAGAAATCCCTTACAACACACCTTTCTGGATAAGTGTATAGGACACAAAAAGAAGGACAAGGTCTGACAGCTTGCTTCTTGGAGGATTCTAAAGTAGAGATCTACTCAGAAAGAGCCTCATGGTTAATCCAAGGATGACATTATTCCTAGAAGCAAAGATATCTCTGAAGAAACAGATGATAAATTTACTTAAAAGAAAACAAATCAGTCCACTTGCACTGCTTAAAGCCATGGGGTTCTGGAATTTTTCAAATAAAAGCCAATCTGGAGGCTATATGATTTAAACCTTCAATTGTCATAATGTGTGACACTCGGTTTCAACATTCTTTCATGTTCAAACATACAAAATGTGCGATACACAAAACTGAATATTTTCAATATTTACTTTTAAAACACAGATGCTTATCCAAAGTCCAAAACTGATTAAGTTGCTTTTGCATTCACAATGTACATTTGTCAACACCAATGTGCCATACTTAGAAAGAAATCAATCAATAAGTAAATAAAGTGATTCATTGAATTCTTATTTAGAATACTTAAGAGAACTAAATAAACAGATAGTAAAGTAAAATAAAATAAGCATTTACCAGTACAGGCAGTCCCCAGGTTACGTAGAAGATAGAGACTGTAGGTTTGTACTTAAGTTGAATCTGTATGTAAGTCGGAACAGGCACATTATTTTAATAAATGCTATTGCTGACCGACTGTAACTAAGTGCTCTGCCAATGAATGATGGAGTTTCACCTCTCTCTGACCTTTTTATTATTTCTACTTTATTTTCAATGGTGATGATTTTTCTCTTCTTTACTATATCATCAGCACTTGCATCAGATTTGTGTTTCAGAGACATTCTCGAAGGGTGAAGACAAAAGGTTAAGATGAGCTCTTCTACACAGCTCTATACACGCTATCACAGCAGGAAGGCACCCGTCAACACATCTGATATACTGACAAGAGACAACTTCCTGCTATGTGCCACACAGTCACCTCCACTACAGTATGCTGCCTGCAGTGTCCGCCCACCGAGAATGAACACCGTGCGGCCAAAGCGGTAGTGAATTGCCCAACGCCAATTCAACAGGCAGCCATCTGAGGCACACTACAATGCTACCCCCCGCCTCATTCACCCTTAATGGCCTCCGTTCAGCCACAACCGGGTCACCGCTTGAAGCATTACCAGCCGTGTGGGCAGTGAAACACCCACCTCCGCTCCATCCAGCCTGCATCCAGTCAGGAGCAGTAGCTGCAGCGGCGTAGTGAGCGGGCAGCGAACCATCGTCCTGCACACAAGCGACAGCTGTGGCCCCGGTGACTATGGACCACGGGTCACTGCTTACAGCCGGGAGCTGCCCGAGGGACACTACACTGCATGAGCAGTGAAATCGCCACCCTCCAGCCACCGCAGCATCCCCAGGCTGAAGATGATGGAGTGGCAGTTACTGAGGCGCATGCATCGCAGCTGTGGCCTTGTTCGTAAGTCGTAGGTTGGATGTCTGTAACCAGGAGGCTACCTGTATATACGAACAAAAAAAGTGCTTGCAGTTATTTTAATAAACGTTTCTCAGAGTGGCAGTGAGGGCAAAACTGGAAGAAGGGTAATGTCATACAGATGTTACAAAACGTTTCTTCACACAAAAAATTGAAAACACATGTGTAGTCAGTTACCTGGCAGTGTGGTTGAAAATATTAATCTTGGAGATCTTCAACTCTGAAGCCAGTATTGTTTTGAAAATAAAAGCTTAACTGGCACCAGCAAATTTATGTTAAGTTGAATAACAAAATATTTTGTTATACTCAAATGTTATATTTTTTTAAGATGTGCGAATTTAAACAAAAATCACATAACACTTTTTTTCGTCAGAGTATGGTAAATACACCCCAATTTTGAGTGACATCAGAAAGTTCTGAACTCACTTTTTTGACATGAAGAGAGCCCCAGCAGCATTGGGTACAAAACAGGAACCAATCTTGTTCTACAGAAACTTATTACAAGGAGTACTGAAACATGCATAATATTGTAAACATTAAGAGTTCAATTTGAGTTAGCATGCACATTTTTAACACATGGGAGGAAAACCAAATACTCTGAGGAAAACTTCCAGGCAGATATGAGGCTGATGTGCAGTTTTTAAAATAGACAGTGACTAAAACTGGAATTTAACCTATCCTCTACAGAAACGCACAGTTACTAACTCTTAAATTTAAGGAAGTTATAACAACAACCATAATATGACGTTCACCCCCCTTTTTAGTGAGGCACATACAGAATATATTTACACTTTATGCCTGCTCTGTACTGGGTGCAACTTGCACAAACATTATCAAATGTCATTCTGTATATGACATATTTAGCCAGTTAATCAAATTATACTGTCAACATTTAAACACTATTTCATACATCCTACGTCTTAAAAGCTGTAACAATAACATAAGTCTTCGTTTAGTTTGGGGCAGAGTGGCTAATCAACAGCATTTTGCTTCAACATTTTGGGCTCAAATCCCAGCCTAGACAGTCTGTGTGAAGCTTTTGTGTTCCTCCTACATTTACACATTTTTTTCCAGATATTCTTCTGATTACCACCCACCTCTTAAACAGATTTATACTAGGATGATTGAGTGTGAGGTTAAGCTCACATGTACCCTGCAATTGCTTTAGGTTCTCCACAAGATTGGTTCCTTATTTGCACAAAAAGCTGCCAGCACGTGCTGTGGGCATTCTTAAGTCTATTATGTGGTAAGCAGATTTGAAAAAATGACTGATGGCCTTTAGTGGACAATAATTAGATTCCATTCAGGGTTTTCGAAAAGGACTCAAAAATTTGGCCATGGCTCTTGGGTGTATCACCTCATAAATGACATTATATCTTTCTTCCTGCATTTTTCCAATAATTAGTCCTTAAAAAGGTCATTTAAACAATGCTTTTCTCAATTGTGTCTTGTGCTTTGAATTAAATGTAAAAAAAATGAAAAGATGCAAAATTTCTGCACCATACAATTTTTAGGAGAGTTTATTTACCTCTTGCATGCTGCTATTCATGAAATCAGCACTCTCCACCTCCACACAGTGTGCTGGAACATTTGCCAGATAAAACAAACATTCTCTCAGCTAATCAGATTCAGTGTATTGTCATGAAAATGTAGGCAAAATACATTTTTTTATATACCAGGTGGGTTTTTGACATAACCTTCTAGCCACATCATTTACTTAGATTCACGATGAAGAGGCATTAAGTGAGTTTGTACTGTAACATTTAACTGGCACCCCTTCCTCTTCTCTTCGCAAGTGACACAATTGATTCCCATTCAGATAGATAGATAGATAGATAGATAGATAGATAGATAGATAGATAGATAGATAGATAGATAGATAGATAGATAGATAGATAGATAGATAGAGTGAGACTTGCCCAGACACCACCAGTCGGAGACCACATCTTTATAAAAGTCACACGTTTATTTAACATCAAATAAACACAGTCCCAAACATGACACAAAGCACACAGCAATAATCACCCACAATGAACTCAATCCTTCGCTGCCAATCTCCTCCTGGGAGCTTTGTCCTGCTCCCACTCCCGACTCTAGCTCCCAGATTGCTGGGAGGCAGTGCCTTTTATTCCCACCCGGATGTGCTCCAGGTGGCTGATGATGAACTTCCGGCAGCACTTCTGCCACACCAGGAAGTGCTGCCCTTTGCACCGGAAGCACTCCGGGCGTTCCTGGCAGGTTCCTCCGCCATCTTGCAGAGTGTGGTGGAAGTAACTGTCTCCAGGTTCCTCAAGGCTTAAGTCGCCCCCTGGCGGTGGCGACGGGTGCAAACAGTCCAGAACCCTTTTTCTCCTTTCTCGTGGTCCTCTCCTGCTCCAGGGCGGTTGCCCCCTTGTGGCCTGGAAGCTATTCTTATGACCTTCCGGTCCATTTAGGTGTCCCTGCCGGGTCAGAACCCCAGTCGTCTGTGACAATAGATAGATAGATACTTTATTAATCTCAAGGGTATTGTACCGTGTTACATCTTGCCTGAAGAAGAGGCCTGAGTTGCCTCGCAAGCTTGCATATTGTAATCTTTTTAGTTAGCCAATAAAAGGTGTCATTTTACTTGGCTTTTCTCTTAATCTCAAGGGGAAATTCACATACTCCAGCAGCAGCATACTGATAAAAAACAATATTAAATTAAAGAGTGATAAAAGTGCAGGTTAAACAGACAATAACTTTGTATAATGTTAACGTTTACACCCACCCCCGCCCCCCGGGTGGAATTGAAGAGTCGCACAGTGTGGGGGAGGAACGATCTCCTCAGTCTGTCAATGGAGCAGGACAATGACAGCAGTCTGTCGCTAAAGCTGCTTCTCTGTCTGGAGATGATACTGTTCAGTGGATGCAGTGGATTTTCCATTATTGACACAAGCCTGCTAAGTGTCCATCGCTCTGCCACAGATATCAAACTGACAGGCTCCATGCCTAAAATAGAGCCTGCCTTCCTCACCAGTGTGTCCAGGCGTGAGGCATTCCTCTTCTTTATGCTGCCTCCCCAGCACACCAATGCGTAGAAAAGGGCACTCGCCACAACCGTCTGATAGAACATCTGCAGCATCTTATTGCAGATGTTGGACGCCAGCCTTCTAAGGAAGTACAGTCGGCTCTGTCCTCTCTTGCACAGAGCATCAGTATTGGCAGTCCAGTCCAATTTATCATCCAGCTGCACTCCCAGGTATTTATAGGTCTGTACCCTTTGCACACAGTCGCCTCTGATAATCACGGGGTCCAAGAGGGGCCTGGGTCTCCTAAAATTCACCACCAGCTCCTTGGTTTTGCTGGTGTTCAGGTGTAAGTGGTTTAAGTCGCACTATTTAACAAAGTCCTTGATTAGGTTTCTATAGTCCTCCTCCTGCTCACTCCTGATGCAGCCCATGATAGCAGTGTCATCAGTGAACCTTTGCACGTGGCATGACTCTGAGTTGTACTGGAAGTCCAATGTATATAGGCTGAAAAGGACTGGAGAAAGTACAGTCCCCTGCGGCGCTCCTGTGTTGCTGACCACAATGTCAGACCTGTAGTTCCCGAGACGCACATACTGAGGTCTGTCTGTAAGATAGATCAATTGGGAGTGGCAGAAATTCCATGTGAAATGGATGAGCTGTTCTAAGATAGACAAGTTCATTCCTTTTATTTACTGGGATCTTTAAACAGGCTGAGTTCTATTGTGTTCCCCTGAGGCTTTTGTGGAGGACTGCCGGCTTCCCATGCCAGTCCGCACCCCCAGGCCGCCTGGAGGAGCTCTCCCGACAGCAGGATCGTGCTCTGAGGTCCAGCAGGGCCTTATGGACTTTGTAGTGTTTATACACAGCCCTGCTGGATACCTTGGGGAACACCAGGAGTCGCTGTGGGGGGGCTTATGGGCCCTGTGATGCCGTATGACCCGGGAGTATGTCACGGTCACGTGACATGAAGAAATGTCGTGCTTCGGGTTGAATAAAAGGACTGAATGCCCTGACCGAAAGGAATTAGGAACTATGGACTGATGGGACAGAAACACCTCCGGGTCAGGGGCTATAAAAGGACGGTGCCTCAGTCCAGACACTGAGCTGTGCTGGGTGGGAGAGGAGCAAAGTGTCTGGGCGGGGAGAGTATTGTGTTTTGGGATTGCGAGCTTATTGTTTATGAGTAGTGTGGAAGGTGCTTGGTGCACTGTGGATAAAAATAAACAGTCTTGGACTTTTACCTGGTGTCTGGAGTTGTACCTGAGGGTTCAAGGGAGCACTAGCGCCCCCTACTGCCACACTTTGTATTTGTTTTCTGTATTTCTAATTCTTTTCCAACAAAGAAGTAGCACACAAAATATGGGTGTATACTGTCTGACCAAATACATCTGAAGCAGATTTTTTGAAAAGCACAGAAAATAAACAAAAAGAAAAAGGAATATATATTATAAAAGCACCAGCAAGATATCATATGACAGAGTTTAAGACACTAAAATGCATATTATTGAATGATCTTTGGCCCAGTATTATTAAAATAGGAATATAGTAGCTGGCAATGCATTTTTACACAGCAATTCAAAGTTTTATAGTAGTGAATATGCTGTAACCTTACCCCAGTGATTACACCACATCTTCTCCAATGACTCATTTCCTCTGGATGCATAAAAGGTATTCCACAAGTAAACTCCCTCACAGATATTCTTGGAATCCAAACGCACTCACCAAGAGAAATATTACATGGAATTACTGACTAGATAATTTTTCAAAGGTAAGGCTTAATGTAATAGTATTTATTTGTTTAGATGGTACTTCTAAATCTTTAGTTTTTAGAATGTATAAATTGTCCATGTATAAGTATGAAATAATCTGAGACATCTTTTAACAGTACAATTAATTTCAATTATTTATATATACATAAAGCAGTGATGACACATAGCTCAGCTAATTTTAAACATATGAACTGACACTGGAACTTGCAATTATTTATTACTTTATGAAAGTTTTTTTATTCTTTTCATAGTGTGTTTTGTTCAATGTGATAATGCTAAGAATGCTTTATGATGTTTTTATACTGCTGTTTAAAGTACAGCTAACGTATTTGATGTTACTATTTAGAACTGCAAACACAAACTTAGCTTGATTAATAAAAATCTGCTTTTTATCCAGCACACTAGTCGGTTATTATTTTAAGTCAAATATAACTGATAAAAATAAACTGTCATTAAATTTATAATCAACAGCTATAGTAGATAGATCGATAAATAGATACTTTATTAATCCCAAGGGGAAATTCATATACTACAGCAATAGCTGATAAAGAACAATATTAAATTAAAGAGTGATAGCAGTGAAAGTATAACAGAATAGTTGTATATTATTAACATTTTGCATTTATAAAAAAGTATTTATACATACAAGTTGTATTTGAACAAACATAGTATTGAATACAATTTCAACAAAAGAAAACAATTATTTGTGTTAAGTACTAAATTCCTAATTTGACATTAATATACTTTGCTTGTTTCTCTCTAAAACAAAAATAAATCACTCTTTTTTACTTTTTTTTTTTAAAATAAGATTCTAAGTAACTTGTCTACTTCAATGTACATGGCCTCTGTTCTGTTGTGAACATCTGGCTTCCAGAAGTCGACTTTCAAACATAATGTAGCCTTTAGGTATAAATTATTATCCGCTGACTTATTAGGAATAATGTTGTGAAATTTGCTTTCCATGACAATATTATACAAGATGAATTTGAATGATATTATCAAAAGCCAATAAAAATAGTCACATTTTCATCAGCAATACTTTACTGTAACTGTAAAATAATAAAATGCGTAAAATAATAAAATGATAGATAGATAGATATTGCAAAAAAAATAGTCTGTATGATTAAGATGTTAATTAAATTAAGCTGAGTTTAGAGTTTAGTTATTATTAGTGCACCTCTCAATAATAAGTCTTGAGGACTATGAATGTTTGCAAATACAATATCATTTATCAGTTTCAAACCTGATTACACAGTATTCAAAATTTAACATTACATTATATTTTGTATTTATACTTGTATATTATTGGCAGAGTTTGCTTTTTCTCTCCAAGTTACAGGCATTCATGTCTAATTCCTACTATGCAGTCAGTATATGAGGATAAGCTCTGGCTCCCTGTTACATTGAACTGGATTCGCAGGTTCAGGAAAACAAACATAGGTTGAATATTAAAAAACTCCCTTCACAAATCCTGCTGTATTATTGTTGTATTTTCTGTTTCAATATGGAAAAAAATGGATAAGTAAAACAAGCTATACTGTATTTGCAACAACAGACCTAAACACAATGCATATTTTATACAGCTGCTTTAGACACAATTACATTTTATACGAACATGCTTGTATGTTTTAAAAAATACAGTGGGTGCAGTGGGAATGCCTGCTGTGCTGCAAAATGGAAACTAGGGTTTGTGTCCAGAGTGCTCCCTGTCTGGAGTTGGCATGTCCCATCCATCCCCCATGTCTGTGTGGGTTTCCTTTGGTAGTTAGGATTTTCTCTCACAGAAAAAGACATGTAGGTTAGGCATGTTCACTCTTCAATTGACTGGCACCCTGTACTGGGATTGTTCCTGCCTTGGACCTTATTGTTGCTGGGTTAGGCTTCAGCTTTCCTGCAACCCTGCTCAGCATAAGCATGTTTAGAAAATTGATGCATCTATAATATACCTTTATTTAGAGGATAACATAACTGCAAGAAGAACTATAGTGGTCAGTTTATAATTAATAGTAAAAGTAAATTACCTTTGTTCTTTAAAAGTTAAATATTACACCCAATGTATATTTGATGATGTGTTGTTTTAAGAATCAAAACAACAGACCTTCTGTGAGTAGTAGTATTTTTTTTTTGTTTTGCTCTTTTTTGTAGTTTTTTTCTTTGGTATACACAAAAAAGTGCAAGTATACAGTAGTAATTAGACAAAATATACCATGGAAAATAAAAACTAGAAAATATCTGTGTAGAAAACATGAACTGGATAGTGATCTAAAATATAAATCTGACTACACCACCCAGAGTCTGCTAGCACCACATCCTATGCATCACTCTTCGAGGCAACTCCTGGCACCTTTACAGCTATCACCATTATCTCAGTTCAGAAGAAATAAAACAGAAGTAAAACTTGTCAACTCCTCCAAGGATTTTATTGCCCTATCCTACACTTTTAAATGAATGCGTAGTTTGACTTCCTTCTAAATGCTGCTGATGGACAAGTGAAGTTAGTTTCCGATATTTTAAAAAAGTGAGACTGATGCTAAAAGGGGAAGAATAATCTCCAGTCATCAAAAAGAGTTTGAATACTAGGGATAAATACTTTTTGCATAATTAAATAAATATACCTATATATCTCCCAATGTACTAATAAATTATAATTTCCCATTTCTGTCTTCATGAAAAAATGTATAAATGTAAGCTGTGACCACATGAGGGCATCAGAGAGCCCAAAAACACAGATCCAGCAATACACCACACATAAATAGAATAAATGATTTTTTTTTTATTCTTCTCTCAGGCACTTTCTCAATCCTCTCCCAATCACAAACCACAATAATACAATAAATGCTAAACCACCTCCTTCTTCAACACTTTTGAGTTTCGGCCACTGCCTCTCGACTCTGACTCTCCGATTCATGGTGAATCTGGGAGTACTTCCAATGGTGTGACTTGGCCTGTTTTAAGCACTCTTGGGTTATACACAAACCAAGGAGGTCCTCCCCCAGCAGCAAACTCTATCATCCCTCAGGGATCCCTACAGGCCTGCATTTCTGGACTCCAACTCCCTTGCAGCCCTGTGGGTGTCCAGATTGGAACACTATATGAGGCACACTGCCATGTAGAAAGGTGGGGGATGAGCAGGACAGGAATAATAAAGCATCCTGGCTGGATATTGCCCCCAGTTAACACTGGAATCCTACTAAAAAAACTCATAATCCCAGCTCGCCTTAAATTTCTTTGCACCTCTCCATCAGCGCCTTTTGTTTTGTAAATGTGTCAATCAGCACTGGCAGCAAGCAGACTGCTGTCCCATCTGCACCCCTGACGAAGCTCAACTCGGGCTAAAAGTTCTCCTAGCTCAAGCCAAGACTCCTTATCTGTGTGTGAGCTGCCTGGAGTTATAAAGTAAATAATACAGTTTATCATTATTTGGAATACCTGCATTTCATGTGTGTTCCATGTCATCAAAGGGTAAGTGTAGGATGAAAGAAAATGCAAGGCAAGATATGCTGAACACATACCTGAAGCAGAAACTTTTTCCATGTTATACTAAAAATGATGTGAAGTGTACAAAGTGTGAAGACTTTTAGTCCAAATACAGTATCAAATAAACACATGCACTTTTATTCAAGAATCAAAGAAAAAAAAATCTTTCAATTTACACTTTGCTGTCAATGAGTTACAAACCCAAGCTCAAATTCAATTGATAGAAAGTTAATATATCCCTGGATGGTGCAGGAGTATGAGCTGCTGCCTTATAACCAAAAGGTTGCTGGTTCAAGTTCTGGCGCTCTGCATTTTGAGTAGTGAGCTGCTATTATTATTATTATTATATAATAAAAACATGCATTTGATTTGAGTCTAACGCCTGGTGTAAATTTTGGCTACTTGTAAAAGTTTGCGCTATTTTTATTATTAAGTTTTATTCTCTCAGTGATGTTCACGTGGTACAACGAACTTGCCTCTCCTCCTCTAAATTGATGCCATTTATCTCAATTCTTTTCACAAGAGTAGCGATGACCACAGTTGGTACTGTGGTTGATGCCTACTCAGATTATTTGTTTTACCAGCAATCAAAGATACAATGTCCCGTGACCGCTATCAGACTGAACAAAGACAGGACCATAAAAACAGACAGTTTTTTCACATCGCTTTCACTGGCTAATAGACTGCTGCACCACAACACAACTCTGCTTGGCACCATAAGTAAAATGGGACTTCCACCTGCAGCTAAAGTAACTTTAGTACGGGAGTATTTTGCCATGCTAGTGTTTAGATCTGGCAGTGTCATCCTGGTGGTGTATGCGCCCAAAAAGAATAAGATTTTGATTTCAGTCTGTAACAGCCGGTGTAAAGTTTTGCTACCTGTAAAAGATATTGTTGAAGGGATATAACCAGACACACAAACACTGATGAATCACATCTTCTATGTATCTTGTTATCACTTAAATTTTTTGTTATCCAGTTTTATTCATGAATAAAAGCATACTTGTTTCAAAAGTGTTTATTTTATATTCCAGTAACCACTTGAATGAGATCAAATCTGTCTCTGCCTCTCTCGTGCAAGCACACAAACATTCATACATGAAAACGTCATTATTTGAACACATTATGCCATTTGAACATGAGTTGCCATTTGAAAATTTATTTTTTGATCTTGCCTGTACTCCACATGGTGCACGGTACTGAAAACGCAGACAGACTTCTTCTTTATTAGCACATACACCATCAGATCGAAACACTAGCATGGAGAATCACTCTGAAGAGTCCATAGCTGCAGGTAGAAGCTGCTGCCACACTTTTAGTGGCATTACACGTATACAAACACAGGAAGCTCTGCAGACTACTTGTGACTTTACGCTGTAGAAAAATAAGAAAATAAATCTAGTTTTTATATAAGTAACGTCATTTTTTATATAAACACCATCACAAAACATAATCACACACAGGACTTTGCACAATACCTTGGCAAGCTCGGCATGCCTTGCTCATCCTCATCTGAGCTCACCTCTGTTATAGCACATCTTTATTTGAAAACAGCAGTGCCAGATCAGCGCAACTGATAGAATAAAACTGAATTAAAAAAAAAGCTAACCTTTATAAGTACCATAAATTTACACTTACAGTTACAGACTCCAATTGAATGTATGTTTTTATTGTACTGTATAATAGTAACAATAAGAGCATCTAACTACTCAAAGCGTTAATTTCAGGAAGCGGCCAGGATCAAACCCACAACCTCTTGATTATGAGTCAGCAGGTCTTACTGCTGTACTACCACAGCAGTCGTGTCAGCCTTGTACCCTAATCAGATTTATTTTTCTTCAGTTGAACTCTTGAATAAAAGCACACTTGTTTTGTTATACGTGTACCTTTTGTGAAAGTGTTTATTTGATTTTTGGAATTCAGACAATTCATGTCTACATTTTATTAATTACTAAAATATGAAAAATGTTTCTTTTTTAGTTATGTGTTCAACATTTCTTGCATTACTCCCATTTCCTGTCATCCTACATTTACATAGATCTTTATAGACACGGAACACACACGAAATACATGTTTTCCAAATAATGATTCATTATTTAAACTATACAACTCCAGTCACTTCACACCAAGATAAACAAGGCCTAAGCTGGGAGAGCTTTTTGCCCAAGTTGACTTCCATTGGTAGGGGGGATGGGACAGCAGTCTGCTTGCTGTCAGTGCTGATCGACACATTTACAAAACAAAAGACATTGATGGAGAGGTGCAAAGGAATTTAAGGTGGGCTGGGATTATGAGTTTTTATGTAGGCTTCTGGGATTCTAGTATTAAAAGCTTGTCGAGCTTAAAGGAGCAATTTTCTTTGGATAAAAGAAAATGAAGATCAATATGTACCAGAATGCTGGAAAGAGAAGATTATGAAGAGAAGAAACAGCTCATGATCTGATGAATACCACATCATCTATAAAATATGGTTGAGGCAGTTTCATGGCATGATCATGCATGGCTGCAAATGGAAGTCAGTCATTAGTGCTTATTGATGATATGACTGCTGATAGAAGTAGCAGAATGGATTGTTGGTCTCATCTGTTACAGAAGATGGATGTCTGAAGTGGAATTCTATTAACAGCGGTATTATTTTTTCTTTTTTTAATCATCCCAAGGTATCCTGTATTTACTCATCCCAAGGGTGTTCAATTACAACATATACAAGCATATATAAACATGACTGGTAGAAAAAAGGCTCAAAAAGAAATGGAAAAGACAGCTAAAGATTCATCCAAGCCAATTCAGGCATCAAGATCAAGCTCGAGTTATGGCCGCCCAGAGACTGACCTGGAACTAACAGGCAAAAGAATAGATTACCCGGAACCTGATGCTGCATCGTCTCCAGTCGAGAGCAAAAGAGGGAGCAAATGAGCAAGCAAGTCGGGCCAGGAGTACTCGCCGATTTCAGAAGGTCCAGAGAAGCTGAAAATGGCCTTACCTTCAGTGCTGTCAGCTGCACCTCTGGACCCAATAAAACTGACTCTATAACTGGGCTTACTACTTCACCTGCGGAACATGGAGAAGACCGAAACAATATGTCCAAATTGAAGATAATGATGGCCACAATGGCCACCGCTCAAGACACAAAGGAGCTCAAGAATACTATAAAGAAGGATTATAAATGATATAAAGTGTGAACGCTGGCCCCAGCACAGACAGACGGATGACATATTTTGCACCACACACTGTTTATTATACACTATATACAAGTTTAGTGCACTCACGCAACCCCAGTGCCTTCTGCACCGAATCCCCCAAAAGTCCAGGGCCCACAGTCACTGTGCCTTTCCTCTGGCCGCCTCCTGTCCTTTCTCCAGCTCTGTCTTCTGCCTCCCGACTTCCACCAAATGACTGGGCTTCCAAGCCCTGTACCCGTGGTCCCCTATATAACCAGGACGGACGCCCCCTCGCGATCTGGAGGAGCCCGGCCGGGGACCACAAAAGAAAGAAATAAAAGACATACATAAGACAAACGAGAAGCTGCTTCAGGATATTAAAGACCAGGAGAAACGCTTAAGTAATCACTCTGAGTCAATCTTTAAAGGTATGCTAGAGGAAATTGAAGAAAATATACAGGAAAATTGATCTAAGTTTGAGAATAAGCTTAGAACACTTGGTGCCTAGTTTGAAGATGTTAAGCAAAAGTTCACAACTCATATTGGAATAGCTGAGCAACTGACATCTAATGCTGATGGAAAAGCAAAGGGTGCAAATTCTGAATGCAAAGTGCTTGGAGACAAACTAGCTGCACTGGAAGATGGATACAGAAGGAATAATATCAGAATCAAAGGTGTCCCTGAAAACCTTAAAAATCCAAACCCCGTGAAATTCATAGCTGAACTATTCTCTATAATACTTGGAGAGGACTTCAAGACAGACACCAAGATAGCAGCAGCTTACCACATACTTGGATCGAAAACCTCAAAACTATTATGTGTAATGAAAAACTAGCAAAATACCTGCGCTTTGCAGCGGAGAAGTAATGTGTTAAAGAAGTTATGAAAAGAAAAGGAAACATTTTAAAAATAACGTAACATGATTGACAATGTAATTGTTTTGTCACTGTTATGAGTGTTGCTGTCATTAAGGATTTGATTATCATTATTTCTTTCAATGAGGTTCGTATTTGGAGGATGTGTTGTGTTCAAGTTAAATTCCGTGTTTGTCAACAGTTGTAAGGATAACAGGTTTCATTCATCGAAGTGTTCACTACCCAAATCGGTACTCGTGAATCTAAGATGTTTAACAGGCATTAAGTTGTGGATTTGCCTGTGAATATTTAGCGACAGCGTGTCTATGAACTTAATGTAAAGTTAATATTTACACCTTGCTTTCCTATTGATATGTCTACAAAGGCTTGTTCAGAATAAGAGGGTTGTTCCTTTCTTACTGCATCAATAAACAGCTTGTCTTCCTCTTTATCTGAGACATCACACACTGCATGCACGGGTTTACCTTTCTCAGTCCTGCAAAGTCAGTTCACGTGAGCTTGCTCGGAGTACATGCATTGAAGGTTCTCAGCTGTGCTTGTGCTATCTCATGCGACCTTGCGATGTCCATGGCTTTATTTAATGTTAGCTCAGACCTGGCACTTAAAAGTTTCTCTCGCACTTTTGCTGAGTTTGTGCCAAAACACTATTCTATCCCTCACCATCTCATCTTTGTTTGCATAAGCACAGTCCTTCACCCGCGAATATTTAGCGGCAGTGTGTCTATCGGATTGCTGCTGACGGATGGCCTTATATGGGCAGGCACTCAATTACGTGGGAGGCGTGACGATGAGGGACACAACTAATATATGTACATAAGTAGGTTCCAGTTATGACCGTTACGCATAGAATTTCGAAATGAAACCTGCCTAACTTTTGTAAGTAAGCTGTAAGGAATGAGCCTGCCAAATTTCAGCCTTCTACCTACACGGAAAGTTGGAGAATTAGTGATGAGTCAGTCAGTCCCTCAGTCAGTGAGGGCTTTGCCTTTTATTAGTATAGATAGATTACAATTTAAATTACATATAATGCTACTTCACTGACAGAAACAAGAGGTTATATTTGAAAATAACCACTTTCATATTTTCCCTGACTTCTCACCTTCAACAACTGCTAAATATGCCGCATTTTACAACGTTAAACAATGCTTACGAAAAGCAGAGATCAGATACAACCTCTTGTATCATGCCAAACTGAAAGTGGACGTTCATGGCAAGCTCTACGTTTTTACTTCTACAGAGTAAAAAAAAGAAAACTGATCCCGACACCTCTTGAAATACGATTGTGAGTCGCATCCAGTCTTGGCATGGCAAAGAAGACCTTACCTGCTGTTTGATCTGCTTGCAATGATACTGGTACCATAATTATACATCCTATTTCCTTCACAGCCACTTCTTGTTTATGTTTTAATTACAATTATAAGCATATATGTATGCATGTGTAATTTTTTTTAAGGACTGTAGTATTTGGACTATATTGTCAATAGATATCTCTGTTTGCTCAGAGGGGACAGGGCGGTCCCATGGCCTGGAACCCCTGCAGATTTTATTTTTTTCTCCAGACGTCTGGAGTTTTTTTTGATTTTTTTGTCCACCTTGGCCATCGGACCTTACTCCTTTTCTATGTTAATTTATTTTGTCTTTTATTTTTCTTTTCTTCATTATGTAAAGCACTTTGAGCTACTTTTTGTATGAAAATGTGCTATATAAATAAATGTTGTTGCTGTTGTTTTAATCCTTATATGCTGCTGCTTGGGGGCTTGTTTTATTTTGGATGTTTCTAGGTATCTCAGAGGACTGGGACTTTGTGAACTGTGATCTAGGCTCACGAGGGAAGGCAAAATGGGGGGTATGGAGGACTAGGGGGGAGAGAAACCTATTTCTAATCTATGCTTTTAATTAGTCTGTGGTAGGTTGGCACCCTGCCCAGGATTGGTTCCTGCCTTGTGCCCTGTGTTGGCTGGGATTGGCTCCAGCAGACCCCCATGACCCTGTGTTCGGATTCACCGGGTTGGAAAATGGATGGATGGATGGATGCTTTTAATTAGTGCTGGCTGGTATACCGGTTCATACCGTAAACCGTTTTTTATTTTTGTTATGATATGGATTTTTCTTATACCGCAACACCGGGTTAAATTGCCTAAACGACGCTCAGAATGTGGCGCAGCGGGAAACTGTTCAAATGGGGACCTTTTTCACTGCTACACTGCTAATCACAGAGGTGTTGGCCGAGGGCTCTTTTTCACTGCTACACCACTAAATATGTAGTGGTAGTGTAGGAATTGCACGGTGAAAATGAACAGAGAACATTCCGAAACTGAAGCTGACAATAAAGTTGAACATGATGACACAGAAGAACTTTTGCCGAAAAAAGGGAGTCACGGTCATTGCCTGGAGTTACTTTGGTTTTAAAAGGTCGGATGTGGATCATTATGTTCAAATGTGTAAATACTGTTTCTATACTACTGGATATTACTGCAAGCCAAGTTGTACTTGTTTTATTTATTTTCAATACAGTGTAATGTACCTGGGTACTGTGTAATAGTGTGACGACATGTTGACTTTATTCTCAACATTTCCACTTTAATCTCGACACTTAAGACAAGAATAAATTCGACATGCTGACTTTATTCTCGACATTTCTACTTTATTCTCGCCGTTTATGTCAAGACTAAAATGGACATGTTGACTTTATTCTCGCAATTTGTCATTAAAGTAGAACATCGTAAACGAAACTTCATCGTAAAATGAATATTTAATTTACTAGATTTTCTGAAACCCCATCATAAGTTATATAGCACATGAAATGCTTTGTGTTAAGTGTTCCTCGAGCCATTTTAATCGCTACATGCTTCTTAAACTGACTTCCTCTTGCACTGAGGAGGTGCAGGCAGCAATCGCCGCACAGAATACATTCACTTCATGATATTCCTGCTCTCTGAGCATTTAGAATGCTAAGATAAATACTTGATATAATTTTCATGATGAAATGCATTAAAGCATGTATTAATCATGTGGGGTCACAGCGGCGTGGAGGTTGCCTCGCAGCAAGGGTGTCTCAGGTGTTCCCTGCCTTGAATTTGCATGTTTTTCTGGTGGTTTACTTGGCGTGCTTCAGTTTCCTTTCAAAGTCATGTAGGATGTGGGGTTTTGTTATGCTATATTGACATGATTAATATCGGCATGTTTAATGCCTGCTTTAATGCATTTCATCATGAAAATGATATCAAGTATTTATCTTAGCTTTCTAAATTTCAGAGAGCACGAATATCATGAAGTGAATGGATTCTGTGCAGTGATCGTTGCTGGCGCCTCCTCTTAGTGCGGAGGAAGTCAGTTTAAGAAGCATAGTGATTAACAACTGGGTCGGGGAACACATAACACAAAGCATTTAGTGTGCTGCATTAACTTATGATGGGGTTTGATAAAATCTAGTAAATTAAACATTAATTTTAGGATGAAGTTGTCAACTTTATTCTCGACATATAGTTTGTTTTTTTGTTTCTTTCTTCCCTGTGTCCATATTTTTTTTTCTTCACCGTGGACCTAATACGATTCCGTAGGGCTATACCACAAAAAACATTATAAATGCAAGTTGCAGTTTTATTATTTATGTATATAGCTTAGCTTAAAACAAGGTCCAAATTAATGCAGTTTGCCTAAATGATGGTTCAGTTGTCATCACCAAGTTGCACTTGTTTTATTTTAATTTGGTGGATACTGTATAATGCACCTGGGCTTGAAGTCTTGAAGTAATAGTGCAACTATCAGTAATAATACTATTATTTATTTTATTGTCATTATAAGTTTAAATATTATGCAATTTAATGATGGTAAAGTTGTTTAAAAAGTCACTTTAACGTGTCAGTGGACATAGATTGTTAACATTAACAGAAAGTGTAGTTGGTTTACAAAAAATATTTACTATTTATTCCTTTTCTAAGACATGTTCAGTGCAATACAACTTTTGACAAGCACCTCTGAATATTTTACTAAGTCTAAATGCCTCTTTGGATGGTTGAAAATATGTTGTTAAAACTATAGTTTAAGTTTTTGCAAAATTTGTTCAATAAAAAGGTTTTATATTTTGACTGCAATTGTCATGCAATGTGATTCCTTCTCTTCATTAATGCCACCTATGAAATGAAAACTATCACTTTATGGGGCCATGCAATCTGTATTAATACTTGTGTGCACATTAAAATGTTTTTTTGTACAATGTACAATGCTCATGACAGTGGAATAGGTTATTCTTAGTCAGTCTACTGCAGTAATTGCAGTGGAAAATGTGGCTAACATCCACTCGTGCATGTGAAAAAAAATACCGTTGAATACTGTGAAACCGGGATAATTTAGAAAAATACTGTGATATAGAATTTTGGTCATATTGCCCACCCCTACTTTTAATCCTTAAAATTATAAGTGGCAAAGTAACAATACACTTCATGGCAATAACTCCTGGAAAAATTGGATTGACATGGTAATGCTGACTAAGTACATGTGCAATGTTACTTCAGTATGCAAATGACTAGCTGCAGGTGGAAGCTCCCGTCACACTCTACACAACTTCTGTTATAGTTCTGCCTTTGTCCAGAAACAGTTTCATACGCTTTATAACCTTAGTCTTGGAAAGTCTTTCCCCTGTGGGGCAGCTAGGATCCTGAATAAAATCAAACACAGGAAGCTCTGCAGTCTAGTTGTGACATTCCAAATTACAATGTTTTATTTACACTATACAACTCCAGAAACCTCACATGCAGATAAATAAGACTTGAGCTGGGAGAACTTTTTGCCCGAGTTGAGCTCTGGCAGTGGGGGGGATGAGATAGCAGGCTGCTTGCGGCTTGTGCTGATCAACACATTTACAAAACAAAAGACACTGATGGAGATGTGAGAAGGAATTTAAGGTGGCCCAGAAATACAAGGTTATTTGTAGGCTTCAGGGATTCCAGCGTTAAAAGGACAGATTACTTCATATCTTTTCCACAAAAATAAATTGGTGGAATCAGTGAAATTACCGGAATAGATCAAGAACGTGACAGGTGTCCAAATGAGGCACTTCAGAGGAAAAGACAGGCTTTGCATACAGAACTCAACCTCCTAACAACT
Organism: Polypterus senegalus; assembly: GCF_016835505.1. NCBI lineage: Eukaryota > Metazoa > Chordata > Cladistia > Polypteriformes > Polypteridae > Polypterus > Polypterus senegalus. The sequence goes on from NC_053158.1 coordinate 104,984,662, forward strand.
AACGAAACAGAAAACTCATTTTTTAAATCAAGACATCATTACTATGAACACAGAGAGAAAGCTAATAAGATCTTAGTTCAACAAATCCATAAACAGGAAGTTTACAATGCAATCCCAGCATTTATCAACAAAGACGGAGACAAAAATCATTGACCATAAAAATATAATGCACTACTATAAGTCCTTATAGTCTACTCAGCTTAAAAAAGAATTGGATAAACCGCTGGCACTATCAGAATTACTAGATGCTATAAACTCACTTCAGAGTGAGAATGCAGCAGGTCCTGACAGCTACCCTACCAAATTTTATAAAAAATTCTCAATTCAATTAGCTCCCCTTTTATTAGCAACATTTACAGAAGCTAGAGACAATAAAATTCTATCCCAAGCTTTTTGCTAAGTATTAATTACCATCTTTTCTACGCAAAATAAGTATTTATTACAATGTGCATCATACAGACCAATCACACTTCTGATTAATAATGTTAAGATACTCTCTAAAGTCCTAGCTAGAAGGATTGAAAAAGTGCTTCCTTTGGTAATATCATAAGACTAAACATGATTTGTTAAAGGCACACACTTAGCTTTCAAACTTTGACGCCTATCTAATGTAATATATTCACCCACAAAATCTAACACCCCAGGGATATTATCAATGGATGCAGAAAAAGCATTTGGTATGGCTGAACGGAACTACCTTTTCACTACATTGGAGAAATGTGGGTTTGGCCCGAACATTTGTGCATGGATCAGACTACTGTATACTAGCCTAGAAGCTTCAGTTTGTATTCACATTATTTCAGACTACTAGAACGTGGTACTAGATAAGGATGCCCCTTGTCAGTACTGTCGCTACTGCTTTTGCAATTGCCATTAAGCCACTGGCAGTTCACTGTTGAAATGCTTATAAGATAAAGGGGATTATCAGAGAAAGAATTGAACAAAAAATTTCACTATATGCATATGATATGGTACTATATACAGCAGACCCACAAAATACTATACCTGCAATCCTAACAGCACTAACAGAATTTCAAATGATTTCAGGTCTCACAATTCATTTGAATAAAAGTTCAAGTTTCCAGTGAACTCTCAAGCTCACAATATTTGATTGGACAGCTTCCCTTTTATCATTGCATATCAATTTAAACACCTAGGGGTAAACATCACAAGTAAACATAAAGATTTTTATCAACTTGTGGTCTTCATGGAAAAACTTAAGCAAGACTTGCATAGATGGTCTACCCTTCATCTCACTTTTGCTAGAAGAATTAACACTGTCAAGATGGAAATTCTTCCTAAGTTTCTTTTTCTATTTCAAAGCATTGCAATATACATCAATAAATAATTTTTTAAGAAGTTAGATTCAATCATAATCTTATTTATTTGGAATTCAAAACAATCACTCATCCAAAGGGCGACCATACAAAGACAATGGCAGAAGGTGGCATGGCTGTACCTAATTTACAATTTTATCACTGGGTGGCAAATATACAAGCTATAAAAAAAACCTGGACATTGACAGAAATAGATGAACATTGTCACACACGTGCGCATGGGTGGCAGCTAAAGGGCTTGAGTAAGCGCAATTCTGAGTCATACCGGGATGTGGCAGAGTGCACTGACTCTTTCTCTCGCTTTCCTGTAGACCATTCACGGGAGATCCCACCTGGCCCTCTTGACGTCACTTCCGGGACCGAGCCTATGGAAGGAGACTTTGCCGGCTCCGCCCTTGTGATGTCACGTCCGGGCTCGAACCTATGGCTGAAGACCTTCATGAGCCCAACCCCTTTAATCTCACTTCCTGTCTTCCCCTTTAAAAGCCTTCGCCTTTTCCCTATTCTCTCAATTCTGTTTTGGACTAGGTTTTGTGCACATTAGTGCCGTATTTATTTAAACAACTTTGCAGCCAGGAAATCATTTATACAGGTGGCTGCCCCAAAACTTTCTATGACTCTGAGTTGAGTGTGTGACAACATACACAGGCTTAGCCTGCAATAGAAATAAAATCCTGCAGTACTTCTTTATATTCCTTGCTTTGCACCCCAGCAAATAAGAGTTATTGTCAACATACTAAAAACCCAATTGTGCTTCATCCACTCAGAATATGGAACCAATGTAGGAAGTACTTGAAGACAAAGAAGCTTCTATCTGTGGAACTCTGCACAATAACCACCTTTTTCCACCCTCTCAAACATATACAGTTTTTAATCTCTGGAAAACATTCAGGAATAAATCACTCAAAGATCTATACATAGACAACGTCTTCGCATCCTACCAACAATTACACTCCAAATTTAATTTTCCAGCAATACATTTCTTTCACTACCTCTAAATTAGAAACTTTGCTAAACAAAACCTGCCCAACCTCCCACCAATTTCTACTCTGGAAAAAATATTGATCAGTCTTGAGGACTCAGACAGCGTCTCTGTAATATACAAAAATATTTTTAAATCCCTCCCTTTCAAAGATCCCAGAGTACAATGGGAAAAGGATCTCTCATTCAACATTTCAGAAAAGGACTGGAAGGCAGCAATGCAGAGAAATTCATTCAAGCTCCATATGCGCAAAGCATACAATTATTCAACTTAAAATTATCTATCAAGCACATCTGTCTCTTTTAAAATTGTCCAAATTTTCCAGGGCAAGATCCAATCCGATCTGCAAACTTTGTAATCAAGTTACAGCCTCATTGGGCCAAATGTTCTGGGTGTGCACCATATTAACAAAATTTTTGCAGACAGCCTTGGTGTCATAATGTCTCCTAATCTACTAACAGCTGTGTATGGTGTACTTCCAGATGGGCTTAAGGTAGAAAAGGACAAACAAACTGTAATTGCCTTTACTACACTATTGACGCGTAGATTTATCTTGCTCAACTGGAAGAAACTTAACAAACCTCTTATAAGTCAGTGGGTAACTGATGTTATATACAGTGCATCCGGAAAGTATTCACAGCGCATCACTTTTTCCACATTTTGTTATGTTACAGCCTTATTCCATAATGGATTAAATTCATTTTTTTCCTCAGAATTCTACACACAACACCCTATAATGACAACGTGAAAAAAGTTTACTTGAGATTTTTGCAAATTTATTAAAAATAAAAAAAGTGAGAAAGCAAATGTACATAAGTATTCACAGCCTTTGCCATGAAGCTAAAAATTGAGCTCAGGTGCATCCTGTTTCCCCTGATCACCCTTGAGATGTTTCTGAAGCTTAATTGGAGTCCACCTGTGGTAAATTTAGTTGATTGGACATGATTTGGAAAGGCATACACCTGTCTATATAAGGTCCCACAGTTGACAGTTCATGTCCAAGCACAAAGCAAGCATGAAGTCAAAGGAATTGTCTGTAGACCTCCGAGACAGGATTGTCTCGAGGCACAAATCTGGGGAAGGTTACAGAAAAATGTCTGCTGCTTTGAAGGTCCCAATGAGCACAGTGGCCTCCATCATCCATAAGTGGAAGAAGTTCGAAACCACCAGGACTCTTCCTAGAGCTGGCCGGCCATCTAAACTGAGCGATCGGGGGAGAAGGGCCTTAGTCAGGGAGGTGACCAAGAACCCGATGGTCACTCTGTCAGAGCTCCAGAGGTCCTCTGTGGAATGTGGAGAACCTGCCAGAAGGACAACCATCTCTGTAGCAATCCACCAATCATGCCTATATGGTAGAGTGGCCAGACGAAAGCCACTCCTTAGAAAAAAGGCACATGGCAGCCCGCCTGGAGTTTGTCAAAAAGCACCTGAAGGACTCTCCGACCATGACAAACAAAATTCTCTGGACTGATGAGACAAGGATTGAACTCTTTGGTGTGAATGCCAGGCGTCATGTATGGAGGAAACCAGGTACCATCCCTACAGAGAAGCATGATGGTGGCAGCATCATGCTGTGGGGATGTTTTTCAGCGGCAGGAACTGGGAGACTAGTCAGGATAAAGGGAAAGATGACTGCAGCAATGTACAGAGAAATCCTGGATGAAAACCTGCTCCAAAGCGCTCTTGACCTCAGACTGGGACGACGGTTCATTTTTCAGCAGGACAACGACCCTCAACACACAGCCAAGATATCAAAGGAGTGGCTTCAGGACAACTCAGTGAATGTCCTTGAGTGGCCCAGCCAGAGCCCAGATTTGAATTCAATTGAACATCTCTGGAGAGATCATAAAATGGCTGTGCACCGACGCTTCCCATCCAACCTGATGGAGCTAGAGAGGTGCTGCAAAGAGGAATGGGCGAAACTGGCCAAGGATAGGTGTGCCAAGCTTGTGGCATCATATTCAAAAAGACTTGAGGCTGTAATTGCTGCCAAAGGTACATCGACAAAGTTTTGAGCAAAGGCTGTGAATACTTACGTACATGTGATTTTTTTTATTTTTAATAAATTTGCAAAAACCTCAAGTAAACTTTTTTGACATTGTCATTATAGGGTGTTAATCCATTTTGGAAAAAGGCTGTGACATAACAAAATGTGTAAAAAGTTATGCGCTGTGAATACTTTCCGGATGTACTGTATTATTTGAAACTGGAAAAAAATCTAATTCTCACTTAGGGGATCTGTGCAAAACGTTTTTAAAACCTGGCAGGATCTAATCAATAACATTTTACAATAAGTATTTCAATTGAGGAAGCGGATTCTCTTCCCTTATTTTTTTTTTTTTTGTTTTGTTTAATTATTTATTTATCCTATCGAAGTCTTACTCTGTTGGCCTAGCTCTCTTTTTTCAAGGGTAGGTGCTGATTTGATTCTAACCTAGTTTTTTTTAATTTGACTTGTTATTTAATATGAATAAATTCAATAAAATGTAAAAAAAAATGTAGCAGAATGAATTCTGAAGTGTACAGGCTAATACTTATCTGCTTAGATTCAGCCAAATGCTGCAAAATGGAGAGGATGATGCTTTTCAGTACAGATAGACAATGAGCCAAAGCATAGCGTGAAAGCAAATCAAGTGCTTTTCAAGGAGTAAAATATTCTTCAATAGCCAAGTCAGTCAACTGACCTCAACCCAACTGAACATCCATTGCACTTGCTGCAGACAAAACTGATTACAGAAAGTTCAACAAACAAGTGGCAACTGAAGACAGCTGCAGTAAAGGCCTGGCAAAGCATCACTAGTGTGGAAACCCAGCATTTGGAGAAGGCTATGGGTTACAGCCTTCAGGCAGTCATTGATTGAAAAGTTTTGAAAATGATCATTATATTCATGATTACATTAGTTTGTTCAAATACTTCTGAGCCCCTGAAAATAGGGGGACCATGTATAAAAAGTCTGTCTTTTCTAAACAGCTCATACAATATTTTTGTTAAACTGCTTAAATTGAAGATGAAAGTCTATACTTCAATGACATATTGAATGCTTTGTTTCAAATCTATTGTGGTGGTGTACAGAGCCAAAATTCTGAAAACGTTGTCACTGTCTTATGGATCTAACTGTATGCATGTGTGTGTGTATACATATATATATATATATATATATATATATATATATATATTGTGGCAGTAGGGGGCAGTAGTGCACCCTCGAACCCTCAGGTACGACTCCTGTCACCAGGTAACAGTCCAAGACCTTTTATTATTTTCTTACAGTGCACCAAGCACCTTCCACACTCTTCTCAAATACACACACACCAATAAACTCAATAACCACACAATAACCTCTCCTCCTCGCCCAGACACTTTGCTCCTCTCCCACCCAGCACAGCTCAGTGTCTGGACTGAGGCAGCGCCCTTTTATAGCCCCTGACCCGGAGGTGTTCCTGTCCCAGCAGTCCACAGTTCCCTATTCCTTCCGGGTCAGGGCAATCAGTCTATTATTTCAACCCAGGAGCACGCCATACCTTCCTGTCACGCGGACCGGACGTACTCCGGTCATAAGGCACAACAGAGCCCATAAGTCCCCACAGCGACTCCTGGTGGCGCCCAAGGTATCCAGCAGGGCTGTGTATAAACACCACAGAGTCCATAAGGCCCTGCTGGACCTCGGGCACGCATCCCGCTGTCGGAGAGCTCCTCCTGTCGGCCTGGGGTGCGGCCCGCCTCGAAGCCGGCAGTCTTCCACAGTTCCCCTTAGTGACGACTTCTGGGGCGGAGCGTCCGCCCGAGGGACGTCCTCCTCCAGGAGGACGCGCCATCCGGCCTTGAATGCGTTGTCCCTGTCGTCGAGCGAACCTTGGGGGGACGGTGTACCTCCTGTCTCCCCGGGGACAATGGCGCCTCACGTGGCCCGGTTGCCGGCAATTATAGCACCGACGAAGCCCTCCTGGTTGCTTCCCTCTGCGGGACCAAAAACATCTCGGGAACTCCGTCAGCGCCGTCTCCGCTCTTTCATCTGCCAGGGAAGTCATCACGGCCGCCTGGCGGCCCTTAAGCCTTCCTTCCATCCTGTTGGGAGACCCACCATTCCTTTTCGGGATCTCCCGGTTAATGTGGGGCTTGCGCTCAGCCTGAGGCCCTCCATGGGAAGAGGAGAGCCTCTGTGCTGTCTGCACACCCGCTACCTTCCGCCTACTGGGAGTCGGCGTCATTTGCACCGTCCCGCACCGATGAACAGCACTATTCAGCTGCACCGCACGAGCGGCGCATCCCCGCACTCCTACCACCGGCGCTACCCGCGACTTAAGACCGGTCGGGTCCTGGTGAGCCGTACTGCCCCGAAAGCCACGCCAAGCGCATGCCCCGGCTGTTTGCTCCAGTCCCCACCATTCGGTCATCGCGTGCCCCAGTCTCTTGTCGGGTACACAGTGCTTTGACACGCGCTACTCATTCTCAGCGGTGCCCGATCGCACTGTGTCCCCTTACACTCTACGACACGGGAGGGACTCACCTGTACTCCCGCATCGATCATCTCCGAGCTTCCCGCCCAGCCGCTGCACGTAGTCCTGTAGACCCTTTAACGGGCTGCAGCCGCCGCTCCCAAGTCCTCCACACGTTCCTTCAGCTGTTGTAAGTCCTGTAAGAAACGGTGCAGGGGCTCGAGGTATTTCTCGAGACCCCGTAAGTCCAAACAGTCAGTTATCACGGCCGGCTGCATTGTCGCCTCAGCTGAGCTTACCTTCCGGCCGGGAACCAATGAGCACGTCGCCTCCAGGCACGTGTTCCGCTGGGTCGCGCACAGGCTCCTGGGAGTTGGAGTCTTCAGAGGGACGGCTGGCTACTACAAGCCGGCTGCGATCTGCCTTCTCCTTTACCGCCAGACTCGCCAGCCACAACCCGCCCTCTTTGTCGGCGGCTTTCTTTCGGCGGCGGCGCCCGCCTTCCCCCCTTCGAGGAGGCTCGACCCGTTAGGGGACGACCGGCCTCGCCGGCGGACTCCGGATTTCCTCCACCGCCCCGACACCCCCCGCGGGTGACCAGTCTGTTGTCCCCAACCGCGGATGTCTCTAGCCGCCTTTCACCGCGACTTGCCTTCTGGGAGCCGCGGCCATTTTGCCGAGGCATGAGGCCGTCATCCAAGACGCCGCTGCAATCCTCCCGCGGACGCCTGCAAAATAGGAAAAGACGGACGCCGGGCGGTTTACCTGCAGCCGCCCGCAATGGAATGCGGCACCCCGGACCGTCTAGGGAGTATGATGCGCCGGCAATTGTCCGTGTCCGGTCTTCGCGCCCGGGCTTGTTTGGCCCGTGATCAGCGCTCTGTCTTCCTCGCTCCCGTCAGGAGGGTCCAGGACATCGCGGCGTCCGTCATGCCCTGCAGGCGGCTGGGACTGACCTTCTTTTTTCCCGTTTTCTTTCCCATGGTCCTGTAGAGCGGGATAACACGCAGTGTTGCCGCTTCCTTGGCAGCGGGTGGTGTTGTGCACCTCCGTGTAAAGATGGGGAATCCCCTGAGGGTTGTCTGCCCACACAAAATTTCTTTGTTATGCAGGTCCTCTGCCAATAGACGGCCAGAGAATCCTGCCGGCTACGCCAGTGTGGCAGTAGGGGGCAGTAGTGCACCCTCGAACCCTCAGGTACGACTCCTGTCACCAGGGAACAGTCCCAGACCTTTTATTATTTTCTTACAGTGCACCAAGCACCTTCCACACTCTTCTCAAATACACACACACCAATAAACTCAATAACCACACAATAACCTCTCCTCCTCGCCCAGACACTTTGCTCCTCTCCCACCCAGCACAGCTCAGTGTCTGGACTGAGGCAGCGTCCTTTTATAGCCCCTGACCCGGAGGTGTTCCTGTCCCAGCAGTCCACAGTTCCCTATTCCTTCCGGGTCAGGGCAATCAGTCTATTATTTCAACCCAGGAGCACGCCATACCTTCCTGTCACGTGACCGTGACGTACTCCCGGGTCATAAGGCACAACAGAGCCCATAAGTCCCCCCACAGCGACTCCTGGTGGCGCCCAAGGTATCCAGCAGGGCTGTGTATAAACACCACAGAGTCCATAAGGCCCTGCTGGACCTCGGGCACGATCCCGCTGTCGGAGAGCTCCTCCTGTCGGCCTGGGGGTGCGGCCCGGCCTCGGAAGCCGGCAGTCTTCCACAATATATATATATACACACACACACAGTGGTGTGAAAAACTATTTACCCCCTTCCTGATTTCTTATTCTTTTGCATGTTTGTAACACAAAATGTTTCTGATCATCAAACACATTTAACCATTAGTCAAATATAACACAAGTAAACACAAAATGCAGTTTTTAAATGATGGTTTTTATTATTTAGGGGGAAAAAAATCCAAACCTACATGGCCCTGTGTGAAAAGTAATTGCCCCTGAACCTAATAACTGGTTGGGCCACCCTTAGCAGCAATAACTGCAATCAAGCGTTTGCGATAACTTGCAATGAGTCTTTTACAGCGCTCTGGAGGAATTTTGGCCCACTCATCTTTGCAGAATTTTTGTAATTCAGCTTTATTTGAGGGTTTTCTAGCATGAACCGCCTTTTTAAGGTCATGCCATAGCATCTCAATTGGATTCAGGTCAGGACTTTGACTAGGCCACTCCAAAGTCTTCATTTTGTTTTTCTTCAGCCATTCAGAGGTGGATTTGCTGGTGTGTTTTGGGTCATTGTCCTGTTGCAGCACCCAAGATCGCTTCAGCTTGAGTTGACGAACAGATGGCCGGACATTCTCCTTTAGGATTTTTTGGTAGACAGTAGTATTCATGGTTCCATCTATCACAGCAAGCCTTCAAGGTCCTGAAGCAGCAAAACAACCCCAGACCATCACACTACCACCACCATATTTTACTGTTGGTATGATGTTCTGAAATGCTGTGTTCCTTTTACGCCAGATGTATGTGACATTTGCCTTCCAAAAAGTTCAACTTTTGTCTCATCAGTCCACAAGGTATTTTCCCAAAAGTCTTAGCAATCATTAAGATGTTTCTTAGCAAAATTGAGACGAACCCTAATGTGCTTTTTGCTTAACAGTAATTTGTGTCTTGGAAATCTGCCATGCAGGCCGTTTTTGCCTAGTCTCTTTCTTATGGTGGAGTCGTGAACACTGACCTCAATTGAGGCAAGTGAGGCCTGCAGTTCTTTAGACGTTGTCCTGGGGTCTTTTGTGACCTCTCGGATGAGTCGTCTCTGCGCTCTTGGGGTAATTTTGGTCGGCCGCCACTCCTGGGAAGATTCACCACTGTTCCATGTTTTTGCCATTTGTGGATAATGGCTCTCACTGTGGTTCGCTGGAGTCCCAAAGCTTTAGAAATGGCTTTATAACCTTTACCAGACTGATAGATCTCAATTACTTCTGTTCTCATTTGTTTCTGAATTTCTTTGGATCTTGGCATGATGTCTAGCTTTTGAGGTGCTTTTGGTCTACTTCTCTGTGTCAGGCAGCTCCTATTTAATTGATTTCTTGATTGAAACAGGTGTGGCAGTAATCAGGCCTGGGGGTGGCTACGGAAATTGAACTCAGGTGTGATACACCACAGTTAGGTTATTTTTTAAGAAGGGGTCAATTACTTTTTCACACAGGGCCATGTAGGTTTGGATTTTTTTCTCCCTAAATAATAAAAACCATCATTTAAAAACTGCATTTTGTTTTTACTTGTGTTATATTTGACTAATAGTTAAATGTGTTTGATGATCAGAAACATTTTGTGTGACAAACATGCAAAAGAATAAGAAATCAGGAAGGGGGAAAATGGTTTTTCACACCACTGTATACACACACAGTGGTACCTCGGTATACGTCTGTTTTGGAATAAGTCCTACTTGGTATATGTCCTTTTTGGACAGAAAAAATTTTGCTTGGTATACGACCTTTGTTTGGAATACTACTCGCATGCTAACCTTGTTTACCTCTCTCGAGACAAAGTTGCTAGCATTCAGTGAACAATCCACGCTATAACTCTCTGTGAACTTTCACGTGTGTGGTATAGCGGGACCACAGCTCCTGTCAAAGTCCAGCTTTAAAATAAATAATCACCACGCTCGCAGCTTGGTAAGGGGGCTGTGACGATGTGGGTTCTGGCTCCACACTCCCTTTGCTATTGGAAGCACTCGAACCTCACACCGTCGATAATGAAACCGAGTGAGCTAGTCAATGGAGGCAAATGATTCCAGCAAGGGGAAGGTATACAAAAAGTGCAACAGTGCTTTTATTAAAAATCAACAAAACAAAAACAGTGTTCAAATAAATAGTGCAGTTCTTCATATTCATTAAATAAATAATCCATAAAAAGAACACGTGGAGGTTAAAACTCAATAGAAAAACAATCCTTAAAATCGAGAGGTTAAAATGATCAGGAAGCTGTCTTTAAAAACAACAACAAATAAGCTTGGTGCTTCTTTTCTGTATGCGTCTCACCTGCTTATCCCGACGGGCTTAGCAGCAGGCAAGACGCCTCTGCAGCTGCCCTCCTACATCACACGCTCGAGACTGGAGACCTCCCGATCCCTGGCTTCGGTCTGGCACTCATCCCAGTCCCCGAGACTTGATTACCCTCAACGGCCAGGTCGCCCACGTTGGGGATTCCATCACCAAGTCTCCCGACTTCCGCTGCCTTTTCCATGGCCTCTCTGCGGCCCGTCGCTTTCACCTTGTCACTCCCGCTACCAGATCACTCAACGGGAGCGACATCTACACAAACACCTGGGTGTCGGCCCAACACCCAGCTTCCTCGCAGCTGCCCACGAGGCCGATCGCTGGCCACCACACGCCTCGCGTGTCCGTCTCTCTCCTGCACCGCTTGCTTCCACGCTCCCTGTAACCTCCGTCCTCTCCTTTCCTTTCTCTCCAATCGATTCTCCCTCTTTCTCCCCACTACCGACTTGCGCTTCTTTTAAAAACGTGAGGGGCCATCACAGCTGCAGCATTAGCCACGGGAGCAATCACGAATGTGGGCAGTTCCTCACCTGTGCACACGGTGAGAAACGCCCACATCGACGACTGCCCCGCGGCTCGCTACAACAACGCCCCCCTCACGAAGCCGCCTCAGGTGCGGTGATTATTTATTTAAAATCAATGGCCTTTTCTCCACGAGCTGTGGACCCATAACACCACAGGGGCGTGGTGGTTATGTGGCTGAAGGTTGTCAGGGCGATTAGCGATGTGGGCGTTTCTCACCAAAGTGCACTTGTGAGGGACCGTCCACATTCATGATTGTTCCTGGGGCTGCTTATCTTGATAAACAGAAGTGCGAGTCAGCTAGAAGGGGAGGAAAAAGAAAGAACGGATGGGAGGCTGAGAGAGAGAGTGAGAGAGAGCGAGCAAAGTAGCTGAAGTGAGTTAACGTCAGCTGCAAGTAGGGCGACTCCCCTGTTGGGAAGCTGCCAAGTAAAAAGGCACCGGGCTTCTTCTTTTTTTTTTTTTAAAGAATGCTTCCTGCTCTATTTTAACTTTGTTGTTTTTAAGAAGACTTTTTTCAATTGTTTTTAACCTCCACGTTTCACTTCTGATTTTATGGATTATTTATTGGAACTTTGGAGACTGCACTTTAATGTGAACACCTTGTTTTTTTAATTGTTTTAATAAAAGCGCTTTGCACTTTTTCACCATCCCCTTGCTTTGTTGTTACCGATGAGGAAAGCAGTGAGGCACATTACCGACGGTGTAGGGTTCAAGGGCTCCCCGGCAGCAGATGGGAGCATACAGCAAAACCGCATCGTCACAACGTGATTTTGTGTTTTTTTCATGTAAATTTGAATTGATTGTTGAAAAGTATGAAGGTGGCATGCGTATCTGGGACATGGCTGTTGCATACCGTTTGCCGAGAATGACGGTACCTACGATTCTGAAAAACAAAGATGTTATTAAAAAGTAAAGTGAGGTAAAATTTTCATTTATTTTATCTAATTGCTTTTGTATTTATGTATTTTTGTATTAAGCAGTGTTTAAATTATTTTATACAACCCCATCAATGTATAATATGCCAATAGCGATAGGATTTTTTTTTTCATGGGAACGGATTAATCATTTTCCCATTATTTCTTATGGGAAAAATTTGTTTAGTATACGTCCTGTTTGGTATAAGTCATAGGGTCTGGAACGAATTAAGGACGTATACCGAGGTTCTACTGTATATATAAATATATATACTAGCAGAATATCCGCGCTTCGCAGCGGAGAAGTAGTATGTTAAAGAAGGTACGAAAAAGAAAAGGAAAAATTTTAAAAATAACGTAACATGGTTGTTAATGTAATTGTTTTGTCATTGATATGAGTGTTGTTCTCATATCTATATATATATATATATATATATATATATATATATATATATATATATGTATCTATGTATCTATATATATATATATGTTGTTCTCATATCTAACTATATATATATATCTCTATCTATATATATATATATATATACCCCGCTTGGCAGCGGAGAAGTAGTGTGTTAAAGAAGAAAAGAGAAAGAAAAGGAAACATTTTGAAAATAACGTAACATGATTGTCAATGTAATTGTTTTGTCACTGTTATGAGTGTCGCTGTGATATATATATATATATAGCAAAATACCCACGCTTCACAGCGATGTCATGTGTTAAAGAAGTTATGAAAAAGAAAAGGAAACATTTTAAAAATAATGTAACATGATTGTCAAAGTAATTGTTTTGTGTATTTGGCGGCAGCGCCACAAAGTTGTTTTCGCAGCTGCATCAGAAAATGTACCACACGCCTGACACGCCTCTTTTTACTGTTTTCTCACAGCTTGGATTGCTGCTGTCATATATATATACACACACACATACACACATACATATATATATAATATACATATATATATACACATACATATCTTCATATCTACATATCTATATACATATCTACATATACACATATATATATATATATATACATACATACCTATCTACATCATATATACACACATATACATACATACACACACACAAATTATATATATGTGTGTATGTATGTGTGTGTGTGTGTGTATATATATATACACATACATATACTTGTGTGTATGTTTGTATGTGTCTATATGTGTGTGTATAGGTTTGGTCACTGAGTGCAAGGGAAAAATAATAAATTATAGTCTATAAGTTATTAAACAGTAAAACATTAACGTTTTAAGAAGTACAGGTACATTGAAATTACATTTTCTATGTGAACGCTCAAATTTGTGCCTCTGGTAATGTGCCTTACCGGCATTTAAAGAAAATTAGTTTTGTGTCCTCTGCAGTGTTAAGAGAGAAAGACTTTGGTTTGGGATAAAAGGAAAAAGGTGTAAAGAAAGGAAAGTTGCCTTTTCTTTTATATAGTATAGAGAGATGTGTTCGCTGACGCTATGATCGCCTTTTGGGGACAGTCGCGTGGGTCTTGTGTAGACTGGTGAGACGCCCCGCCATTAATCGGCTGTGATGGCACTGTCAGTCCTCCACTCGTGTGCGTGTCTTCATAATTCGAGGTGAGGACCTGATAATCGATAATGCAAAAGAAAGTGTGAATCGCCTTAATATTATTTTGCCGTGGTGTAGAAAAGGGGTCCCGTGGTTTGCACTTGTCTGGGCTATAGCGCAGGGGAGGATGAAAAATTAAAAGTGCTCACTTTGACTTAAGGCAGAAGCGCAGTCAGCGCCTCAAAGGCCGGCACAGCTATGCACGCGCTGGCTGCTCGACTTTTGCTGGGCAGGAGACCCCAGTTTTGCAGACACGCTCATGATATCAAAAGTCTCAGCTTTTGGAGGTCATTATATATATATATATATATATAGCAAAATACCCGCTACCGCAGCGGAGAAGTAGTGTGTTAAAGAAGTAATGAAAAGAAAAGGAAACATTTTAATAATAACGTAACATGATTGACATTGTCATGAGTGTTGCTGTCATATATATGCCTGCCTAAATAAGTCACCCTCGCTTTGCTCTTACTTTTTACCGCTCATTTAATCATGGCTAGTGGCGGAAAAATTATAAAATGGAAGGAGGATGGCTTTACCAAAACAATTATTGATGGCTTAATCGATTATTCATAAAGCTTGAATTGGTGATCTGTTTTTCTGTGTTAACCTCATATTTTTTCATACTTCTTCTCAAACTAAGGTGGTGCGAGGGTAAAATGAATCGGATGCGCTTGATCAATGTAATCGTGTACCAGGAAATCATGCATTGACAAAAGCTCCCTTTGCTTGTAATGCAAAGTGTGATTAAATGCATTATTTTTAACGCTATGGAGCACATGCATCAAGCTTCTCAGCTGTGCTTGTGCTAAGAAAAGGAAAGATTTTAAAAATAACGTAACACGCATTGTCAATGTGACCTTTTGTAAGTAGTGCCTGGAGGATTCAGTGTGTAGAAACTCTAGAGACAGCGGTGTATTAACTTGTGGATTTTTCTGTGAGTATTTGGTGGCAGTCTGACGGTTGCTTCGAAGACAGCGTAGCCGCTGAGCTCAGCTCAGAGCAAAATGAGGTGGGAGGGGAGATGATGACGTGACTCCCCACCCGCCTTTAACTGTCAATCCCCACAAACACAGTCTCGGAATTTGCATAAGCACACCCCTTCACCTACAATTTTAACTTAGTTACAAAGTGATCAAAACTCGCTTATATCCCGCGCCCTCTCATTAAACTTGTATCCCGTGATTACCTGTGGGTATGTGAAACGCCAGCGTAGCCTGTCTATGAACTTAATTTAAAGTTTAGGTTTACACCTTGCTTTCTTTCCGAGCTGGCAACACTCATGAATATGGTAGTATATGTCACTCGCCACTTCTTATTGTTTCGCTGCCTTCTCAATTATATAATGCATGTTTTCTTAAGCGCTTTTGGAGGTCTTCCTGGTTTTCTACGCACTGCGCTGACAGTCAGTTCACGGATTACGGGAGGCGTGATGATGTCACACAAAACTCCCCCACGCCATTCCAGCTCAACTCCATTACAGTTAATGGAGAAAAATACCTTCCAGTTATGACCATTAGGCGTAGAATTTCGAAATGAAACCTGCCCAACTTTTGTAAGTAAGCTGTAAGGAATGAGCCTGCCAAATTTCAGCCTTCTACCTACACGGGAAGTTGGAGAATTAGTGATGAGTGAGTGAGTGAGTGAGTGAGTGAGGGCTTTGCCTTTTATTAGTATAGATAAATTAAAGGAACACTTTTAATCAGAGTATAGCATAAAGTCAATGAAACTTATGGGATATTAATCTGGTCAGTTAAGTAGCAGAGGGGATTGTTAATCAGTTTCAGCTGCTGTGGTGTTAATGAAATTAACAACAGATGCACTAGAGGGGCAACAATGAGTTGACCCCCAAAACAGGAATGGTTTAACAGGTGGAGGCCACTGACATTTTTCCCTCCTCATCTTTTCTGACTGTTTCTTCACTAGTTTTGCATTTGGCTACAGTCAGTGTCACTACTGGTAGCATGAGGCGATACCTGGACCCTACAGAGGTTGCACAGGTAGTCCAACTTCTCCAGGATGGCACATCAATACGTGTCATTGCCAGAAGGTTTGCTGTGTCTCCCTGCACAGTCTCAAGGGCATGGAGGAGATTCTAGGAGACAAGCAGTTACTCTAGGAGAGCTGGAGAGGGCCATAGAAGGTCCATAACCCATCAGCAGGACCAGTATCTGCCCCTTTGGGCAAGGTGGAACAGGATGAGCACTGCCAGAGCCCTACAAAATGACCTCCAGCAGGCCACTGGTGTGAATGTCTCTGACCAAACAACCAGAAAGACTTCATGAGGGTGACCCAAGGGCCCCATGTCCTCTAATGGGCCCTGAGCTCACTGCCCAGCAGCATGCAGCTCGATTGGCATTCGCCATAGAATACCAGAATTGGCAGATGCACCACTGGTGCCCTGTGCTTTTTACAGATGAGAGCAGGTTCACCCTGAGCACGTGACAGAAGTGAAAGGGTCTGGAGAAGCCATGGAGAACATTATGTTGCCTGTAACATCATTCAGCATGAGCAGTTTGGTGGTGGGTTAATGATCGTCTGGGGAGGCATATCCATGGATGGTCTCACAGACCGCTACAGGCTTGACAAAGGCACCTTGGCTGCCATTAGGTATCAGGATGAAATCCTTGGACCCATTGTCAGACCCTTTGCTGGTGCAGTGGCTCCTGGTGCACGACAATTCCTGGCCTCATGTGGTGAGAGTATGCAGGCAGTTCCTGGAGGATGAAGGAATTGATACCATTGACTGGCCACCACACTTTCCTGACCTAAATCCAATAGAACACCTCTGGACATTATGTTTTGGTCCATCCAATGCCACCAGGTTGCACCTCAGACTGTCCAGGAGCTCAGTGATGCCCTGGTCCAGATCTGGGAGGAGATCCTCCACAACACCATCTGTCATCTCATTAGAAGCATGCACCGATGTTGTCAGGCATGTATACAAGAACACAGGGGCCATACAAAGTGCTGTGTACAATTTTGAGTTGCTGCAATTAAATTTTGGCAAAATGGACTAGCCTGCCACATAATTTTTTCACTCTGATTTTTGGGGCGTTTTTGAATTCAGGGCTCTGTAGATTGATCATTTTCATTTCCATCAAACGATGTGGCATCCTTTCGTTCCTAACACATTACCCAGTCTATATCAGTATAGATGTCCAGGAGGATTTCTTTTTCCCATTGATATCTGATGTGTTTTCAAAGTGTTCCTTTAATTTTTTTGAGCAGTTTATATATATATATATATATATATATATATATATATATATATATATATATATATATATATATATATATATATAGTTAATAAATAGATTTAATAGTATGTTGTATCTTTTTTTAAGCATGCAATGAAAAATAATGTTTTAGTATAACATTTTATAAGAGAAAGATATCAGGTGGTGGTAGATTCAACTTTATACTTAAGAAGGTGGCTAGGTGGAGAGACTCATTTCCCAAGAAAAATTAATTTAATTTTTGCTGTGGGATGGTGATGGGCAAATTAACTAGGAAGTTAGTTTTGTGTGAGAAGAATATTCACCAATAGAAAGTGAAAAAGAATACCTAGAAGGAATCCATTAGGGAATATTGTAATACAATATGGTAAAGACAGAAGACAGGCAAAGTCCCATTGCCAATGGAGTTCACTATGGCAATAAACACCTCAAAAATCACATCGCTGACTGTTTGTGTTACCATGTGCAGTGCAGTACAGTACTTTGTGAAGAGCCCTTTGTGTTTAAGCAATTAACAGAGTTGAGTCTGATCATATAGTGGGTCTTCAAAAAATTGGATGTTCTGTCACTGTGAAATGAATTAGATAGGAGTCATTTCCAATTCATTGCTGATGGCAATGGTGGGAAAAAGAGGGCACCCACAGCTGAAAACATTGTTTTAGGCAGCTCAGAATTATGGATGCAAGTTAAAGCCAGTGCATTAGAAGAGAGGTTGTGTTATACCAAAAAACAGAAGTATGCATCAGAGATGTGCATTCACACCCCATGCAATTGTTCTCCTGAAGCAGGACAACCATTCCCAACATTCAGTCAACCATTCCCAACATATTTTTGCCACTCACTTGTTAATACCTCTATGGTGGTCTGTAATGTTTAGTAATAAAAGCAGATTCTGCCTTATGAGTTTTGGTCAGAAATGAACCTCGACTAGTTTAGTCTTGAGGATGAAATGGCATGGACTGACATTCCACAGAAATAAATTTGTCGTCTGTATGATCATTTACAAGGTTGCATGCAGCCCTGTATTGCTGCAGGGTCAGGTTACACCTGATATAAATGTCAATATGCTTTAACACAACACACACTATGAATTGAATAAACCATACCATATTACCATATGTGTGTGATTGTGTCATTAATACACTCAGCTGATTCTCCTACCTGAATCTCATATCTCAACTATGTAGTGTGGCAACTACAGGGTGTTTTTTTCCACTAGTGAACTTTCAGGTTCTGCTATTACATATTTTAATCTGTATATACTAATTTTAACCAAAAAATGTCCAATGTCTACCAAGAAAGGGAAAAAAGTTTTAATGCATTTCAGCATATTCTAAATGAACAACAACTTAGGATAGAATATAAGTCTCTTAAGAATTTTCCCAGTCTAAAAAGAAAGTGAAAAATACCAGATAATGGTATGTATATTGCATAATAATTTGTTTTTTTTTGCAGTTGTACCATGCTCCTTTTTGATATTAAAATCAACCATTATTCTTTAGTGCCGATATAATAATATTAAAAGTGAGCACAAAGCCCTTAGTATGTAGTTTGCAAACAGAGTAAAACTGTAAACATACTGTAAGTATACAATACAAGGCTCATAGAATGAGATGTTAATCAAAATATTTTACTTCAATGATGAAAATAAAAATTCTGTTATATTTCTAGTTTTATATACTATTTATAATATATTTGAATTTCTTTCTGCAGCCAGCTTCATGGAGTCACTAGATGAAGAGGATTATGAGTATGAATATAATATAACTTTCAATGAAAGTTATGAATACTACCATACTCTTTGTTACAAGGATGATGTTCGCAACTTTGGAAAGATCTTTCTGCCCATTTTCTACTCTTTGGCTCTAATAATAGGAATTTCTGGAAACTCATTAGTGGTGGCTGTTTACATCTATTATAAGAGACTTAAGACCAAGACGGACATATACATTTTAAATCTGGCTATAGCTGATCTCCTCCTTCTGTTCACCCTCCCATTCTGGGCAGCTGATGCTGTTCATGGCTGGGAGCTGGGAGAAGCCATGTGCAAAATAACCTCTGCCTTGTATGTCATGAATTTCAGCTGTGGGATGTTTTTCCTTGCTTGCATCAGTCTGGACAGATACCAAGCTATGTTTAGAAACCAGGACAGACCAAGAAAACAGGAATATATCTTTGTTTTGATTGTTGTCTGGATGGCTGCAATCATCCTCAGTTTGCCCCAACTAATATTTTCAACAGTAAAAGAAAAAGAAACCAGGCGAGTTTGCATTTCAGTTTATCCTGCTACAATGGCCAGGAATACAAAAGCAGCTATTCAGTTTCTGGAAGTGATTTTCAGTTTTGTGATCCCATTTGTAATCATGGTATTCTGCTACACAAGAGTGGCCAAAACTCTAATGTGGTCCCCAAACGTGAAGAAGTGGAGGGCATTCAGAGTACTGCTGGCAGTTGTAGGTGTATTTTTTTTGACTCAGATACCATACAATATTGTCAAGTTTATCAGAGCAGTGGATGTGATCTATTCATTTATAATTATGTGTGAGGCCAGTAAAAACCTGGACATTGCCATTCTCATCACAGAAAGTGCAGCCCTTTTCCACAGTTGTTTAAATCCTATTGTTTATGCCTTTGTTGGAGCTTCTGTTAAAAACCATCTCCTAAAACTGCTAAAAATGATAAGTTCACATAAGAGGACACACAGGGAACAAACTGTTGAAATATCTCTTAATTCCCATTCAAATACTGAAAACACCATCAGTTTCACAATTTAAAGAGGTAGGTACTTAAGGAAGACCAGGTGAGACAAGACAATATTTCAAACAAATACAGTTTTGTGCTTTATCTGTAGAGCTTGATAATTAGGAAAGTTAAGAAAAAGCCATCTTTCAAATGGTATAATCGCCTTCATAATTTCAAAGGACTGAGCTGCCACTGAACTTTGACTTCCAATGATAATGTGCAACCAACATTAAACAATTCACATGAAACAACTTTTAAAAAAATGCTACATTAGAATATACCTCTGAATGGTACAGCAATAAATTATTTTAAATATAGGTATATGTGGTTCCATTAAATTAGAATATTTCATATGACAAATATATAACTTATTACAATTTTAGTTTACAAACAAAATATAATTGTGTAGTGATTAGACAGGCTGGAATTGCCAGGGCACCTTGATACAGCATTGCATTACCTTTGTCACCATACGATAATATTGACATCTTTTGTGTTTTGCAATTCAGGAGTGTGGATTTGTGATGTAATATATAGAATTTTTTAATCAAATCTGTATTGATAATCACCAACAGAAAATATTCAAATTATTTTTAAGCAGTAGTAAAATGAAACGAGCAATAATAGTGCTGGTAATAAGCAATAAGAGACTCCCCCTTGATGCAAACCCTATCCATCCTAACCCAACTCTGTAAAGAACTAAAACCACAAGTTAATTCTGAAGAAGCCTGAGGGAAACCAGGAAGAAAGTACACCCTTGCATACAGCAGGCCATAAAGTGGAGAATATTCACAAATGAGATTGCAAGGTCAATAACTAGCCACCCAAGTACAAAACATTAACACCAGAGGTTGTCATTTTGCAATATTGGATCCAGATGATTCATATATTCAGACAGCTAAGACTTTAAAATGGGTGAGATTAAAAAACTGGTCTTTTAAAGCAAGAGTAAAAGAAGTGGAACCTTCTCACTTCCAGCAAAAGGCAAGAGCTAACTCTGCAGCAATTGTGCCAGAGGTGAACTTCCACAGCTGGACATGACTGAGGGAAAGAGAAAAGTGATCCAACAATGAATTAGTATTTTCATATTTCTCTACAGGAAAAAAAAAATCTAATCAATTATATCTAAAAAGATGTCAGTTCTTCCCACATATACTGTATATGCATTTTTTTTCTAGAAATGTAAAGTATATCAACAGTCTCAATGATATATTGTCAAACATTAGTTCCCGATGACACCTTGTGTTGTTATATCTTATGCTTGTTATAAAAGCTGTCAACCAGTTATTGAGATTTGAGTATTTAACAGTTAAAATACAAAATTTATTTATCTAGATGTACTATATTTGGGTAAAAGATTTGGGGAGTACATACATGTATGCCCCCACATTAAGTTTTACTAGTTGATTAACATTTTGTGTTCAGCATTTCATTACTTATTAAATGTGGCAGTAACAGTAAACCAGCAAAAAATTATGAATGCTTTGGTTCTATACATGACAAACTGGTAGATATTAGAAGATTAGTATAAGAGTGACAAGGCACCTGCCAAACACATGCAAACCTTTGCACAAACAAAACAAGCAACTTCACCTGGAGTTTCCAAGCACACTTGTTATCTGGAGGGACTGGTGTAATGACAGACAACTCCTCTAGTTAAAAGAGAGCATAGAACACAATCATAATGGGGCTTTTAACATTCTAAAAAGGAAAGACCACAGTGTATAACTGGACAGAAGGCTACCGTTTCAAATGACAGCAGAAGATCTAGAAAATGTCAACATTGTGCGACTGGAAGTGATGTCCAAAGATAAATCAGTGATCTGAAAAAAATCAGGAAATTTTGAATATTGCATCTGGAGTATTTATGGCACACAATAAACACTTTTGTGATTTGTAACTCAGTACTGAACAGTCAAACTATAAAGTACATGTAGACATACGCAGCATTTGGAAGAATTAAGTGGATAGGACTTGCAAATTTTTTTAGGCTGAATGACCTGCTCATGTCTTGATTGATCTAATGTTCTAAAAATGTAAATGTGTCAATGCTATATTATGACATAGTACTTCATTTTAATTTTACTATGCTTTCAAGATTGAATATTGCATATTAAGTGCTTCCTTCTTTGTAACATGGTGAAAAACAAAAAAAGAACCCAAATGCCTGACTTAAATGTGAACAAAGCATTTTGTCTCAGAAACCCTGCAACTGTGCTCACATTAGCAGCTGCCATCAATCCTGTTAAATACTGTAAATGAGTGACCTTGTTTACATCGTATTTCTGTTGACACGAAAGGGAAGAAAAAAAAAATTCTTTAATTTATTGACAATACATTTGCTTGAAAAATGTAATATTACTTTAGTGTAGTTTTCCCTCTCAGCTCTAGAGGATAGAAAATACAGTAAATAAATATATAGATAGACAGATAAATAAATAAATCAACACAGAAAAGAATGTGCCAAGTTGATGAACACTTCAGAAACAGCTTCATTCTTTACTAGACTCGGCTGTTGAATATCATTTCAAATCAGCAATATGACACTTGAAGGATTATTATAAAAAATGATTATGGAAGCAGGATGGCTAAAAATATTACTCTCTTAAACTGTGTCTGGATAGGCAAGGGATGGGAAAAAAATGAAATTTTATCAGTTAAGCCAACAGTTTTGGTTCCATTTCAGGAATTTTAATTCCTCCTAGAACCTTATATTTCATTGTGGCATAACCCTTTCTTTTTGCCAGGATTACACAACCAGTTTTGTGAACTATTTTTAAACATAAATGACTTGTATAAATGCCATAGTTGCTTCACCATCTTTGTGCAGTAACAAATCTTAAAATATTTTGCGTAAAGTACTATCCAGCGAAAACAAAAAAATTACCAAGTACAGGCTTGATCATGTAAATAATGAGACTGAATGAAATGTTGCCAATGAATCCAGTATGCCTCCAAAATAACATTACTAATCCTCATGTGCTAAAGGAGCTGACTTATTCAAGGGAGACACACATACAGTATTACTACCGTTACAATAAATAAATGAACAGCACAGTGGCTAGCTCTGATGCCACACAGATACAGCACTCTGGGTTTGAATTCTGTGCCTCATCAAGCCTTTCTAAAGTTTGCACATTCCTCATGCTAGGTTTTTAAAGGGGTCCTCCTGTTTGCCTGCCATATGTCCAAAAATTGCTGTGTAAGTTTAGCTGGTGACTATAAATTGGCCTTGTGTGAGTTGTACCTGAGTGGCCTTTGCAATAGACCAGTTCCCTATGCATAATAAGTTCTGGCCTTGACACCCTGAACTGTGTTAAGGTAGATTAAAAATATGATGTTATGACATATTACAGTACATATATGACTAAATTATAGAATATTAAAAAAGCAAAATTGAAAGTAACATGTACTATAATCACAATTGTAATTAATACCGCGAACAAACACTTCATAGTGTGCAAAAGCAAAAGGGCAAAAAGAAAGACTGAGTTGAACATTAAGTATAGAAATGTTTACTTTTAGACTTGGTTTTTATGCATATATTTTATAAGAACTGCATATGTACAGTATTTTACTAAATATCTTTGTAAAAGAATTTGTTATTTGCAATAATTCACCAATTAGTAAAATAATTTATAAGTTCATGTCCTTCCCTTTGTTTTTTTTCTTGAGGATGTTATAACTTAATTTATAGCCATAATGTCCAAAAGCGGGTTGCAGGTTTTTACAAAAACATGGCATTTTTAAATAACTTGTGAAGTTTACACTATTTATTTTTTTAACCAACAATACAATGTTTGAAGGTGCGTACACATGTAACAGCATTGTTGCTTGGAAAGATTCTAACTATTTTAAGCTTCTCATTAACTTAAGTTTAAATAGTTCCATTGAACATAAAAACTGCAACAAAATGCAAAAATAGACTCTCTTACCAGTGGAAAGTCACTGTTTTAATTCTTCAGCTATATAGCTTCTTGTTTTCAGTAGTTAGCAATATCAGCATGAATGCATGGTGATATTTTTCTAAATAAATGTAGCATGTTTTCTTAGTTCAATACTCAGTCCCTTCTTACAGTACATAAACATATTATTCAGAAACACGTAAAGCTAAAATAGTCTATGATGTAAAATTTTAACTGAGTTTTTTAAATAAAAATGTGTTTCTCTCTCTCTTGAAATAAAGGACTTCACAAATAAAAATGAATCATATTTTAAAAATGCATTAAATATATGACATTTTACCTATATATAAGTATGGGCTTAAATAAACAATAAAACTTGATAACTATATGCACTTTCTTTCTAAAAGTTAGTGACAATCTCTAAGTTAAAAGCAGTCAAAAAACCCTGATGTAGTACTCTACCCAAAGTGAATAGTTTCTCATGCCAAAGGAGATGGGAAAATGAAACAAACCACAACAGTTATTTTGCCATTTACATCAAAGTAATAACTACATAAAATGCTACAAACAGTTGCCTAGCAAATAAGGAATTTCAAGGAGTACAGGCGCACTGCAGAACAGAAAATAAAGGCAGGCAGAATGCTCTTCTACATGCCAGTGTGGGTAGACAGGGCAAAAAATGGACTTGGCATGCACTGGAAGCAAATTCTGTAATGGCAGAAGAGTAAGAAGGAGGTAAAATGTACAGATCTTCCAGACCAGCAAGTTACAGCAGAGGGATTCCACTTGATAATAATACTTTATGTTTCTGCCCTTCCCATGCTTTGCTCTTGGCAAAATGTGGCTGTTGTGAACAAGAAGATGAAAGCCCTAGCTTGCCTTGTAGGAACAGTCAAGGTAAAGGCCACAAGATAAAAACTGAGAAACTATAGCTTAGCCAGCGGTTGCATAGACGCGCCTAGATGACAGCAATGCTGGCTCTTGGCTTGAAAGCAAAACCGGATGGAGTTACGAATGAGAATCAGAGGCTCTGCACACAGAAAAGAAATGTGACTCTGGGAAGTAAGAAACTGTGGCAGCCACATAACTGGACAAGTGTGACAAAATCTTGTGAATGCAAACCTGGTGTAGCAAATGGCTATTTTAGCTTATCGCTATTAGTTTATTGTTTTATAATTTCCATAATACCGATCTTATTATGTATATTTTCTAAATAACCACCATAACTTTGACAAGACTTTCTTTTTTATCTTACTCTTGATTTGGAGAAATATATAGTTATATTGTTGTGGGGAAGTTAACCATTATAGGCTTTATATCAGTTATCTGCTGTACATGAAACACAATTGTTGTAATGCAAGACAGGTTAACTTAAGCAAGCAAAAGTTTCCTCCCATATGAATTAGTAAATCTGAGTTACTCCTCTATTTTTTTGAAAAATAGTGAATGTAAGAAATCCATCACTTCACAAATTCAAACTGTCAAAATGCCTTTTCCACACCTTCAACAGACACTTGTGTCCATGCAGTAAACATTCCAATAATACCATTGAACATTGTGTGCTAATATATGCATTTTATTCTCTGTTTTGTATTTGTTTAGCTCTGTGCAAAACCCAACAACACAGTGTCTGTGTTGGTAAAGAATACCTACTTAAATAATGAAATGGATGCTGAAAGGCCACTCACGTTAGACTAGGGATTCAGCAGTGAGGTAAAAGATATATCAGCATGTCCAATAGCATGAATTCCTGGTAGAAAGAATATCATTCAAGCAATATTCATAAAGGAACTCAACATTTGTCCTTATCCTGTGCTAGTGGTGATTAGTCTGAGGCAAATAAGTATAGAACTCTTATATTCTATAATCTTCTCATATTAACTGATCTTTTAATTTAATTGTTATTATCTTAATCCAAAAACCCAGATGGATTAGCAATATTTAGGTAATGGTCAGTCTTGCTGGGCCAGATTTGATTCTCGAACAAGAATACACTTTTAGGGACAACACATTAGAATCTTTGTATTTAAATAGTGGGGAAATCTGCTGTTGCAAAGTCCCGTCCCCCCCTCAAAGAACGCCTTTCTAAAACACCAACCCCCAATTTCTCCAGTCTGTAGGTTTCAAAACACTGCTGGGATTTCAGGAAGACAGCAAAAGAAGCTGGACAAACGACTTAATACTGTGTGAAAACAACAAGCTAAAAGTTCTGTTATCAATTCTTGAGTTTAGTAGCACAAAGTAACTGAAGCTTAATGATTAATTTGTATATTGTAATCAGCACAGAGGAGGAGGCAAAACAAACACAGACAGGCATAAACGACTGCAGCTGCTTGACTCCATGCATTTGAGAAGTGCTTATGTCTGCTACAATATATTTCTGTCATTTTGACCATCGTATCACTATATGGCATAACAACTGCAGACAGAGTTTAGAAAAACATTGTGGTTTATGATTATGCCATGTGTTTAAATGGGTGGCTATACTCTGGCATGCCATCTTTGAATTTCCAGTTAGACAGTAATGTTAACTTACTTCAATTACAATATTTGTTTAAATGTGCAGTAAGAACGTGCATGCTGTGTAGTCTGGCCCATGCTTCTTCTGGTGGTGTTAGGCAAATTTGTTGATTCGGGTATTTTGAATACCAAACTCGGCATCTCTCTCATATTTTGACAGATTTTGGCACATTATTTACTTTGGATGCATATTTTGCAATTCATATTTTCACAATCATAGGGTCCAATTCTTTCATACTTATATCAACTTCAACACTATTATTGTAACTGAACAACAGACTGCAATTACAGTAAGGGCCCTGCGACAATTTATTATTTACTTTTACCACTAGTGCATTGATGTTTGTGAAAGGCAATTTATAATCAGGTTTACATAAGGATTTTTCCCTTATTTCAGATTAGGTTTATTTTTTACCACTTGTAGTGTGCTCTACGCACATGCGACACACATGTAAGTGTTTAACAGTGGTCTTTTTTGGGAAACATTTTGTCTGTAGACAATGTATTGTAATCAGAAGCCTGCTGTCTAACAGACTAGGTTATTAATAGCACTTCTGAGCTGTGCTGTTTAAATAACCACCCCTACTTTGAGTGCCACCTTTACAAGGCATTAGATTGGTCCAGAAATGTGACACTCAGTGAGCCATCCAAATTTCATTCATGGTTGTCATCAGACATATATTTATTATACATCTGGCTCTGTGAGACTTTTTTTTTCACGCCTCTTTATTGATGCTGTGACAGATTAGGGCCGTATCACTCCCTTGAAACCCTGTCCAAGGCTCCAGACACCAGATAAAAGTCCAAATGATGACTTTATTTAAATGTCACAGTACACAAAGCACCCTCTCCTCCACTATACTCATAAATTACAATCACAATAATAAACAACAATACCCTCCACCACTCCCAGATGCGTTGCCACCCTTCCACCCAGCTCAGCTTGCTGTCTGAGAGCTCCCACAGTCCTTTTATCCTTCATGACCCGGAAGTGTTCCCAATCCCCAGTCCATGTGATTCTCTATCACTTCCGGGTCAGGTACAAGTCTTTCTTCTCACGTCGCTCTTCCTTTGACACACTTCTGGGTTATAGGGCACAAATGAGTCTTCGGTCCTCCCTGCAGCTCCCTCTTGCAGCCCCTGTGGTATCCAGCAGGGTCGTGTATAAAAACTACACAGTCCATGACTCCCTGCTGGTCTTCGGGGCACCTGCATACTGCAGGGAGGGCTCCATCTGGCGGCCTGGGGGTATTGGTCGGGATAACAAGCCAGCCAAAGACCAAAATGCATCAGAAATGGAAGGTAAGACAGGAGAGCATAAATCAGTTCCCAAGTGGAAACTCCTCTTATCACGGTTTCAAATGAAAGCATTGTATATTTTAGTCCTCAGTCTTCTAAGGTGACAATGTCAGGCAACATACTTATTACAATAATGATGATCTGTTAACTTTCTTTTTTTGATCAGATAGAAACGTAATTTGACCATTTATATATGTTCCATCCATGCTTTTTTCTAACACTACACTATAATAACAATGACCTGAGTTCTAACTTATAGTAGAACTTTTTATTTACATACTTTACATGTATTAAAATATCTAGTAATTGAGATATTGTCTTTTTTCATAAAAAAATATGCATTATAAGGATTTATCTGTTTAGGTTGTGTAGTGTGTGGCCAGGGCTCTTGCCCGGCTAGGACACCTCCACCCTGGGAGGACTGGGGGAGCAAGTGTGGCCAGAGCGTTACCTCCCCAGGGATGCTAGATGGCAACCCCCCCTGGGGGTGTCTCAGACTCCCCCAGGGCTTGGAGTGTGGTGCAGCCCTGTTGGGATCTGCAGGCGCTGCCAGGGGGTGCTGCAGCAGGAGCCACTGAGCCCTTATGGGTAGTTCTTCTGCCACACCCAAAAATGCTGCTAGTAATCAAGCACCTGGAACACTTCCCGGTGTATTATAAAAGGAGCCAGCAGCCACTACTCATGAGCCAGAGTCAGGAGAAAACATTCACTGCTACATTGCGGTTGAACATAATTTTCAATGAACTCTAACTAATGCTGTTAAAAAAATAATCACTGCAACAAAAATAGAGAGTCCCAGAAGCAGTATTCTGATTTCTATGAACACATTAGTAAACTGAATGGCCAAACATGCAAATGACTATGCTTGCAGGTTTCTCATGATCATGTCTGCTATTGGAGGGCTGTGCATTTAGTTTGCCAAAACAGAGTCAACAGGCCAGGACTACAGCGTGGTACTAAAATCAACTAGATTTGAAAAACTGAGCCTATTTGAAAGAGTGAAAAATGTTGGAGTTTACAAGACCCAGTGGTAAGCCCAAAATATCATTGCCATGTTTCTATATCGATAAACCTGTAGGACATTTCTTTGCATGACTGTTGCAGGAAGGCTTTCAGACCTGTTAGGATGGATATGGGAGGTAGATGAAACAGGCTGTTGTGGCACCTAGACCTTTTATGTAGCACCCATGCTTTAAACTTTAAGGAGTCTTGTTGATTGTCTTATTCGTGGTGCCATCAGGGAAAAGTAGTGTGTTTTTCGCAATGAGGAGGCGTAGCCGCAAGAATTAAAAGAGTTGTTGTTTGGTTAAAATGGAATCCACATACAAGAGTGGCGGAGACATGAAATGGCTGGAGCATAGCGCAGGTCGAGGGGGTTGGTGAGCAAAGCAAGCAGGGGCTGAGACCCCCTAGTAAAACTATATTTTTGTATAGTTTTGTTTAGAGCGGATACTGCTATGTTAATAAATAATTATACTTTGTTTAATAAACTGGTAAAAAGAAGAGTGAGCTATCTCCACAAATGGGGACTAATTATAAGGAAATCACTGGTATAAAATGGATTTTTGATCCTCTCAGAATAAAACACACAAGTGAAAGACTCACTAAAAAAGTGAAATTAGAAACAAAAGAAAGTGTATCTATTCCTTAATCTTACCTAATAAAGTTTTAACCGCTTTTTCCCAGTGCAGTGCTCTACCCACTTGTCCATCTCCAAACACTGTTTTCTCACCTTCTGCTTCTCTTTTTCAATGAGCTGGCCTGCAGTATGACTTTTGACAGCAAGTATTGCATGACATTGAAGTATTACTGGGAAGGAAAAAAATGTATATTCGAGTCTAGGACCACACACTGCACAACTTCATTTCTAAAATTGTGGCATAATGAAAGCAGGATGGAACATAGATAATTAGGAGCTCAATTTTAAAAATTGAAAGAGTCACCAGATCCTTGATCAAATTATAGCTGACTTGATGCTATCTGGAATTGCTTTGAACACTGTTATTTTTTTAGAGTAGAAAAAAGAAAAATAAATCTGAAAACGCACACATATAGGGATCCTACTAACACATTTTCTTTCTTGTACTTATCTGCGTAGCTAAGTTAATTAGATTAGATAGAATTTTATAAGTCACTGGGGAAAATGTGATTTTTTTACAGAAGCTGTTTAAATAAATAAATACATAAATAGAAAAATTAATATATACACATACACACACTATGGTCTGTATGCACACCAGAATGTCGAAAAAGGAAACAAATTAAAAAGAAAGAAGCCTGATAGCAATAGTGAGGCATTATGCAAAAATATTTCTGTTGGTAAAAAAGAGCCCCAGTAGCGTTTCTTGACACACTTCTGCTGAATAATTTATTGGTTCAAAGTACTCTGTGTTAAGTGCATCAGAGAAAGGTTGTTCAGCATTTTTCATAATGGCACTCAGTTTTGTTTTAAATCTCTCCTTTGCTCCTACCTCCAGAGGGTCCAGAGCGTGTCTCATAAGTGAGCCTGCCCTTTTACTTAGATTGTTGATTCAGTGGATGTTGTTTTCTGTGGTATATTGGATCTGCGGTTCAGTAAAAGGTGGACAATTGTTCAATAAATAATCATGCCCTGAATGTGCAGGCTCAAAATGGGTGCTGGTGTTTGTGAGTGTGTTCTGCTCCATGGTTAATTAGGGAACTTGCTGGCTGCGCCAAATACATGTGTAGAGGTGGGATGATCAGTCAGGCACCTTAATAATGCCATGAAGGGAGCAGCTTCTTGCACCCATACCCAATTACACAGCAGATGTTAAAGAAGCCTGCACGGGACAGAAAGGGATGAGAAACAAGAACAAGAAAGAAGAATGAAAGAACAGACAGAAAGTTGTGAGACCAGCATCGGGTGGCGAGGCAGGACAAGCCAGCCAGTTAGTGTGAAAAGGCAGCACTGAAGTTGGTCCAAAGGATCAGCAATCTTGGGACAGCTAATCCCACTGAATATTTGTAGAGGAGTGAACACAAGCATGGTAGTTTCCTCCCCAGGGATATGAGGCACTCCAGGGGAGTGAGAAGGAAGGTGTAAGGACAACTGACCCCCAGCAGTCTGGCCAGTGCCAGTTGGAGGCAGCTACAACAGGGGTTGGATGGTGAGGACCACTGTTGCTTGAGTCGCTGCTGGCTAAGCAAACAATGGGGAAGCCAGGGAGACGTAGTTGGAGTTGAGCAAGGCTTGTCTGATGGAACATCACCCTGGTGATTGTTTGGTTGATTTAATTCTTGTTTTATTCTAGATTTTAACTTCACAGACTTTCACTGTTTTAAAGGATTATTTATTTAAGAAACATTTTTGCACTGCACTGTTTATTTGGACACTTGAACTAATGGCATTTTTATGCACCTACACCTTGTCTGACTGCATATGTTCTTCATTTGTTTTTCCTAATCCCTTGAATATGTTATTGGTAGTGGCTGATTCAAGATGCTCCCTAGAAGGACCTAGTCACACTAGTCCAGCACATCAAAGCATAGAAAATCGTACAGGCAATCACAGAGCAGTAGAATATGTGAAGGATATTATTACCCACAGCAAAGGAACACAGTCTTCTAAGAGCCTGCTCTGCCCTTTCTTATATAGTTCCTCTGTATTACAAGACCAGTCCAGCCTGTCATTGATGTGGACCCTAAGTGTTTGTAGGAGTGCGCCAACTCTACATCCACTGCTTGATTAGTGACCAAACGTGGGAGCTCTTTGGTGCAGTGAAAGTCAATAACTAGTTCTGTGGTTTTGTTGATGTTAAGATGCAGATGATTTTCTTTGCATCAAGTAACAATTTTTCCATCTGACCTCTATACTTTGTCTCAACCCACTTATCAATCCACCCCATAAGTGCAGAATCAGCTAAGAATTTCTGCATGTGACATGATCTGGTGTTATATTTGTATTCAGAGGTTTACTGAGTGAAGAGAAAAGGAGACAAGACTATTCCTTGCGGTGCTCCAGTGTTGCTCACATCCATATCAGAAACACAGTCCTTAAGTCTAACACGCTGCAGTCTGTTAGACAGGGTGCATTATCCAGGACACCATGAGCTCCCTCACCTGCATATTTCTGAGCTTAATCATGAAGCACAAAGCTCTTGTCTGCTTAGTGATAATTGGATTACAACAACAACAACAACATTTATTTATATAGCACATTTTCATACAAACAGTAGCTCAAAGTGCTTTACATATTAAAGAATAGAAAAATGAAAGACACAATTATAAAACAAAATAAATCAACATTAACATCGAATAAGAGTAAGGTTCAATGGCCAGGGGACAGAAAAACAAAAACTCCAGACGGCTGGAGAAAAAATAAAATCTGTAGGGATTCCAGACCATGAGACCGCCCAGTCCCCTCTGGGCATTCTACCTAACATAAATGAAACAGTCCTCTTTGGATTTAGGATTCTCACGGAAGGGCTTGATGATGATGATGGTCACGTAGACTTCTGCCTTTTAATCCGTCCATCATTGTTGGAGCATCATGATGCTTTGAGTAGGTGGAGGTGGCGCAGGCCACCACCACAAAGAAACTGGAAAAAGAAACAGAAAAGAGAGTAGGGGTCAGTAGCGATTTTAGGGCCACCATGAATAGTTATTATGAGGAAATTGAACATATAGAGTATCAGGATTAAGTTAAATTAAGATTAAAATGAAGTTATAAAAAGGCCATGTTAAAGTAATGTGTTTTCAGCAGTGTTTTAAAGTGCTCTACTGTATCAGCCTGGCGAATTCCTATTGGCAGGCTATTCCAGATTTTAGGTGCATAGCAGCAGAAGGCCGCCTCACCACTTCTTTTAAGTTTTGTTCCTGGAATTCTAAGGAGACACTCATTTGAGGATCTGAGGTTACGATTTGGAATATAAGGTGTCAGACATTCCGATATATAAGATGGGGCGAGATTATTTAAGGCTTTATAAACCATAAGCAGAATTTTAAAGTCAATCCTGAATGACACAGGTAACCAGTGTAGTGACATTAAAACTGGAGAGGATTATATCCAGGTGTGAAGGTCTTCTATGCCCCATTGGTCTGAACTATGGCTGTTTGGAATTGGCTTGTATCAGAAGCCTTTAAGTTCCATGACGCCCTATTGGCTCTAGGGGTTGGACAGAGAATCTATAAATTTTCTTGCATTACCCCTTCCCAGGTCTCCCTCTCTTCTACCATCTAATGAAGGAGCATCTCACACACCATGAAAAAAGACCACACTGTGAAGCACAACTTGACAGCCATATTGAGACAGCTAACAAAAAATGAAGACTTAACTAGAGACATTTTACGTAACTAACATATCTGTATGCCACCTGAATCTACACATCAGTATTTATCAGGTTGTATGTTTGCCAATATTCAAAGGTACTTTGCTTATTGTTATTATTTATCAATATTATCAATAATACATTATTTAAATTGTAACTTACCTCCTGTTTGTCTTTTACTACACCTAGTTGCAAGAGGTTATAAATGTAGAAGGGAAGGTGGGTAGAAGTTATATGGTACAATACCTCACACAGTGCTAAGTCTGTGAGATTTGAGGCATTCTGACAAAGGCTGCATATTAATAATACAAAAGAGTAAAGTAGAGTAATATATTACTCTACCAAGACAAAACACATACCAAAATGGCATATACACATTATGATGATGCCAGACAACACATTACATTTTGCACATTTTTAAAAATAAGCTTAACCATAGGATTCCTTTGCCTCCATAACCCAGCAAATGATGCTTAAAACATTTTTAGAGACCAAGCAATAGCTAAAAAACATAAAACAAAGCCGGATCATGACATAGTCACTCTTAATTAGGCTTGTCCGAGTTTCAGTGATGGAAGTTTCTTAATAACATAGGAGAGTGTACATAATTTGCTTTGATCAAAGAACAGCTCTCAAGACCACAACCCTGCCAAAAGATCAATTACTCTACATAGGTACCTCGGCATTAAGAATCCTAAAACGATCGTACTTTGTATTCCTCACCATTCTCTACTTGAACTGGAGAAGGAGTGTCTCCTTATGTATAATAATGGCTGCTATAAACTATTTTCAGTTGTGACACATGAAATTTAAGAGGTATCTTATATTGTGCTGGGAGAACAAAAAGATAGGGCACTGAACTCCTATACGATCCTACTGTATACACCTGGAAGCGAATTTCCATGGAGCTCTCAGACGCATGTCCTGTGTAGAGAGCCACCTTTTGTCTGTCCCTAAACCCTAAGGCTACTCTTATGTTTTCAGTCTGTAAATTGCTTGACTGAAGTTTCCACCATCTTCCAATTCTCCCAGCCTTCCTAACAAACTGACTTTAGAACTTACAGTTGTTCTGAAACACTGAGAACCAAAGAAGCTAGGAAAGTGTGTTCAAACAACTATGGCTGGTATTCAAATTCTCTTGCTGATAGGAGTTTTCTCAGTGGAAAGAAGCGATCAACCAACAGTATTATACTGCACTGAGAATTAGGTAGGTTTGTATAAAGTTCATTCATATTGCCTCCAAAAACAACTAGGAGATGAAATTGGCTGAAGTAACCTCAGAGGTAGTCCCTGAGAGGGATTCATCCAATTACAAACTTGACAGGTCTAAATGAAATGGTGCACCTCTTGTCCCAATTATCCCACCAGATAAAGCATTTTAGTAACACTAAAGAATGAGAGATACCAGCTTGTCTAAACATAATGGATGAATGTGCTCTAAAATCTGTGGTTTTAATTTGTGTAGCACATAATATCCATCTGGCCATAGAATTTATGCATGAGAATACAAAACTTTCTTTGCTCGGTTCAATAGACAATCAACAATATTTGCACCTAAATTTTACTTTTTCTTTGAGTATGATGTTTTCTGGTTCCATGGAAGTATCATGCAGATCATACAATCTTCACTTCACTTTTTCTTCCTTACTTCCTGTGTTATTATTAAATCAAAAATGTCTAAAAATATATCCTACTTACACTGTCTGGCATTTAGTCCCTTACCTGTCAAACAATCCAAAGAACACACAAGGATGTGTTTTGGTAGTTTTGGGAAATGCCAGAGTAGTTCCTATGCCAACACTTATACCGGATGTGTCTACTTCGAGAATGAACTGCAATGTATCTGTAAGTCTTAATACAGGAGTGGTTGTGAATAGTGTCATTAATGAATCAAGCGCTACATTAGATTCAGGTACCAAGGAAATTTCCTTGTGCATTTTCTATTGGAATGATTTTATGTGAAAAAGGAAGTAATTGTCATTAAATATTTTTATATATGTAAAAATAGCAAGATTTGATCTTCTTTTCAAATGTATATTTAGAGAAAAGTGAGGTAACCGAAAGAAAAAATTAAAATATGACTTTGTATTAATTTATTTAATGAAAAATGAACAGATATGGCATTTCCATCTGTGGAAAAAGTAAATACATTCTTGGCTCTAATAGCTTTAATCATCCCTTTCGGCAGAAAAAACATCAAGTAAGCATTTCATATAACTGTCTACTAGTCTCAGATATTAACTGGGAAAAAGTAAAAGGATTCTTACAGCTGGGGTGTTTTGTATGCACAGCCCATTTCAAACAGCCAGTTCTTTATGACTGATTTCATACACCAAGAAAAAAAAAAACTTGTCTTTATGAAACTTGTATTTTTCTAGTGTGACAAATAAATGAGTATCCCTTAGCCATTTTAAAACCTTAGTGTTATGCTGAACCTGGGTATGAACATCCTTGGAAAACATAATATCAACAGCATTCATCAACACAAACACCAAGAATGTCAAGAAAAATTGTTCTTAACAAATTATTGAAATACTGCAGGGGGATCAGCCAATCCATAAAACATCACCTGGTGTTTGTAATGTCCATTAGCAGTCCTAAAGTAGGTTTTCCATTCACCTTCCTTCTCTAAGGAAATTTAAATTGTAGGGACTACAAAAATCTAAAAGGATGTAAATCCTATCTTTCTTCTCATCGATGTAAAAACCTGCAAAGTATAGGAGGATTGAGCAAAAAAAAACATTTCTGTAAGTACTGTATATGTTTCCATTGCTTCACAGTCAGGTTTAGACAAGTTGTAACAAGTGTCAGGTAACAAATAAATGTGACAGTCATATCATCCATAAGGGATCGATAACAAAGATTTAGGCATGTTAAACAAATCCTAGTAATATTTTTTTAAAGTTTTTGACAATATGGGCTCCACGGAATGTCCTATCTGTTGTAGGGATGTGTTGTGTTTCACAAGGGAAATCTTAAAATTATTTGAAGAATTGGAAATTGGAAGACAAAATTTCATTGCAACGCACCAAATAAAACATTAATTTACTGAGTTCCCATTCCCAATCAGATTGCCACTAATCAAAACCACTCAGATTTTAATTTTAAAGCAATCTAAGTTAAATGCTACACTAATAAAATTGTTGATTGTGCTCGAGTCAATCAAGAGAATAAGTACTTTAATTTTATACAGGTTGGTGTAGGGAAACAAGAAATTTTGAAACTAGGTGTTGGCAACCCTGGGACATTGGCAGTTGTTTGGGACCAATGCAACCTGTTTTAGAACCCCTTGCCATTAGTTATAATGGAGCAGTGGAGTGGTGCACAACGAGCATTCATCACAAGTTCTTTAGAATTGTGCAAAATCTTCAAGATCTACCAGAAGTGAGTAATTCCAGATTCTCTGAAAACACAGGGTGAATGTCAAATGGTTCCATTTCTTAAACTCAGCTCATTCAGCAGTAGAAAGTCAGCAACCATCAATATGGTGGGCTGGAAAAAAGTAATTTGAGGAAACGGCTAGTTCATTCCAGTGAAAGCAGTTGAAACGCAAATATGTCGCAGCAATTTCTTTCCATTTCTAGCCCTTTGAGAAACACGATTATTTTTCGCATTGGTCAGTTTATTGTATCACTTACATCATTTTATACTCGCAAGAGCTTTTAAATTCAGAAGGCTGCACATACAACTTGAGCAATAGTTTAGGTTTATTTTGAATGTATTTATTTTGTGTTCCATTCATTTCTTCGTGTCTTCAACTGTTTGAGAAGACTTTTGCCATGGATCTGATGTCAGGCTGAGACGGCGTGGTAAGAAACTGAGAGTGCATTTGAAATGTTCAGCAGGTACAATTAGGAAAACATTCTTAAGTTCTTAATGAATGCAATTCAATTTAAGTATTCTGTCGCAGGCATTTAAGTATTCTGTCGCAGGCCTGTTCATTCACTGTGAAAGCCTTCTATAAGATTGGTGGAAGTGTGACTGCTGCACAAAGGAAATTTCAGCATCATTACCATTTAGGACGTCACGATCGTGTCCCGTCTGCTCATGCGACTACAACATGGGTGTGTAATTTCGAAGAAAGAGATTTAGCCTTAAAAGAGAAGTCACCAGGTAGAGCCACTTTCCATACTGCCAGATAATTGATGACAGCTATTCGATGATTGTTTGGAAGGTGTGTAATTTCAAGCAACGGTGACATTCCATGGCCTCTGAATGGTTATGTGTAGTTTCAGGCAGCACACAGACTTGTTAGTTACTTAAAATGTCTCTAGTTAAGGCATCATTTGTGGTCAGCTTTCTTCAGAACAGGCCGCATGCCTGTCTTAATATGACTGCCGAGCTGTGCTCTTCATTGTGTTGTCTTTTTCAGTTCATGGTGTGATGGTCTTCACCATGAGGGAGGGAGTAAGCAAATTTATAGATGCTCTGTCCAGCCCCTAGAGCCAATAGGGCATCATAGTACTTAAAGGCTTTTGATACATGCCAATTCCAAACAGCCATGCTTCAGACCAATTGGGCAAAGAACATCTTAACACCTCCCATCCCCCAAAACCATATGTTAAGGTAAAGCTTGGCAGTCAGGCAGCCTGGCTTTGTGTGGGAGTTGAGAGACTTCAGAGAAACATTTACCAAATTTGTTTCAGGCACCCCCCCAAATTCTGCCGTAAAATTCAAAGAGACTCAGTCCTGGTTGGGTTGTAAACATGAATGATTTTCACTAATTTAACAGTTACAAATAAAGACATACAAAATATTTATCAACTTGTGTGCTAAATCTCACATCACAACACCTGCGCCACCCTGTATTAATTAATTATAGTAATGTATCTGTAAGTCTTAATACAGGAGTGGTTGTGAATAGTGCCTTTAATGAATCAAGCGCTACATTAGATTCAAGTACCAGGGAAATTTTCTTGTGCATTTTCTATTTGAATGATTATATGTCAAAAAGGAAGTAAACTTCATTAAATGTTTTTTATATATGAGGAAATAACAAGATTTGATCTTCTTATCAAATGTATATTTAGAGAAAAGTGAGGTAACTGAAAAAATTAAAATATGACTTTGCTCTAACTTATTCAATGAAAAATGAACAGATATGACATTTCCATTTATGGAAAAAGTAAATACACTCTTGGCTCTAATAGCTCATATCATCCCTTTCGGCAGAAAAAACATCAAGTAAGCATTTCCTAGAACTGTCTACTAGTCTGCGACATTGACTGGGAAAAAGTAAAAGGATTCTTACAGCTGGGGTGTTTTGTATTCACAGCCCCTTTCAAACAGCCAGTTCGATACTTTATCAGTGAATACAGTATATTTGTAAAACAGGAAGTAACTTAAATTATAATGTAGAATTATTATTATTATTATTATTATTACTAAATAAATCTGCAAACCTGTCTGAAAACATTTTTTCACTTTGCCAAATTGGTTATTGAGTGCAGATTAATGGGCAGAAAATGGCAATTTTAAATTTTTAATTTTTTTTAAAGTCTACAACTTAATAAAATCTACAGAAATTGAAGGGGTCTGAATATTTTCTGAACCAGCAGTGTACACTGTTTTTCGGTCAACTTAATTCAATTCAGTCTCACAGTAGGGGTGGAACCTATCCAGGCAGCACTGGGCTCAAGCCAGGGAAACACCTAGGAAAAAGGGCTCCAGTCTAAAACAGAGCTTACTTCTGTACATACCTGCAATCACATGGGGTCAGTTTGGATTAATTAATTAATCTAATGCATGTGGCAATAACCAAATGAACAAAGCAGCAGAATACAATTATCTATTAGGAGTGCAGCATCAAGACAGAAGAGGTTTCCAGTGACACAACACTGAAGTCTGTCCCAAACTTGTACTCATTCACGCACATAAAATCTCTACCTAACCTCTCATGTCTCAGAAGGAAATGCCAACATTTTGGAGCTGTTTGTAGGCTGCAGTTTTTGTTGTTCATTATACAGTACAATATGGTACTATATGTTATTCTTTTTTATTGTCAAGCATTGCATTATATTCATTCTACCTTGTGTTTCAATGCATTAACTTCTTCTTCTTTTTTCAGCTGCTCCCATTAGAGGTTGCTACAGCGGATTACCTTTTTCCATATCTTCCTGTCCTCTACATCTTGTTCTGTGACACCCAGCACCTGCATGTCCTCTCTCACCACATCCATAAACCTTCGCTTAGGCCTTCCTCTTTTTCTCTTTCCTGGCAGCTCTATCATTAACATCCTCTTCCCAATATACCCAGCATCTCTCCTCTGCACATGTCCAAACCAACACAATCTCACCTCTCTGACTTTGTCTCCCAACCTTCTAACCTGAGCTGACCCTCTAATGTACTCATTTCTAATCCTGTCCATCCTTGTCACACACAATGCAAATCTTAACATCTTTAACTCTGCCACCTCTAGCTCTGTCTCCTGCTTTCTGGTCAGTGCCACTATTTCCAACCCATATAACATAGCTGGTCTCACTACTGTCCTGTAAACTTTCCCTTTCACTTTTGCTGATACCCGTCTTTCCCAAATCACTCCTGACACTCTTCACCACCCATTCCACCCAGCCTGCACTCTTTTTCACCCCTCTTTCACAATCCTCATTACTCTGAATTGTTGATCCCAAGTATTTAAACTCATCCACCTTCACCAACTCTACTCCCTGCATCCTCACCATTCCTCTAACCTCCCTCTCATTTACACACATGTATTCTGTCTTGTTCTTACTGACCTTCATTCCTCTCCTCTCTATAGCAAACCTCCAGCTCTCCAGGGTCTCTTTGACCTGCTCCCTCCTCTCGCTACAGATCACAATGTCATCAGAAAACATTATAGTCCATGGGGACTCCTGTTTAATCTCGTCTGTCAACCTGTCCATGACCATTGCAAATAAGAAAGGGCTCAGATCCGATCCCTGATGTAATCCCACCTTCACGTTGAATGCATCCATCACTCCTACTGCAGCCACTGTCACATTGTCACACTCACCACTGTCACACTTCCCTTGTACATATCCTGTACATCTTACATACTTCTCTGCCACTCCCGACATCCTCATACAATACCAAAACTCCTCTCAAGGCACCCTGTCATATGCTTTCTCCAGGTCCACAAAGACGCAATGCAACTCCTTCTGGGCTTCTCCATACTTCTCCATCAACACCCTAAGAGCAAACATTGCATCTGTGGTGCTCTTTCCTGGCATGAAACTATAATGCTGCTCACTAATCATCAACTCCTTTCTTAACCTAGCTTACACTACTCATTCCCATAGCTTCATGCTGTGGGTCATCAATTTTATATCCCTGTAGTCCAGCTCTGCACAACCCCCTTATTCTTAAAAATCAGTTCATTTCATTTCTTCTGCACTCCTCTTCCTCTCACTTTCCAAGATGCCATTAAACAGTCTAATTAAAAACTCCACTGCCATCTCTTCTAAACACCTCCATGCTTCCACAGGTATATCATCTGGACCAACGGCCTTCCCATTCTTCATCCACTTTATTTCTGTCCTTACTTCCTCCTTGCTGATCCTTTGCAGTTCCTGAATCACTATCTCCACATTATCCAACCTTCTCTCTCTCTCTCTTTCTCTTTATTCATTAGCCTCTCAAAGTACTCTTTCCATCTGCTTAACACAC
Organism: Polypterus senegalus; assembly: GCF_016835505.1. Lineage (NCBI taxonomy): Eukaryota > Metazoa > Chordata > Cladistia > Polypteriformes > Polypteridae > Polypterus > Polypterus senegalus. Next base: position 105,025,116 of record NC_053158.1, read on the forward strand.
CCTCTTCACTTGTGAGTATGTCTCCATCTTTATCCTTTATCACCCTAACCTGCTGCACATCTTTCCCAGCTTGGTCCCTCTGTGTAGCCAATCGGTACAGGTCCTTTACTCCCTCCTTAGTGTCCAGCCTCTCATGCAATACATCATACACCTTTTCATTAGCCTTCGCCACTTCTCTCTTTACCTTGTGCCTTATCTCCTTGTACTCTTGTCTACTTCCTGCATCTCTCTGACTATCCCACTTCTTCTTTGCCATCCTCTTCCTCTGTATACTCTCCTGTACTTCCCCATTCCCCCACTAGGTTTCCTTTTTCCTCCTTCCTCTTTCCAGATGTCACGTCAAGCACCCTTCTTGCTGTCATTCTTACTACTTCTGCTACACTTGCCCTGCTGTCTGGCAAATCTTCACTGCCACCCAGTGCCTGTCTTATCTCCTCCCTAAACTCAACCTTGCAGTCTTCATTTTTCAACTTCCACCATTTGATCCTTTGCTGTGCACTCCCTCTCCTCCTCTTCTTCTTGATCTTCAGTGTCATCCTACAGACCACCATCCTATGCCGTCTAGCTACACTTTCACCTTCCGCTATTTTGCAGTCTTCAAGCTCCTTCAGATTGACTCTTCTGCATAGGATGTAATCTACCTGTGTACATCTTCCTCCACTCTATGTTCCCCCCTCTTCTTAAAATATGTATTCACCACAGCCATGCCCATTCTTTTTGCAAAATCCACTATCCTCTGACCTTCTTCATTCCTCTCTTTGACACCATACCTACCCATCACCTCCTCATCTCCACTGTTCCCTTTACCAACATGTCCATTGAGATCCGCTCCAATCACCACTTTCTGTCCCTTGGATACACTGTCCATCACTTCATCCAACTCACTCCAGAAATCTTCTTTATTATCCATTTCTAACAACATTCATCATGACACCTTCAGTTTCCAGCTTCATAATCATTACTCTGTCTCGCACTCTTTTTACCTCAAAACTCTCTTGACATACTGCTCCTTTAGAATAATCCCTACCACATTTCTCCTCCTATCCACACCATGATAGAGCAATTTGAATCCACCTCCGATCCACCTGGACTTACTCCCCTTCCATTTAGTCTCTTGTACACACAATACATCAACCTTCCTTCTCTCCATCATATCAGCTAACTCTCTTCCCTTACCAGTCATACTGCCAACATTCAAAGTTTCTAAACTCAGCTCCACTCTGTTTACCTTCCTCCTGTCTTTCTGACTCCGGACACATCTCCCGCCTCTTCTTCTCCTTCTTTGGCCAAAAGTAGCACAATTTCCGCCAACACCATGTGTGTTTCGTTGCATTAAAATTGTTCATATTCATTCTACCTTGTGTTTCAGTGCATTAACATTGTTCAGTGTTGTCACTTGTGTGTAATAAAGGCAGTCAATCAACCTTCTAGTTTCCTGTAAATATAACACATTATGTTTTCTTCTTATAAAGAAAAGAGAGCTTAAAAAATTACTAAATTAAGTACTAAGAACAACATTATTGCCTGGGCAAATATTTATACATTATTTTAGAGGCTAATGTTTCAGCTACTTTTGAAGTCCAAAGAAATGTTTACTTGATTACTTGGCTTCTCTGTTTATTATAATGGGGATAAGCTAAACTTTAGGACACACAAGATTCTATTGCATTTGCAGAGTGGAAAACATGGAGTAATATATACTGTTCATGACATTTCTGAATCAAATTGCTGTCATATTTAAAGACAAGATAAACCATCACAGCTGCTGAATGAAAAATACAAGAGAGAAGCAAATCATTCATGAATGCAGCTCATCCTTTAAATGAGTACCACAACATGCTTAGATCATCACATCCATACTCTAACATTTCAATTATATAAGCACAAACAGTATATTAATTAATGCAGTTTCAGAATAAAACTAACAAAACCATAACAGACAGATTTTCTAAATTCACTCATGCAAGTACTTCTAAAACATAACCATACGCTAAACAATCTAAACATGAGAGTGAATATTTATAGCATTAAGTCAAGTCAAATTAGGGAGCATGCACTGGTACAGTGCGTTGCCGCACCCACTACACAATGAAACAACTCGGGATCCCAGTTTGCAACCCCCCAGGAAGGCACACGGTCCAGTCCCACCCTCCGGAAATGACCCTCTATCTGCCACAGCCAGGTGTTACATGGGTGACCCCCTTGGTCTGGTCCAGCCACTCGTGTCCCCAACAATGAGGATCTTAAAAGCTGGATCACCCTCTGGGAAATGCGCCACATGGCCAGTGCCATAACTGACGCTCCCTCACAATGCAGGTTATGTGCCTCATTCCGAACTCCATGAGCAACTGCTTATTCGACACAAAGTTAAACCAACAGTACCCAAGGATTTTCCGGAGACACAGTACCAAATGAGTCCAGTCTTTGTCTCAGGTCACTGGATAGCGTACATGTATCATAACCATATAGCAAGACAGGAAGCACCTAGACTCTAAAGACTTTAACCTTTGTCCTTTTGCACACACTTCTTTCCAGCAATGACCCCCCATGCTCTCCCAATCCGTCTACTGACTTCATAGGAAGAGTCATCAGAGACATGAATGTCACTGCCAAGGTAAGTAAACCTCTCAACAAGGTTGACACTCTCTCCGCAAACAGACACACTGCTGATGGCTGTGCCCAAGAGGTTATTAGAGGCCTAGATCCTGGTTTTTATCCAGGACACTCGCAAGCCCAGACACTCAGACTCCTCGCTCAGTCTCTCGAACGCCCTGATCAGAGCCTCCATTGACTCAGCAAAGATCACAGCATCATCAGCAAGTCAAGATCCATGAACCTTTCTTCACCAACAGATGCCCCACAACCGCTGGACCCCACGACCTTGCCCAGCACCCAGTCCATACAAGCATTGAACAGAGTAGGAGCAAAAACACACCCACAACGAACCCCAGTGTCAACTGGGAAAAACGCAGATGTCCTGCCTCCACTCTGCACAGCACTCACAGTACATAGTACACAGTATACAGGTCGGCCATGATATCCAGCAACCTCGAGGGGATCCCACGAATCCTCATGATGTCCCAAAATGCAACTCGATCAACTGAGTCGAACGCTATGTGAAAATCAACAAAGGCTGCAAAGAAACTCTGCCGATATTCACGTTTGCGCTCCATGAGAACCCTCAGTGCCAGGATGTGGTCAATGGTAGACTTCTTAGGCATAAAACCAGACTGTTCCGGTTGCTGAATGAATGAATAATGAAAAATGAATATTTGAAAAATCCTTAATTTATACAAAAACTAACCATTAACAACCAAGAAAACTAACCTTGCATGAGTCAAGTTCTGGCATGAAGGAAATAACAAGAAACTGGGTGGCGAGGAGATTACAGTTTTGAGGTAAAGTCGGTATTGATTGAGGTAAATTTCGGGTTTGGTATTGTTTTTCCTCAAGAAACTGTGACACACAAACACATAAAGACAGACACATACCCATCATCAACATATCAATGTTTTCGGGATCAGCAAACTGTAAAATGTCGAGATCCATCGAAAACTGATGATGGAAATTTTTTGATGAATCTAAAGCTTTCACTCCTCCTCCATAGATGATAGGTTATGGTGGAGGAGGGCACAAAGCAAAAAAGCACAGGAAATCTTGGCAGGAGGCACAGATCACATTACAAGGAATAAGACATAAATCAATCAAAGGTAGAATCAGTACTACTTCTCACACATCTCTATTTCATATCTTATAAATTTCAACATCCTTCTCCAAATATTATGATTGTATTTTTAGCTGAAGCCTTTTTCAAAGGCAATTTACATGATAAGAAAATGTTACAAGTATTTACAGATCATTTTAGCACTTACAGTACAAGAAATTAAAGTGACTTTGTGATGCTACCATCATATAGTGAGATAAACCAGCAACATTTGATTTAAAGTTGAACACCTTATCAACTACACCATGATGCCTTCCTATGAAAATTAATGAAAAAAGGGTGCTACTGGTATTATTAAATCTTTGGAATGTATTAACCTGCAAAGTGTTTTATAACCCCAACAATGCAATGAATTATTTCCAACAATAAAAATGTTATTTATAACAGAAATATGTAAATACCACAACATCAACATAAATATAGTAGGAAAGATATGTTGAGTGTCCAGTGCTGAACTGGTGCAAATTTGGTACACATCCTTCGTGTAATATGTTCTGAGACAGTCACCAAAGCCCAGCCAGATGACGCAGTAGAGACAGTAGAAGCATGTTTCTTTGCTCACTTTTCTTTTAATATTTTTTTTCTGTTGCTTGAGTACAAGAGGGTAGAATGTCAGTGGCTGAACTGCACTATTGACTTTCTCCTTTGTTACTATAGGCTACCACAGCAAAACGCTTACAGACTTCCAAATCTCCCTTGACATGAACATTGACAGTTGCTGCATTGTGAACAGTGCTTAGAGGACTAACGTGTTTCTAGTCCTTCTCATTGATCGCAATCCTTTTGTCTTTTTGCCACACACCTACTTGCACAATGGTGACCCTGGTAAGGGGAGAGAGTTAGCTGATCTGATGTAGAGAAGGAAGATTGATATATTGTGCATGCAACAGATTAAATGTGAGGGGAGTAAGGCCAGGTGGATTCGAGGTGGATTCAAATTGTTCTATCATGGTGTGGATGGGGGGAGAAATGGGGTAGGGGGTATTCTAAAGTGACACTATGTCAAGTGTTTTGGAGGTGAAAAGAGTGTCAGACAGAGTGATGATAACAAAGCTGAAGATTGAAAGTGTGATGTTGATTGTTGTTAGTGCATATGCCCCGCAAGTTGGGTGTGCAATGGATGAGAAAGAAGATTTCTGGAATGAGTTGAATGAAGTGGTGGACAGTGTTCCCGAGGAGCGGATTTGAATGGACATATTGGTGAAGGGAACAGAGAAGATGAGGAAGTAATGGGCAGGTATGAAGTCAAGGAGAGGAATGAAGAAGGTCAGATGATAGCTGGATTTTGCTAAAAGGATGAACATGGCTGTGGTGAATATGTATTTTAAGAAGAGGGAGGAACATAGGTTGACGTACAAGAGGGGAGGAAGATGCACACAGTAGATTATATCCTATGCAGGAGGGTCAATCTGAAGGAGACGGAAGACTACAAAGTGCTGACAGGGGAAAGTGTAGTTAGGAAGCATAGGATGGTGGTCATTAGGATAATGTTGGAGACCAAGAAGAGGACAGTGATGGAAAAGCCAAAGATCAAATGTAAGTTGAAAAAGAAAGACTGCAAGGTTGAGTTCAGGGAGGAATTTAGACAGGCACTGGGTGGCGGTGAAGAGTTACTAGACAGCTGGGCAACTACAGCAGAAGTAGTAAGGGTGACAGCAAGAAGGGTGCTGAGCATGACATCTGGACAGAGGAAGGAGGAAAAGGAAACCTGGTGGTGGAATATGGAAGTACAGGAGAGTATACAGAGGAAGCGATTGGTGAAGAAGTGGAATAGTCAGAGAGTTGCAGGAAGTAGATGAGAGTATAAGGAGATAAGACACAAGGTGAAGAGAGAGGCGGTGAAGGCTAAAGAAAAGGAGTATAATGAGTTGTATGAGAGGTTGAACACTAAGGAGAGAGAAAAGGACCTGTACCGATTGGCTAGACAGAGGAATTGAGCTGGCAAAGATGTGCAGCAGGTTAGGGTGATCAATGATAAAGATGGAAACATACTCAACAAGCGAGAAGGGTGTGTTGAGCAGATGGAAAGAGCACTTTAAGAGGCTGAAGAAAGAAGAGAATGAGAGAGAGAGAGAGAGAGAGAAGATTGGATGATGAGGCAATAGTGAATCAGGAAGTGCAACGGATTAGTAAGGAGGAATTAAGGACAGCTATGAAGAGGATGAATAATGGAAAAGACATTGGTCCAGATGACATGCCTGTGGAAGCATGGAGGTGTTTAGGAGAGATGGCAGTGGAGTTTTAAACCAAATTGTTCAATGGAATCTTGGAAAGTGAGAGGATGCCTGAGGAGTGGAGAAGAAGTGTACTGGTACCGATTTTTAAGAATGAGGGGGATGTGCAGAGCTGTAGTAACTACAGGGGGATAAAATTGATGAGCCACAGCAAGTTATGGGAAAGAGTAGTGGAAGTTAGATTAAGAAGGGAGGTGATGATTAGTGAGCAGTAGTATCGTTTCATGCCAGGAAAGAGCACCACAGATGCAATGTTTGTTTGCTCTGAGGGCCAGAAGGAGTTGCATTGCATCTTTGTGGACCTGGAAAAGGCATATGACAGGACATATAGAGGAGTTGTGGCATTGTATGAGGAAGTCAAGAGTGGCAGCGAAGTATGTAAGAGTTGTACAGGATATGTATGAGGGAAGTGTGACAGTGGTAAGACCTGTGGTAGTGTTGTCAGATGCATTTAACGTGGAGGTTGAATTACATCAGGGATCGGCTCTGAGCCCTTTCTTATTTATAATGGTGATGGACAGGTTGACAGACGAGATTAGACAGGAGTCCCTGTGGACTATGATGTTTGCTGATGACATTGTGATCTGTTGCGAGAGTAGGGAGTCTGAGGAGACCCCGAAGAGGTGGAGATAGAATGAAGCAGAGGAATGAAGGTCAGTAGAAACAAGACAGAATACATGTGTGTAAATGAGATGGAAGTCAGTGGAATGGTGAGGATTTGGATGAGTTAGAGTTGGCAAAGGCGAATGGCTTTAAATACTTGGGATCAACAGCACAGAGTAATGGAGATTGTGGAAGAGAGGTGAAAAAGAGTGCAGGCAGGAAGGAATTAGTGGAGAAGAGTGTCAGGAGTAATTTGTTACATATGGGTATCAGCAAGATAAGTGAAAGGGAAAGTCTAAAGAATGGTAGTGAGATCAGCTATGCTACATGGGTTGGAGATGGTGGCACTGACCAAAGAACAGGAGACAGAGCTGGAGGTGTCAGAGTTATAGATGTTAAGGTTTGCATTGGGTGTGATGGGTAGGATTAGGTAGTAGTAGATTAGTACAGTTGAGGGTCGGCTCAGGCTGGACAGTTTGGAGACAAAGTCAGAGAGGCGAGATTGTGTTGGTTTTGACATGTGCAGAGGAGAGATGCTGGGTAAACTTGGAAAATGATGCTATGGATAGAGTTGCCAGGAAGCAGGAAAAGAGGAAGGCCTAAGAGAAGGTTTATGGAGGTGGTGAGAGAGGACATGCAGGTGATGGGTGTAACAGTGCAAGATGCAGAGGGCAGGAAGATATGGAAAAAGATGAACCGTTATGGCAACCACTAAAGGCAGTAGCTGAAAGAAGAAGAAAAATGCACAGAAATATTCATAATTATTTGCAAAATGATGTTATTTCAGTCACCAGACAGCAGAAGAATACTGTCCCAAGAGATATTTGAGCTTAACATTGTAAAAACAGCTCATTACTATCTGTTGTCACGCACATGCGAGTAGGGGGCTGCGGACGGACCTAAATAAGATCGGAAAGTCGTATGCTAGCAGGGAGTGGCGGGGTACTAACCTTTCTTTCTTTGTTTCCTACAGAAAAAAAGACGCACCGCCGCCATGAGCCTACATTCACCAATGACCGCAGTACGCTACTTCCGTCCTTCCTCTGTTCCTCCATCTATGACATCATCAATCCCATCATCCATCTCGGTTCCTTCCCAGCATACCTCTACTTCCGGCCCTTCCTACATAAATACTCCTCAGCCGCCATCTTTGGGCAGTCAGATACGAAAAGTTGATGTTTTTGACCGTAGCAACAGTGTTGTTTTTTGAATATTGTATAGTATACGGGGCCGGAAACCCCAAACCTTTATGATTGTTTTGTCCTTTATTTACACTGTCTTAGGAATAAATGTATTTACAAAGAATTCCAAGCCCAATTCATGCTCAGGGTTAATGCTAAGGAAGTTAAAATGCAAGCTGTTAACTGATATCTTATTGTCTAATGTATATTTGATAGATAATGATTGACAAGGAATTCTTGGCTATTTTCGAGCACTAAAGGAAAAGTGTTTTTTTACTAATGGATGATTTCATTGCCTTAAAGCCTAGAAAAATCTAACCACACTAAAAAAAAGTTCATTTAATTTTGGAAATGTTTGAGAAAACTACTAGGATGTTTCATACTTTCAAACTGAAAATAGCTATTTTACTTTCAGACTACAATAGTTGCAGAATGGTGTAGATCATATTATGTCCAACTACATGTTAATAGCATCATGGTTAGAATCCTGGCTGTGTTCTTTTTTTGTTTTTTAAATCCTGATTTTATTTATTTTTTGTATATAAAAATACAGTCAGTCCTTACTCTTTATAGGTTTACTTATTCACAAATTATCCTGAAATAAATAACAACTTCACCCATTCCAAACTTTTTAAGCACCCTATTCCTGTATCTTTACATTCCTACATTTGGTAGTACATGTGGTGTTTTTGTAATTCAATTACCTGTGGCTGTTATTAGGTATGGGATCTTTACCTGTTCCCAATTCTAGTGCAAATATGCCCGAAGCTAAAAAGCTGAGTAATGCAATGACTTGGTAGAGAAAGTGTCAGCATAGATTTCATAAAAGAAGGACATTCCATCATGAGTTTGGACCATAGCTATGGCAAGAACAGAGTGCATGGTTCACTATATTCGCTAGAGTTTTGCTGCTGGAGCAACAAAAAACTGAAAAATTTGTTTTGAATGTATGATAACGATTTTCCCAAGATGGGAAGATCCTTACTCTCAACATTTACTTTGAAGATTTAACAAGAAAACAAATCAGTCACAAAATAACAAAATATCTCTACCTTTTTTCCAAAACCATTTAATTCTGAGCATTGTCATTTAACCTTGAACACTGTCATGTTCCCATAGCATTGGGCACAAGTCAAGAAACAACCCCAGATGAAACACCAACCCTTTGAAGGGCACATATACTCACACAGAATTAATTTTGAATTGCCCATACAATGATAGATAGATAGATAGATAGATAGATAGATAGATAGATAGATAGATAGATAGATAGATAGATAGATAGATAGATAGATAGATACTTTAGTAATCCCAAGGGGAAAATCAAGCCTGCATTTTTCTTCATAAGTTCAAACATCTCACTTGATCCTGCACAATTATTTATCTAGGAGTTTAAAATTATCATTCTAGTTTGTAAGTAAATATGTGATACTCTATAAATGTATCTGTTGTTATACTACATTTTATTATAACTATGTTATCCATTCCACAAGTAAAACTAAATGGCTTATGATCCAAGAGGTTTCAAAAGATGCACAGACCAGAGAGAAAACAGTTTGTCAGTCTGCTGTAAAACAGATGGACACAAAATAGGGCCATTAAATTGCCACGTAAGCATTTATTTGAAGGATACAAGTCTCACTCTATTAACTACACCTGGGAAATAACAATAACATTTGATGTTGAGTATTTCCAGTGTCTTCTTATTTATTTATTTGTACATAACTATGTTCAGTGTGGTAAGAAAAAAGGCTTTGAGAGTTGTCTTTCGAAATAGAGTATATCGTGGTTTGTTTCAATGCATTAATGGACACTTTTGGGTCAAATCGTGGAATGGGGATGAGTTTTAAGACAGCTATAAGTTTATTAACTATGCATTTAAAACAGTATTAAAATAATTTCACAATTTCAAATGGCAATTTTACATACATCCTTCAACCTGCTTTCATATTTGCACAGCTGGGCAGACTGGAGTATTTTCAAAACATACTTCTTAAATATAGCATTTACAGAATATATCTTCCAAATGTTATTAGGAAAATATGGGGGTGTAAAATTTTAATCCTATATTCAGTACAGAAACGATCTAGTACTGAAAAGACTGAGATGAGATGAAATTTATGCTGAGGCGTATAAACAAGTGCCACACTCTTTTTGATGAACTAGGTTTGCACAATAAAGTGTAAAAGTAAAGACAACATCGTCGTCCCATACCACATGCAGGGGAGCGCCCTTCTTCGTCAAGCTAGTCAAGGGTGCTGCCCTTTTGGAGAAACGGGGCACGAACCGGCGGTAGTACCCCGCTAGCCCCAAGAAAGCCTGCACCTGTCTCTTGGTATTCGGACGGGGCCATTCCAGAATGTCTTTGACTTTGGAACACTGGGGTCTCACCTGTCCTCGTCCCACAAGGTAGCCTAAATACTTGGCCTCCTTCAAGCCAAAGAAACATTTACGGGGGTTAATACGGAGGCCGGCTTTAGCCAGCGTCGCGAGGACAGCCGAGAGCTGCAATAGATGTTCCTCCCAGGTGCCGGAATAGATGACGACGTCATCCAGGTAGGCGGCACTATAGGACTGGTGGGGTTTCAGCACTCTATCCACCAGACGTTGAAAGGTCGCAGGGGCCCCGTGCAGCCCAAATGGGAGGACCTTGTATTGCCAGTGTCCGCTAGGGGTGCTAAAGGCAGTTTTTTCTTTTGCAGATGCCGTTAAGGGAATTTGCCAATACCCTTTTGTCATATCAAGAGTAGTCAGATATCGAGCCGCACCCAGCCGCTCGAGGAGGTCGTCAATGCGGGGCATAGGGTAGGCATCGAACTTGGAGACCTGGTTCAGATGTCTAAAGTCGTTACAGAATCTCCAAGACCCGTCCGGCTTAGGAACAAGGACAATCGGACTGGACCAGGGGCTGTGGCTTTCCTCGATGATGTCCGAGTCCAGCATCCGCTGTACCTCCAGTTCCACCTCGGCGCGTTTTGCCTCCGGGGAGTCTGTATGGCCTCTCCCGGACGACTACTCCGGGTTCCGTGACTATATCGTGGGCAATCAGCGCAGTCCGCCTGGGGACTCGCTCACCACCTCGGGGATGGCGAAGATGGCCTGGGCAATCTCCTGCCGTTGTATGGGCGTTAGCTCGTCGCCGAGGTTAAGGACAACCATGCTAGCGAACAGGGAGAGGGATCTATGTGTTTCGGGAGTCTCCTCCCGCTCCTTCCATGGCTTTAACAGATTAACATGATAGATCCTCTTGCTCGGTCGACGATTAGGTTGCTTGACTAAATAGTCGACGAGCCCCTTTCTTTCCTTAACCTCGTATGGCCCCAGCCAGTGAGCTAGTAATTTGGAGTGGGAGGTGGGAACGAGTACCATCACTCGATCCCCCGGGTGGAATTCCCGGAGGACAGAGTTGCGGTTGTAGCGCCGGGCCTGCGCTGCCTGCGCACGAGTCACGTGTTCTTTGAGGAGAGGCCTGATTTTGGTGAGCCTGTCGCGCAGTTGCGCTACATACTCCAATATATTAGAGGAGGGAAGGGCCTCGGCCTCCCAACCTTCTTTTAGAATATCCAACAGTCCCCGGGGTTGTCGCCCATATAACAGTTCAAAAGGGGAGAAGCCCGTAGAGGCCTGGGGTACCTCCCGGTAGGCAAAGAGCACGAGGGCACAAAGAGCACAAAGAGCACTGCCATCAGCGTTGACTACCTTGCGAAGCATCTGTTTAAGCGTCTGATTAAAACGTTCTACCAGCCTGTCTGTTTGGGGGTGGTAGACAGACGTCTTCAGGTGCTTTATTCTCAGTAATCTGGCAACCTCCCTGAACGTATCTGAAGTGAAGGGAGTACCCTGGTCCGTGAGGACTTCTTTAGGGATACCCACTCGCGAGAAGAGGTTGACAAGTTCCCGTGCGATGTTTTTGGTGGTAGCGGAGCGCAGGGGAACCGCCTCTGGGTATCGGGTCGCATAATCAACCATAACCAATATATACTTATGGCCGCGGTTGGAGGGCTCCAGAGGTCCTACTAAGTCGACCCCTATCCGGTCAAAGGGAACATCTATCAGGGGTATCGGGACGAGAGGAGCACGGTCCCTCCTAGGAATTTGGCGAATCTGGCAGTCCGGACAGGACTGACAGAAGGGCCGGACCTCCTCGTTGATCCCGGGCCAGTAAAACCGGAGCTTGATCCTCTCCAGTGTTTTCTCGGCCCCGAGGTGGGCGCCTAAGAGGTGTGCGTGAGCCAGTTCGCATACCTCCCGCCGGAAGGTAGGCGGAACTAGCAGCAGCTTCCGCACCTCGCCCTCGTGAGTTGCCACCCGATACAACAGATCATTTTCCAAGACAAAGAAGGGGCCACGTGGTATGGAACCGTCCGCTTGTGAGCTGCTTGGCAGAACAATCACATTCCTGGCAAAGCGCAGGGAATCGTCATTCCATTGTTCCCTCTTAAATGAGGCAGGCGTGGAGCGAAACTGGTGGTCCAGGCCGCTCAGGGGATCTAACGAAGGGCTGGGGGGATGTGCTCCTTGGCTCGTCCCTTCACCGGTGGGAGGTCCCGGCTCAGGGCGCGTGGCCTGAGAAACCACCCCCCTTGTGCCTGCGCCATTTTGGCTTGCCTCAGTGCATGGCGTGGAGACCGCGGGAAGGGTGCCTTGTCCCTCCATAGCCAGACCCAGAGAGGCCCCAGGAGTGGTGCGTGGCTTACCGCTTTTTCTTTGCGACCAGTCTTGTCCCAGGATCACTGGAAAGGGGGGTTCGGGCAACACCGCGACCATCAGTTTGGACAAATCCCCCCTCCAGGAAAGATAACATGCTGCGGAACGGTAAGCCCTGGTCTCGCCGTGTACACAAGTGACCCGTACATGTTTGTTTAGCCACTGTCGCGGTAAGACATAACGGCGAGCGACAATGGTTATGTTGCTGCCGGAGTCGAAGAGAGCCACCACCGAGTGCCCGTTTACTAACACCACTCCCGTGTTCGGACTTGCCAAGGGGTGCGGCGGAGTACAGTACCTTTCCGCCGATGTCCAGGTGCAGTCCATCGGCTCCATGGGGGTGTTCAGCGGGCAGGTTGGTAGCAGGTGGCCGGTCTCCCCACACTTGTAACAGCGCGGAGAGGCCGGCTTTTCTCGGGCTCTGGGAGGTGCTTCTGCAGCGTCGAGAGGGCTCGGGGTGGCCGCCCGTCCCGCCGGTTCCCGCGAGCTTGCCTTTCTGCCCCGCTCGAAGACCGCTGAGCTGGCGCTCCAGGACTTCCAGGAGTCCTGGCATGTCCGTATAGGGGTGGCGCCGAACCTGCTGGGCGAGGGGGCCGGGCAGTGCGTTGACCAGGCCCTCACAGGCCACCTGTTCAACGACCTTCCGGGCTTGAGGGCCCTCGGGCCGTAGCCACCGGCCCATTTTGCCCCAGAAGTCGAAGGCCTGTGCTCGGGCCGGCTTCTCGGGGTCAAACTGCCAGCCCCGCCATTCACTCGCCTGCTGGCTCGGCGTAATGCCGTAGCGCGCCAGGATCTCCCGTTTCAGGAGCTTATAGTCCGCGGCCTCCTCAGGGAGGTCATAATAGGCTCGCTGCGCGGGCCCCTTTAGGTAGGGCGCCAGAAGGGACGCCCACTCGGACTGCTGCCACTCGTTCCGGGTGGCCGTCCTCTCAAAGATCCCCAAGTAGGACTCGATGTCGTCCGCCTCCGTCATAGGTACAAGGGACGGAGGTTTTGGACGAGGCGGTTCGGCCCTTACCCTCTCGGCATCCGTGAGTTTCGCCTTTGCGGCCTCCAGCTCCCGGGTAGTAGTAGCCTGTGCTTGCTGCAGGGACTGGATCTGGGCATTCATGCCCTGCAGCACAGTGTTGAGGTCCTGCCTTTCAGTCATATTTGTCGTTTCTTCAGTGCAGTTATCCTGCCGACTACGCCACTGTAAAAGTAAAGACAACACAGCATGAAGGGTTGGGGTTTCCGGCCCCGTATACTGTAACAACTTAAATTCTCTAGTACAAACAGGTCAAATGATAAACAAAACAATTTGCTTATGCGCCGACGTCTTCACATGCGCCGGCGGCCATTTTTATATAGGAGGAGCCGGAAGTGGAGGAATGCTAGGAAGGAGGCGTGAGGGATGACGGGATTCGTGACGTCAGGGAAGATGGCGGAGGAAGGGCGGAAGTGGACGTGGTGCGGTCAGGTTATGGCGTCTTTTTTCCTGAAAGAGAGAGCAGAAAGGTTAGTACCCCGCCATTCCCTACCGACAAACGTCCTTCGAAGCAATTTCGGGTCCGCCCGCGGCCTCCTACTCGCCCATGCGTGACAAAAGAAACAAACTTAAAAAGACCCAACTAAACAGAAAAATAAATATCTTTTTATTTGAAATGTCTTTATAAATGTCAGATTTATCAATGAAATGAAGATATTATAACTGGCTGGCTGAAACAAGAATCTGTCTGTGTTTCCTTTCATTGGGAATCACATAAAGCATTTTTCAACAGTTTGCAGCTGCACTTACCCCAAAGCCTTGAATTCTTTACACATCAGGTGACAGGTAGCTTCATTCAGGCTGCAATTATAATTTCATCTTGGTTCTACACATGCCTCTACAGACAAATCAAAGTCTATAAAAAGGCAATTTGTCAAAACAAAATTGTCAACATTAAGGTTTGTTCCTAGACTCTTAAGTTCCAAAAATAACACTGGTACTTCCTAGGGAAAAAAATAACTTTTTTCTGATCTTGTCAGAATTTAAAGGTAGTAAAATGACATATAGGATACATAGAAAAATAGATTTTAGCAAATAAGCAGAAGTCACCACTCCATGTGTTATTCCCACATCTAGGGGATGTTGTGGTCTATAATAATTAAAATAATTGAAATAAAAACTGTACTGTACATCAGAATCTGGGCAGATAGTATTAACTTTCTATTCATGCAATGTAGAATTAGACTGAAATTGAAAGTAAGAGTACCTACAATCAGTGTAATCAGAAAGATATTAGAATAATGTAAAAGACTAATCAGGGGGTACCTTCTTTGAATCATTTTAAGACTTTAGGCTATTCAAAAGAATTTCAACAATATCAGATGTCAGAGATTTAACCAATCTTACCTAAAGATATTCAATTGGACAGTAACAAGTAATTTAATTGTATTATCATTAATAAACTCTACTTTTAAAGCATTTTCAGAATTCTGCATGCATTATGTAAAAAGAATGAACCCTATGACCTGAGGTTGCAAAATGATCACTGGCACTTTTGCAAGTCATGAAAGGTTAAAAAAAAAAAAGATTGTGCTTCAGGATGGGCATCTGTTCATTAATATTTTTCCTTTCATTACGCCCTCCTCACCAGACCAACCTGAGGGAAGACTGAAAATGGTTGTTAGGCTAGATTATACTGCCGTAAGTGACCGAATATTAGTTCCTGTGTATTAAAAGATGTTTCTAGCATTTGTGGGTTATTGTGTATGTCTCTTAAAATAATAATAATATATTTTATTTATATAGCGCCTTTCCCATGCTCAAGGCACTTCACAGAGTTTAAGAAAGAATGGCAGGGTATACAGTATATACCATTGTTCAAACCAAATAAATAAATAAAGAAGAGTTGGATAGTCAATTCAGAGAAAAGCCTAACAGACAACATAATTGATGGTCTAGCACACACACACAGGTTACATAAGCATCTTGACAGAGAGGTAAAGTGAGAGAAGAGTCAAGTAGAGCTAAAAGCTTTCCTGAACAGATGAGTTTTGAGTTGTTTTTTAAAAGAATTCATGGAGTCAGCTGACCTGATTAATTTCGGATGGTCATTCCAGAGTCTGGGTGCTATACAGCTGAAGACCCTGTCACCCATGGACTGTAAATTAGTGTGAGGTACAACAAGATTACTGGAATCAGAGGACCTTAGTGGGCGGGCAGGCACATAGTGATGCAGAAGGTCACCGATGTAGTTTGGTGCAAGGTTGTTTAAGGCTTTGTAGGTTATTAGTACAATTTTATATTAAATTCTGTAAGACACAGAGAGCCAGTGAAGGCAGAGCAGGATGGGTGTTATGTGCTCACTGTTGCTGGTTCGAGTAAGGACTCTTGCAGCTGAGTTTTGAATAAGCTGGATCTGTGATATAAGCTTAGAAGGGACACCTGCCAGTAGGGAATTACAATAATTGATGCGGGATGTGATAAAAGCATGGACAAGTTTCTCAGCGTTAGAAAAGGAGAGGAAGGAGCGGACACGTGATATGTTACGGGAGGTGAAAGTAAGAATGTTTCTTAATGTGATTTATGTGAATGGAATAAGAAAGGGAGGAATCAAAAATGACACCAAGATTCTTTGCAGTAGAGGCAGGTCTGATGAGATCACCGCCAAGATGGACTGGGAAGGACCTCATTTTATTAACTTGCAGTTTAGTCCCAATTTGCAGGAGTTCGGTTTTGTTGCAATTTCATTTTAAAGATTTCTGCTCCATCCAGGTTTTAATGTCATTGAAGCAAGTTGTGAGCTGAGAAAGCTCTGATGAAGTTCCACTTTTAACATTGAAATAGAGTTGAGTATCATCTGCATAAAAATGATAACCCAGTCCAAAGCTACGAATAATATGGCCAAGGGGAAGCATATAAATACAGAAAAGCAGAGGACTGAGGACAGAGCCCTTAGAAACTCCATTGTATGACTGCCGCTGTTGCCAAGTCTAACAAACTCTTACCTATCAGTCAGATAGGACTTGAACCACTGGAGGGCAGTGCCAGAGATAACCAGCATGTTCTCCATTCTGGACAGTAGAATGTCATGTCTGACAGTGTCAAATGCTGCACTGAGGTCTAGCAAAATTAATATGTTGGCTTGTCCAGAGTCTGCTGCCATATGCAAATCATTGGTTACCAATAGCAGAGCAGTTTCACAGCTGTGCTGTGTTCTGAAACCAGGCTAAAAGGGTTCCATCAAATTTTTAGAAGTTAAGTTGTTGGTGAGTTGAGAAGCTACAACATGCTCAAGAACTTTTGACAGAAAAAGTAAGTGGGAAATAGGCTGAAAATTGTTAAGATTGTCAGCATCAAGACCAGACTTTTTTAACATTGGGGTTACAGAAGCGATTTTAAAAAGTGATCAGCACAAAGCCAGTGTCAAGGGATGAGTTTATTATTGTTGTAATAGTCAGGATTATGGCATGAAGGCAGGATTTAAGTAGTGTGCTGGGGATGGGGTCCAGTACACAAGTAGTCGGCCTCATCTTACAAAGCAGGTCATTAACAAAAGCAGATGTGACTGGTGAGAACTTATAGAAGGAGCAGGATGGAGTGAGAAATCAGGTAAAGATATAAACAGATGAGATATTTATGTTAGTTGAATTATTTAGATCTTTAATTTTGTTACAGAAAAAGTGGAAGAATTTCTCATAGACTTCAGTAGAAGAGGTAGTTGGGCCAGATGCAGGTTCGAGTAGTTTATTAACTACAGAGAACAAAACCCTTGGGTTATCATGGCCACTTTCTATTATTCTGCCATAATGGGTGTTCTTGGCAGCAGTTAGTGCTTCTCTGTAAGCTCTTTGGTGGTCAGAGAAAGCCTGGATGTGCACGGTGAGGCCAGACTTACGTGACATTCTCTCAAGGCGTTGGCCAGCTGCTTTCATAGATCGCAATTCTGAATTATACCAAGGAGCTGAACGTTTAAAGGAAACCTCCTTATGTTTTAAAGGAGCTGTTTTATCTAATGCTGAATGAAGAGCTGTGTTATAGTGGTCAACAAGACTATGTAGTGTTGATGGAATAGGTGAAGACAGTAAAAGACCAGAAATGGATCCAGAAAGGATAGAGGGACAGATATTTTTAAGGTTTCTGTAAGAAATTTGTTGTTTACAGGTAAGAGGAGGGAGAAGTAATGAGACCGTGAAATGCACTGCTTTATGAGAGTCTCAAATCAGTGCTGTAAGTGCTGGCAACAGATAGTCCAGAAGTGCAGATCAGATCCAATATATGACCACCAAAGTGGGTGGGAAAATCAACATGTTGTGTCAAGTCAAAACAGTCCAGTAAGGATAGGAATTAATTTCTCAGTTTAGATGTGGGGATGTCAACATGGGTGTTGAAATCAACAAGAAGATTGACTATCTGGGAAAAGGAACTTAAGTGGGTTAATAATTCAGTCAGATCAGAGAAGAAGGATGCATTGTATTTTGGAGGACGATAAAGAACAATGAGTAAGACAGGACCTGATTCCGTTTATTGTTTAAGAGCCAGACACTGGACAATCATTTGGGATTCTTTTGATGTTTCACTCGACTCTGACAATTACTGCAAGTCCTCCACCTTGTCTTGAGCTACGAGGCTCTGTGAGGAAAGTGTAACCATTTGGTGTCGCCTCCGTGAAACACGTAAATTCATTCGGTTTTTGCCAAGTATCCGTTAAACACAGCATATCAACTTTGGTGTCAATGATGAATTCTGACAGCACCAATGCTTTGCCGTTAAGAGATCTCGAAATAAACAATGCAATATAATATTAATGAAGCTTCTTTTTGCACAGAGCCGTGGCCAGAGTTCATTTTCACATACTGTAAATTTGGCACACTGACACTTCTATTTCCAGGGCCATGAGTAGGACGGCATATTCCTGAGCAAATGCTGCCTGTGATCTTTTCATTCGCAGCCCGGCGGTGGTGGTGACCTGACCCGCGATGTACATATTTGGGGCTCCGCAAAATACCAATGTCTTTTAGGATGTTCCAGTCAGACCATTTGCTTTGGACAAACTGTTTAATATGAAGGAGTTTTTCGCAGGAGTATTTTAGCATGATACTGAGCAATACTTATCTGATAGCAGTGGAGAAGCAGCACAGCACAGCAGAACTGGTGAGACGAACGGGTGCGGTAGCGCAGATGAGTGCCTATAGCAAAACAGCAGAAAGCATAGCAGGAGGAGGTAGGAAGATTTGGAGGTTCCAACATACAGCCACAAACAAATAACACTGGGTATTACAGACGTGTTCACCCCAGAGCCACAAGCCAGGTGGTGTGAACATCAAATCAGTTCTTAGTCATAAAGGACAATAAAATGAATCAAGAGCAGACCAGCATAGCAACTATAAGCAAGGAAACAGATCATCCCAGGCTCCTAGGTCGCGAGGTATAAAGAAATGTTCGTAGGTCTCGTCCCGTGATCCACAGATTCAGTTAATACAAATCCATACAATTCAAGTCAGCTGCATCCACGAACTATACGTACAATAAAGAAATAAAACAAGCGTAAAAAAGTGCAGGATTAAGTCGAATTTTACGAAAAGTGTTGTTAACAGGGAGGAGCGGCAACAGCATGCATGTACCAGTGTCCCCTCCTCTGTTGCTCTTGTTCAGAACTTAGTATTGTGCAATTATTAGATGCTAGAGAACAATATGGCTGATCTCTCACATTGTCAATGGGTAGACTCATATGCTATAGTCAAGGGATAGGGAGTAGAATTACATCTTGGCAGAATGGGTCTTTAACTTGACCAAAGGTCTATGGATTTTAAGGTTATTATAGTTTTGCCTTTTTATATTAGTTTTTATTTCTATATGATTTCTGATCTTACTTTGAAATTCAGTTTAGTTTTAGTTTACCTTCATCGTGTATTTTTAATTTTAATTTAATTTTTATTTTACAAAGACATTTCCATTTTATTTTTATATATATTAGTTTCAATTAGAGTAATTATGGTATGGTTAAAGAGCTACTAGTTTGGTTTTGTGTCACAATCAGACCGAACTGTACACAGGTTTGGATATAATAAGAGTTTAATGTTAGAGGAAGCTTACTACACAACATGGTTTACTATCTGGTTTTGGTTTTGAATGATAAAAATAAGCATAATCAAAACCAGATACAGAATATGAACAATTTTATACAACTTTATAAATTTGTCAATTGTGCTGAATAAATGTGCATTGACTGTTGGCACTTTTTTTTTTGGTTTTTACTCTGTATGTCTACAGCACATAACATATCCTGCTCCAAGACAAGTTGCTTATAATTAATGCCTTCAATATTGTATTTAGAAATCTCCCATGCTTTACTTTGTAATTTTGTATACCAGACATTTTTATTTCTGATTCCATCTCAGGCACATAACATTTATAGACAGAATTTTGCCACCTGAAGGCCCGAAAAGATTTCAAAAATCAGAAAATAGATTCTACTGTGTTCTGACAGGTATAATCATGAAAATCATGGGGGCCTAGGAAGAACAGGATTCTTAGGTTTGAATCAGTGTGCAGACCCCACCTAGCTCTATTGAGGGAAACAAAGAAAAACAAGCATGTAGTGTCAAGGTTAGGGATAGTGAGACTTGAATATCCTATGCATAAGAACAGTAAACCTTTAATGAGGAGACTAAGAGCAGGTAATAGGAGTATAAACAGGCACAAAACAACAGAAACAGAATCCAAGATTAGGAGCAATATATACACTTTCTAAACCTGCTTATCCAGAGCAGGATCAGAGGAATTCTGGAGTCTATCCCAGAATCCCTGGACAGAGTGCCAGCCTATTGCAATAATACTATTTATATGCAATATGTACGACATGGCTGATGTTAAGAACAAAATGAGCATGATATTTCAAATAACAATTTTGAGGGAGAGATTGAATAGAAGGGCACAAATATTTTAAAACATAACTCAGCCACCATATTATTTTCATAATATCAGATATTTTGAGCTGTGAATGTAAAACTAAAAAAATTTGCATTAATAAACACAGAACAAATACAAAACTGTACCTATAGTTCAGTAGAGACATTGCCAACTCAGGAATTTTGCAAGGTTTGTACCACTTTGTTGTTAAACAACCTTTTTAAAGCATAAAGTGATTAGTCAATCACAACATGCTGATCTTGTACATTGACCTAGTCAGTCTCTCGTTCAGTGCCATTTTATTTTCAAAAAGAATTTCTCCTGTGCCAAGTGGCAAGTAAATTATTATAAACAAAATGCAGACACCTGAGAAATAAACTGAAATGTTACTCATTCGTGCTTTTTCTGTCCACACAGTAAAGGTTTTGTTGACCAGCACATTCTGACTTCAGGCGTTTGAATTACATCTTGATATACAAGAAGCACATCAGGAGGTACATCAGAATGGACATCAGACTCATAAGCAGCCTGGAACTTTGCTTAGTGTGAGCTGTTGTATTAATTGCTGTGTATATACTGTATCTTGGGCTCAGTCAGAATCACAGCTAACATGCCGTCATTTATGAACAGACTAAATTTCTGTAAGGAATTATCTGTATCTAATGATTCTCTCTTGAGCTTTGGAGATCCAGTGAACAGCAGCTTTGAAAGTTGCTGAACACATTCAATGCAAAATCATCATCTTGGTCTGCTTCACTAACACTTGAACCAGAATCTATTATGCTGTCACTATCAGCTCCTGAAGAACTGTCATTATTATCACACACTAAATCGCTTTCTTTTTCATAAGCTGTATTCATCCATACTCAGCTTGCTCTGTCACTGCAAATGCCATGTCAACACCTGCCCTCGTTCACCAGCTGCCGTTAGCTGGATGAAAAAGTGCAGATGGCTCATGGTGGATGGCTTTCTGTTTGAGTGTGAAAAGTTACAAAGGTTAAAGACTAACAACAGGATTATTTACTCAAAAACCAAATATGAAATTCTTATTAATATATATTATTAATTTCTGAACACTGGCAGACCAGGGGCCTCATGCATAAATGGTGCGTACGCACAGAAATTTTGCGTAAGAACGTTTCCACGTTCAAATTGCGATGTATAAAATCTACACTTGGTGTAAAGCCATGCCCTTTTTCCACGGTACCTCATAACCTGTCGTACGTAAGTTCTCTGCTCGGTTTTGCAGACTGGCGGCACTCAGCGTCAAAGCAGTGCTACTGTTCCTGCGTGGTTACCCTTTATTTCTTAGAACCACATTTCTGACGTGGCTTTATAAATACACTGAAACTAATCGCATATTGTTTATTAGTGTAATGCATTTGATTGTAGATTACCTGTAACAATGTAATGGCCCAAGGAATAGCCATAGTATTCCAAATACCATAACTGCTTTAGCGTTGTTACTCTCACTGCACCATCTTCTTCTTCTTTTTCTTCTTTCAGCTGCTCCCTTTAAGGGTTGCCACAGTGGATCATCTTTTTCCATATTACTCTCACTGCACCACTCGGAGTATTTATATCACTGTATCTGAGTGGGGAATCACAGCAGCAGCTGATCGGAAAGAGAATTATCGGTATACAGCATCAAGCACACACTGCCAAAGCCACGGCAAAACGTTTCAAAGACTTTCCTGTACGGACTTCACGGTTCAGAAGCAGTTTCATCCCAAGAACTATAAATGCACTCAATCAATTGCTCCTTGTAGAACTGTTTGTACTTATAAGTACAATTACCCCACTGTAAACTTGCACTACAGTTATAATATTGCACAACCTGCGCAACTTTATAAAGCGCGTATTTACATATGATGACAATATCATTTTTAAGATGAAATGCAGCAAAATTATATTATACAGATAAAACTTTAACTTCATTTAAATAATCTGTATTGTTAATAATTAAACATGTGAGGACACGGTGCTGCAGCACTAGCAAGTTCACATATTGTTCCAGCCTTGCGCGCTGTATATTTGCTGAGGCTGGCGTGACACTGGAAGGATAGATGGATAGAATAATTAAACACGTACTATGAAAATATTTCAATGTTCCTTAAAAGTTTTGAAGAATTGTCGTTGTAAGCTTACAGATGGCTTAACATCTATTACAGAGCTGATTGTGTGGCGATTGGTTATTTGGGGAAAGAAAAGTAAGGACAGGAATTGCAGGTTAGTACGTTTGAAAGAGACAGTACTGCTACAATAAATTATTTCATGGCGCAACAGCATCTTGTGTGAGACATGAACAATCAATGCACCATCGTGTTCTCATGTTTAATAACATGCTTTCATTCCAATCATCATGAAAATGATATCACGTATACATTTCAGTATTTTAATTATTCAGAGAGCTATACTATCATGAATGTAATGGATTCTGTGTCCTATCGGAGAACGAGAAAGAATGGAAGCTCGTAGTGATTCACACACATAGAGCACATTGAAGATCAAATACAAAACAAAGCATTTAACATGCTACTTTAGTTACGATGGGATTTGAGAAACTAGTAACTTAAATGAATTTAAGATGAAATTTATGATGTTCTACTTTAATGACAAAATAAAATACGTAAGTAAAGTGGAATTTTCGAGATTAAAGTTGACATTTTGTGCTTTTTTCCCACTGTGTGCCTATTTTTTTTTTGTCTATACCCTAATAAGCTCAGATGGTGGGCAGCAACTCGCCTTTTCACAGCGACTTTGATATATGACTTCTTTTTTATTTTGGCACTATGTGACTTTGTGAACTTGAGCTTTCGAGTTTCCCCGATACGCTATGTCACTCGATCAACTTCCTTTTGTTGATTATACCACTTTTTAAATCAACAAATAGTATGTTTTTCCTTTACCTCCACTTGGTATTCACTGAAATTCTTATATTTTCCCCCATGCTTTTCCCATTGTCTTTTCACAGAATGCTGAGCTTAAAGGCTATTTATATTGATTTGCATATTCAAAGAGGCGTAATTCTGGGAGGAACTGAGGCGGGACAGCACGCGCGTGCACAAGAGTTACTTTACATGCTGACTGGGATTTATGGAGCGGAAGAACACAGAAATTGGAATACGTACAGATTCCTGCATCTGGATTTTTCTGTGCGTAAGCACATTTCGGCTTTTGTGCTTACGTCATGTTATAGTGCAAATTCTATGCACAGCGTTATGCATGAGGCCCCAGGTTAGCCCTTGTGTAAGTTTGGTTGTGACAAAAACTAAAAATATTTTTAGTAAATTATTTTATTTCAGTTAGTCTTTTCCGCTACTTTAATAGTTTCATATAGTTTTAGTTCATGATTTTAGTTAAATCATTTCCGGCGCCGCATCCGAGTGGCAGCCTTTCCAGCAGCTCCGTATACGACTTTATCTTTTTACCTTTTTATCTCTATTTTCTCTATTTCACTGATCACTGCTACCACTTTCTTTTATGTGGAATTGCTCCCTGGACACTTTTACACATTTTACTATTTTACTATTTGACATGGATTGTTACACTCCGAGAATCGCCTATTCAAGAAGTCAGCTTAAAGCACTGAGAAGAAATGCTTATGCCGGTGTGGTTCCTTATTTACCTGACGAGGTAAGAAGACGATATCGGGGCAGCCGAGCGGCGCAAAGATAAAAAATAAGATTAAATCGAGAAAATGGCGTTATAAACCGTCGGTGCCTTCTGTGATCCTGGGAAATGTAAACTCACTACAAAATAAGATCGACGAACTGGCTGTGCTGGTGAAAATGTCAGAACCTACAGAGAATGCAGCTTGCTGTGTTTTAGTGAAACATGGCTAACGTCTATCATCCCAGATGCTAACGTGGAGCTACCCGGGTTTAGCACAGTTAGAGCGGACAGAGAGCAAGTACCTGTGGAAAGAAAAAAGGAGGAGGACTCGCTCTCTATGTCAATACAAAGTGGTGCAACTCAGGACATGTTAGCGTTAAAATCTCCACTTGCTGCAGGGACATCGAACTGTTGGCCGTAAGTCTGCGCCCCTATTACTTGCCCAGAGAGTTTGGACACGTGATTGCTGTTATTGTTTACATCCCCTCAAGCGAACGCGAGATGGCGAGTGACATCATCCATTCCGCAGTTGCTAAGTTACAAACGCAGCACCCTGAGGCACTTGTGCTAATCGCTGGAGACTTTAACCATGTAACGCTGGATAAAACATTACCTGCCTTCTCCCAGTATGTGGATTGTAACACTCGGGGAAACAGGACTATTGACCTACTATATGCAAACGTTAAAGACGCATACAGCGCCACCCCACTGCCTGCGCTTGGGAAAGCAGATCATAACCTGGTTCTGCTTCAGCCTCAATACAAACCAAGAGTGAGGGCTACCTACAACCACACGCTCATTCAGGAAGTGGTCCCTGAGGCAGAGCAGGCTCTGAGAGACTGCTTTGGAACTACAGACTGGGATATATTGCTGAGATCACATAGTGAGAACATTGAAGAGGCTGTTGAATGCACAACTGATTACATCAACTTCTGTATGGACATTGTAGTTCCAGTAAGAACAGTATGCTGCTATGCTAACAACAAGCCATGGATTACAAGTGACATCAAGGGCCTTTTGAACCAGAAGAAAAGGGCTTTTAAAGGTGGTGATAAGCATGAGCTGAAGTGCGTGCAGAAGGAACTCCGAGTCCAGCTCAGGGGGCGAAAGAGCAGTACAGGAGAAAGCTGGAGCAGAAGTTGCAGAACAACAGTATGAAGGAAGTGTGGGATGGGATGAAGATTATCACTGGCTGCAGCTCAAGCGGGTGCCGCATCGAGACAGACGTGGAGAGAGCAAACCAAATGAACAACTTCTTTAATAGGTTTGATCACAGTAACCCACTCTCACCTCGAGTACTGCATCCTCCAACCATCCTTCTGCTGATACCAGCATAGGTGAGACATCCCCACCCACAATTACAGCAGCCCAGGTGAGCAGAGAGCTGAAAAGACTTTGTGCCAGCAAAGCAGCGGGTCCAGATGGTGTATCGCCACGATTGCTGAAGGCCTGTGCGTTGGAACTGGGGAGTCCTCTACAGCATCTTCAACCTGAGCCTGGAACAGGGAGAGTCCCAGGCTTTGGAAAACATCTTGTATCACTCCTGTCCCAAAGGTATCACGTCCTAGTGAGCTGAATGACTTCCGGCCTGTTGCTCTGACGTCACATCTGATGAAGACCATGGAGCGGCTGCTGCTTCACCACCTGAGGCCACAGGCCCGTCACGCCCTCGACCCTCTGCAGTTCGATACCAGGAGAAGGTGGGAGCGGAGGATGCCATCATCTATATGCTTCATCGATCCCTCTCCCACCTGGACAGAGGCAGTGGTGCTGTAAGAATTATGTTTTGGACTTCTCTAGCGCCTTCAACACCATCCAACCTCTGCTCCTTAGGGATAAGCTGACTGAGATGGGAGTAGATTCACACCTTGTGGCATGGATTGTGGACTATCTTACAGACAGACCTCAATATGTGCGTCTTGGGAACTGCAGGTCTGACATTGTGTGCAGCAATACAGGGGCGCCGCAGGGGACTGTACTTTCTCCGGTCCTGTTCAATCTATATACATCAGACTTCCAATATGACTCGAGTCCTGCCACGTGCAAAAGTTCGCTGATGACACTGCTATTGTGGGCTGCATCAGGAGTGGGCAGGAGGAGGAGTACAGAAAGTTAATCAAAGACTTTGTTAAATGGTGCGACTCAAACCACTTACACCTTAACACCAGCAAGACCAAGGAGCTGGTGGTGGATTTTAGGAGGCCCAGGCCCCTCATGGACCCTGTGATCATCAGAGGTGACTGTGTGCAGAGGGTGCAGACCTATAAATATCTGGGAGTGCAGCTGGATGACAAATTGGACTGGACTGCCAATACTGATGCTCTATGTAAGAAAGCTCAGAGCAGACTATACTTTCTGAGAAGGTTGGCATCCTTCAACATCTGCAGTAAGATGCTGCAGATGTTCTACCAGACGGTTGTGGCGAGTGCCCTCTTCTACGCGGTGGTGTGCTGGGGTGGCAGCATAAAGATGAAAGACGCCTCACGCCTGGACAAACTTGTTAAGAAGGCAGGCTCCATTGTAGGATTAAAGTTGGACAGTTTAACATCTGTGGCAGAGCGACGGGCACTAAGCAAACTCCTGTCAATCATGAAGAATCCACTGCATCCACTTAACAGTGTCATCTCCAGACAGAGGAGTAGCTTCAGTGACAGACTTTTGTCACTGTCCTGCTCCACTGACAGACTGAGAGATCGTTCCTCCCCCACACTATGCGACTCTTCAATTCCACCCGGGGGAGTAAATGCGAACATTAATTTTATTTTAATTCTTTTCATTTTTATTACTATTTAATTTAATATTCTTTCTTTGTATCAGTATACTGCTGCTGGATTATGTGAATTTCCCCTTGGGATTAATAAAGTATCTATCTATCTATCTATCTATCTATCTATCTATCTATCTATCTATCTATCTATCTATCTATCTATCTATCTATCTATCTAGTTTTTCATTTCAGTTTTGTTAATTATTTTATTTCAGTTTAAAAAAACGTTTTTTGATTAATAGTTGCAGTTTTGATTTTAGTTTTTGTTAATTATAATAACCTTGGTGGATTTGTAAAGATGCCAAACCCAATCTGTCCTCAATACCTGGCCCCATGTGATTAGTGCTTGTTTTGCAATATGAAGGACTATGTTGGTTAGACATGGTAGGTCAATGATGAAGTTAAGTTAGCTAAAGAAGAGTGGCACACTATAACAAATGAACTAGTGTTTATAAAGAGATTTTTTGTTTGAGCATACTCAAAACTTTTTGATCATTCTACATGTATATACAATGCCTACAAAGTATTCACCCCTTTGGTAGTTTTCACATTTTATTGTTATAAACATCGAATCACAGTGTATTTAATTGGTCATTTTTGACTCTGACCTACAAAAAAAAGACTTTAATGTGAAAACATCTCTGCAAAGTGGTCTAAATTAATTACAAATATAAAACACAAAGTAATTGATGGTGTAAGTATTCACCTCCATGAAGCCAGAATTTAGTAGGTGCACTTTTGGTTGCCATGACAGTGTTCAGTCTGTAGGCATAGGTCTCTATCAGCTTTGATCATCTGGGCACTGCTGTTTTCCCCATTCTTCTTTGCAAAACTGCTCAGGCTATGATGGGCTATATGGGTTATCATGAGTGAACAGCCTTTTTGAGTCCAACCACAAATTATCAGTTGGATTGAAGGCTGGACTTTGGTTTGGCCATTCCAGGATATTAGCATTGTTGTTATTAAGCCATTCCTGTGTAGTTTTGGCTTTAAGCTTGGGGTTGTTGTCTCCCTAAAAATAAATATTCTCCCAAGGTGTAGGTTTCTTGCAGACTGTATCAGGTTTTCCTCAAGAATTTCCCCATATTCTGTAGCATTTCTTTTACCCTTTACCTTCAAAAGCCTTCTAGGGCCTGCTATAGAGAAGTAACCTCACAACTTTATTGCGCCGCCACCATGCTTCATGGTAGTGATTGCATGTTTTTGAAAATGAGCAGTGCTAGGCTTACATCAAACTTGGCATTTAGTCTGATGCCAAAAATGATCAATGTTGGTCTCATTATACCAAAGAACCATCTTGACTTGCATATTTTTTGGATCCATCTTCTGACTTATGCTTTTCAGACATCTTTTACAAAGTTACTTGGTGTATTCTTTTTCATTCATTGAGGTGTTCTTTACTGACATTTTGCGGCCCTGATTTGGAAAGCTTAATTTCAGAAACAGAATAAATGAAATTGTAAAATGGAGCAGTAAAATAACTAGGGGCTTTACATATAATTCACACTAAAACATGGCATATGGACAAAACTAGAAATGTACATATGCACAAAACAATTTAGATGCATAAAACTGTGTGTAAGGAAATTTCCACACATTTTCCCTTTAATAATTCCAATGAATGTGAATTTTGAAAAATCTTCCTTATACATGTTAAATTATTCCATCCAGAGTCACACCAGACTCAGCAAGAATAGAGTGCAAGGCAGGAACAATCCTTGGACAGGGAGTCAGCTCATTGCTACCACTGGGCCACTGTGCCCCCAAATGTTTAATTATTAACAGTATGCATTATTTAAATGAAGTTAACAATTTATCTATAACATGTAAAATACTTATTTTAAAGCATTTCACCATAAAAATGATATCAAGTATAAATCTTAGTATTCTTACAGCACACAGCTCCAAGAGGATAGCTCTTGGAAATCTAAATCGACATCCAGTCATCATCATCTGTAAATGCGCAGTCTCATCTAATTCTTCCATTTGAAATGTCTTCTAAGAATGCTAAAGTATCTATGGGAGATAGTTTGGCCATTCTGTGCACCATTATATTGTTAGAGAATGATTACAATCAGTATTGTAAAGGCTTAATAATTATGACCAACTGATCACAGAAATGCTTTCAATTTAACTCGCTAATTAAGGTGAAAACAATGCCCATTAAGTTAATTGTTAGAATCATGTATTCAAGTGGGTGTAAGCATAAAGTACCCATATTGTAACTAAAGATGGCTTTCATTTCTTACTTGTAGCATGCAATGCTAATTGGGGTGATTTTTGATTTAACAGGGGAATGTTAGTTTAAGTTTAACAACTGAACAAATTTTGTGAAATGTATGTGAAATCTGCTGATCTAGAGTACACAAAAATAGGGTTAATTTTACAGTTATAAGTGAATGAACTGAAAACTAACATAATAAGTTTCAAATGACATATGTTTTAGAAGTGTTAAGAGTATTTGGATTAAATATACACATAGCCAAAACAAAATGGATGAAGATTGTTGAACAAGAAGAAAGAAACAGATTGGAATATAATGGTCAAAACCTGGAAAGAGTAGAGTGATTCACATATTTCAAAAGCAAAATTGAGGTGAAAGGCAGCTGTGAGATGGACATGACATAGAGATTAGGTTTGGCAGGATTTGTTAAGTTAGAAAGAAGACTTTGGATGCACAGAGTCATCAAAATGTGGACAAAATTAAGAGTCTAGAACACACTAGTAGTGCCAACAGCCTTGTATGGAGCTGAAAGCTGGACATTTAGCCAAGCAAATAAGAGAAGACTGGACGCGTTTGTCCGAAGATGCTTAAAATGGATTATGGTAATAACATGGCCAAGAACAATTAGTAATGAGGATTTAAGAGAAAACACTGGTCAAATGGAGCCAAGTGAAATAGGTATATCGAGAATGATAAGATGGACAGGACATGTATCACAGCAAAAATAGTGGAACAATAGTTTCCAATAAGAAGGCCAAAAAAAAGGTTAAAAGATATGACGACAGAGGATGCAACAGACAGAGGAGCAAGGGGACAAAACCTGGAGCAAGTTGCACAGGATTGAGTGAAGTGGTGGAAGCTTTATAATGCAGTGTCAAAGACGACAGAAGCATGGCTAACTAATTAACAATATGTTTATGTCCTAATATGAGTGAATGACTGTAGATGTGCTTGATGCATTGGACTAACATCTTTACTTGAACTGAGATAAATTACAGCTACCAAGTTTAGGAACAGCTAACTGAGTTCATAGATGATGGTTTCAACAATCCCAAATGCTTTAACATCCATACTAAGCATTAACATAACCTATGTTAACATCTGACAGCAAAATGAGTTCAACAATCATTTTTGATGCTCAAGTTAAGGAATGGTGCATACTGAAGGCCTGCAATTCAGCATGTGTTTTTCTACTTCACCTACACTTGCTTTAGTTCATTCTCTTGAAGATACTAGATACTTTGATCATTATTAACTAATTTAATCTTTTTTTTGTCATTTGAGAAGTCTGAAGCAGTGCTCCCTAGAGCTATTTAGTTAGACACAGTGCTTTCCTTTGATGTCAGCCTTCAGAATTATGCTTGCTTTTTTAAGGGTGAGCCTGTTATATTGCACTGGAGAGAATATAGGATAAAAGTGTAGCTAAATCAGAGAGGGAAAACACATTGTAATCTTGTTTATAAACCTCTACTACCAACAAATTGTTCCTCTGTTCATGATGCATCTGGTAACAGTTACTGTTTCATGCATGACTAGCATGGTGACTGCATCCACACAGTTAGTCTGATTTTGCTCATCTTTAATAAAAGGGATTCCACAATGAAAAGGGCATGTATTGTCAACTTCCATTTCAGTGCCCATAAATGCTTAAGAAACAGTTTGCTATTCTGCTTTGTAGCCACCTACTGTATGTTGTCTCCATTACAAATATATACTACTATTATGTCATAACCAAATGGATGTTCAGTTTAGCATGCCATAAACAAATTAATATCGAGGATATTGAGTTATCTGGCCTACCTGTAACCAGAGGCATGATTACAGGTAGGCTGGGTTTGTAAGACCCTTCATACATATGCAAACTCCAGGATGAGATGATATCAGGAAACACAAAGATTTGGAGGATCAACATATATTAATTGTTCAACATAAATAAAAGAAAAATTAAAATATTTATTTTATGTAAATATTCTCTTTCTCAACTCAACACTATGAATATGTTTTAATCTGTGTGTAAGCTATGCACATCTGGGCTTTTTGACAGTCTTTCATTTCATATCTGTCAAAAATGGTATTAGGCTGAAAAGAAAATGTGACTGGATCATGGTTTTCAAGACTTTCAACAAAATGTCAACAGTTTAAACTTCAGGCTAAATCTTTCTCACTCCAGGAACAGCAATAGTCTTGGGATCAGTTTCATTTTAGTATGAAAATCATCACCCCCGTATCTGAAGTTCTCAATGATGACTCCTGGATTTAGCCCAATTCATTTTCTCCTCACTCTTAATAAAAAATACCACTTCTAAGGTGCTGTATATCCCAATGTAGACACCAACATTGTTCTTTGATGGGAGTATGTTACACTGCCTCCTTAAAGACTGTGGTTTTGTGTACTTTGTATCTCTTAATGATTACCTAGACTGCACTGCCAACAAATTAAGCATTCTAGAAGTTTAAACCACACTAAACTGCAATGACGTCTATAGACCAGGACAGAAAGATCCTAAGTCTTCATGTTGAAGTTCTTCCTCTGACATTAAACATAAAACACACATACACTGTCAATTGTGAGCCCTAAAACTGGAAAGTATACTACCTCTGAAAAATCACATCAATCCAATGAAATGATCACTGATAAACTTCATTAAACTTTTGAAGTGAACTTCTAAAGAAATTGATGAAACTGAAAAATAGAAAATCCCCAAATAATAATAATACATTTTATTTATTTAGCACCTTTCCCATGCTCAAGCACTTCACAGAGAATGACAGGGTATACAGTATATAGCATTGTACTAAACCAGATAAATAAATAAAGTAGATTAAGACAGTAAATTCAGAGAAAAGCCTAACAGACAACATAATTGAGGGTCTAGCACACACACATACAGGTTATATGAGCACCTTGACAGAGAAGTAAACTGAGAGAAGGGTAATAAAGTCAAGTAGAGCTAAAAGCCTTCCTGAACAGATGAGTTTTGAGTTGTTTTTTAAAAAAATTCATGGAGTCAGCTGACCTGATTAATTTTGGTAGGTCATTCCAGAGTCTGGGCGCTATACAGCTGATGCCCTGTCACCCATGGAGTAAAGATTAGTCTGGGGCACAATAAGATTTCCAGAATCATAGGACCTTAGTGGGCGGACAGGCACATAGTGATGGAGAAGGTTGCTGATTTAGTTTGGTGCATGGTTATTTAAGGTTTTGTAGGTTATTAGTAAGATTTTATATTTGATTCTGTAAGCCACAGAGAGCCAGAGAAGGTGGAGCAGGATGGGTGTTATGTGGTCGCTGTTGCTGGTTCGAGTAAGGACTCTTGCAGCTGAGTTTTGAATAAGCTGGAGGTGTGATATAAGATTAGAAGGGGCACCTGCCAGTAGGGAATTGCAATAATCGATGCAGGATGTGATAAAAGCATGGACAAGTTTCTCAGCGTTAGAAAAGGAGAGAATATGTTACATAGGTGAAAGTAAGAAAGTTTCTTAATGTGATTTATGTGGGCGGAATAAGAAAGGGAGGAATCAAAAAAGACAACAAGATTCTTAGCAGTAGAGGCAGGTCTGATGAGATCACTGCCAAGATGGACTGCGAAAGAGCTCATTTTATTAAGCTGCATTTTAGTCCCAATTTGCAGGAGTTCAGATTTGTTGCAATTTAATTTTAAAGAGTTCTGTTCCATCCGGGTATTAATTTCACTGAGGAAAAATAAAGTTATTTATAGTTGATACATAACACATTGTGAAGTAAAAAGCACTTCAAACAAGATTTTAGTCCACATTTTAGGTAATACAGCCAAACAAACACTGTCTTTCCAAAACAAAATAAGGACTTATTACAATGTGCATCATACAGACCAATTTCACTTCTGAATAACGACGTTAAAATACTCTCTAAAATTATAGCTAGAAGGATGGAGAAAGTGCTCCCCTCGGTAATATCACAAGACCAAACTGGATTTATTAGGGGCCGACACTTATCTTCAAATCTTCGACGCCTGTTTAATGTAATATACTCACCAACTAAATCAAACACCCAAGAAATATTATTATCATTGGATGCAGAAAAAGCATTCGACATGATTGAATGGAAATACCTTTTTACTATTTTGGAGAAGTTTGGGTTTGGCCCGAACATTTGTGCATGGATTAAATTACTGTATACTAACCCAGAAGCTTCAGTTTGCATCAATAACATTTGCTCAGACTACTTTAAACTAGAACGTGGCACAAGACAAGGATGCCCTTTGTCACCACTGCTGTTTGCAATTGCCATTGAACCACTGGCAATACATTGTCGAAATACTGATCAGATAAAGGGGATTAGCAGAGAAGGACTGGAACAGAAAATCTCATTATATGCAGATGACATGGTACTGTATATATCGGACCCAGAAAATTCTGTGCCTGCAGTCTTAGCAGCACTCACAGAATTTCAAAAGCTCTCTGGTCTCAGAATTAATCTGAATAAAAGTGTACTCTTTCCGGTGAATTCGCAAGCATATAATATTAGATTAGACACCCTTCCTTTTATCATTGCAGAACAGTTTAAATACCTCGGGGTAAACATCACAAGTAAACATAAAGTTCTATATCAACAAAATTTCGTCGTCTGCATGAAAAAATTAAACAAGACTTGCATAGATGGTCAACCCTTCATCTCACACTAGCTGGAAGAATTAACACTGTTAAGATGAATATTCTTCCTAAGCTCCTTTTTTTATTTCAAAACATACCAATATACATTAATAAATCGTTCTTTAAGCAATTAGATTCAACAATAACCTCATTTATTTGGAATTCTAAACATCCACGCATCAAAAGAGCGACCCTACAAAGACAAAAGGCAGAAGGCGGCATGGCTCTACCTAACTTCCAGTTTTATTACTGGGGCAAATATACAGTCGATAAGAACCTGGACACAAATAGAAGAACATATACAGGCATGGACCGCAATAGAAGTAAAATCCTGCAGTACTTCTTTGTATTCCCTGCTCTGCGCTCCAATAAACACACGTTATCGGCAAAACACTAATAACCCAATTGTGCTCCACTCACTTAGAATCTGGAACCAATGTAGAAAGCATTCTAAGACGGAGAAGCTTCTTTCTGTGGCACCCCTGCAAAAGAACCACCTCTTTCAACCCTCACAAACATATGCAGTTTTAATATCTGGAAAAATTTGGAATTAACTTGCTTAGAGATCTTTATATAGACAACGTCTTTGCATCCTATGAACAATTACATTCCAAATTTAACATTCCAGCTACAAATTTCTTTCACTATCTTCAAATCAGGAACTTTGTTAAACAGAACCTTCCAGATTTTCCTCATCTTGCACCCTCATCCACGCTGGAAAAATTATTGCTCAATTTCAAGGAGTTAGACTCCATCTCTACAATATATAAAATCCTTTTACAATCCCTTCCTTTCAAAGATCCAAGAGGACACTGGGAAAATGACCTCTCAATTAATATATCAGAAAAGGAGTGGAAAGTAGCAATGCAGAGAATTCACTCAAGCTCCATATGCGCAAAGCATACAATTATACAACTCAAAATTATATATCGAGCACATCTGTCTCGACTAAAACTCTCCAAAATGTTTCCAGGGCATGATCCAACCTGCGAACGTTGCAACCAAGCCCCAGCCTCACTAGGTCACATGTTCTGGGCCTGCTCCAAATTAACATTATTCTGGACAAAAATTTTTAATTACCTCTCAGACAGCCTTGGATTCACAATCCCTCCTAACCCATTAACAGCTGTGTTTGGGGTTCTTCCAAAGGGTCTTAAAGTGGAGAAAGACAAACAAATTGTGATTGCATTCACTACACTGTTGGCACGCAGACTTATTCTGATAAACTGGAAGAACCCAAACTCTCCTCTTTTAAGTCAGTGGGAAACTGATGTGTTATATTATTTAAAATTGGAAAAAATCAAATACTCAGTTAGAGGATCTGTGCAGACTTTTTTCAAAACATGGCAGGATCTAATCTGTAATATTTTGAAATGATTTTATAAAGCACAAAGAATTTGTTGATTTAGGTATTTTTACAAGCCTTAAATTTTACACCGTTTGGCTTGCTCTCTCTCTCAAGGGTGGGGATCGATCTGTTCTTAGCATAATTCTTTTTGTAAAAACTTGATTGCTATGTATTGATTGTAATAAAATTAATAAAAAATAAAAAATAAAAAAATACAGCCAAACAAATTTCTACATTGGCCTTATGCCATCAGTCTACCCTGATCTGATTTGAGATATTTGGGAATACCAGAAAACCAAGGAAAACAAATTTTAACATCAGAGGATTGGGAATATTGCATTCTAGCAGTACTCAGGCATGGAAATAAACTAAGGACACTAGAGCTGTGAGACAGACACTATAGTGCCATCAAGCTAGGCCATTAATGAGAAAGAAAGAGAATTGCTCCAATGTGGACACTTAACAGGTAGTTACAAAAACAAACATAAAAGCCAGTTTAGTTAAATGCAAAGAGACATTTTGCCATTTGCTCCTTTGTTTTTATTGCGCAAAATCCTACAAAGAAGAGAAAGTCAAGCAAATATGTTTTATTCTTATGAAGCAAACATTTTAGAATAAATGGTGTATAATCAGGGTCATTTTCAAAAACATTAATTTAATATGCTTCTATAAGCGACATCATTATTTATGAATTGGAATTGCTATGAGGTCACATTTAAAGGGTTAAGTTCCAAATTACCCAACGAGATTAAACTGTAATGTTTTCAGTATGTTAGGACTTTAATTGCTGTGAGGAGAAAATAAATGGCACATTTTAACTATAATTATTACGGAGAAATACGACACATGAAAACAGTCTAATGAGATGGACTGCATTTAATGTTATTTCTATAGCTGACCCCCTTGTTGCCAAGATGGGCTATAGTTCTTTGCAGTTTTGATCTCAGTAAGTGGGGAATAAAATGAGTGAATTAACAAACTGGCTCATTTTTTTCAGTAATGTACATCTAACTCTTTGTTTTTGCTTTCAACTAATTATCTTCTTTTTTAGGATTGATATCAGTCACTCATACAAAGATTTCAGGTCTGTATGGCTTTGAATTCTAAGGCCCTTTATCAGGTTTGAAGTGCTTTCAAGCCCAAGAACAGAGTGTTTTCTAATATAACAAAAGGGAAAAAAAAAATCATGAATGCCCCCTAAAAGAGACTGAGATCACACACCCAGTGCCCCAACTGGTAGCCTCAGGTTATCCAGTATCTTTAAGACCCAATCCAACATTAAAGACAAAGAAGATTCCCATGTGTTCCTCAAGGTGGCACTACATTAGGTTGGAGAACCAAAGAGTGACAACAAATTATTGCTAAAAAAGTGTGAGTGACAAATGTTTGCAATAAAAATGCATACAGTGACAAATGCATGAGTCTTGTAACACAGGGGTTAATTTTATTTACTGGAAGGATAAAATTTTTTTTTTAAAATAATATAAATTAAATAACAAAACATAACATTTAGAAAAATACAATATACATAACATGAATGAAGAAGCACCACTGACCCATGTTAATAAGTTAATCGTCCACAGATAATCTGGCACCAGAAAAAGATAGACTGTTGATTTGTGGCATGTATTAGAAAGGGTAAAATTAGTTCAAATTGAATTGTGAAACTTTTTTTTGTTACCATACATATTTAACAGATTTAAACTAATTCGCAATCATGCTCATTACTGGTGTGGTTAGTAGTGTGGTTTACCGATCTGGAACAATTTACTTAATGTTTTGCTCCTCTGAGGTGTCTGGTGCATTAATTACAACCATAAAATCACTAAAAAATTAATGTATGCAACATTCCCATTTCAGTAGATATGTGGACAATTCAATTTAACTCAGCTAAATATAATGTTTAACACATATAGTCCCGCAAAAATGTAACTTTTGGCAAAAACAACCTCAAGTAGGAATTTCCTATAACTACTAGTTTTAGAACTAATCTACTAGTCTCAGAAGTCAAAGTTTCAAATCTCCCCAGAGAATTTTGATGGGATTCAAATCCAGGCTCTGATTTGGCCACCCCCAGAATCCTCCATTTTTTCAGCCATTTCTTGGTGGATTTACTAGGGTCATTGTCGTGTTACAATGTCCACTTTCAGTTGACTGGAAACCTGTTGCCTGACTTGACATATCTCGATTGCTGCTGTACAATACTGAAGGCTGCAACAGAATTTATCACAACATTCACGCTTGTGTTAATGGTAAAGACTTGTGATGCTAATGTTATGATGTAAGGAAACTTTTCTGGGCATATATGACGCTACTTAATACTAACTGACTAGCATTTGAATGCCATAACATACTTAACCATGGAACAAAGTGTGTACCATCTCAGGTAGATTCTTCAGGCATGACAGTGACATCATATTACTCAATTGGCCAGAACAAGACCCCTGATCTCAGTCATATAGACCATCTTTCATGTGAGGGGGAATAAAGAGATTTAAAGCATGAATGGATAAATTAAAAATCTACACTTTGACAGTAACGCTACTGAGTCAGCATAGACCAAAATCAGAAAAGAATGTTTACATCGCCATGTCAAATCCCAGCTTCAAAAGAATTCAGTTTGTTCTGAAAGAGAAATTGAGTTTGGGGTTTAGACCTACCTGGTATTAGATAGGTGTATCCAAAATAGATACAGTAAGAAGGTTGTTATGCATAGCCTGTACAATGCAATTCCAGTCATAACAAATACACACAACAGCACAAAAATGGCCATAGAAAAACAAACAAAATTGATTGAACTATGAGAATGGTGGCACAGCGGTGCAGTGTCAGCGCTGCTGCCTCACAGTTAGAAGACCTGGGTTCGCTTCCCGTGTCTGTGTGGGTTTCCTCCCACAGTCCATTATGACATGCAGGTTAGATGCATTGGCGATCCTAAATTGTGTGTGTGTGTGTGTGCACTGTGGTGGACTGGCACCCTGCCTGGCATTTGTTCCTGCCTTGCACCCTGTGCTGGCTGGAATTAGCTCCAGCAGACCCCCGTGACCCTGTGTTAGGATATAGCGTGTTGGACAATGGCTGACTGACTGACTGACTGACTAACTATGAGAAGTGACTTAACAGTTCACCTTCAATATAAGAAACACACTATATATCTTTAAAATCATGGAAAAAGTAAGAAGGGTAAATGCTTACTTTAAAAAGGACTAAAGCAAAGATTTAAATTTCACACAAATATGAGGAAATTGATCTACAGAATAAAACAGGAGATGCAGAAAATAAAGTAAGAAAATGTGAAATTGAAAACAGCATCATGGGGAAATTCAAATATTAATTTAATGATATTTTGAAAAAGTACTATAAAAAAGAAGTAATGTGTTATATTGTACTGAATAGTTTATTTTCATCAATACATTTCCGTGGTACTTTATGTCTGGTTACATGTAGCATTTACATTCATTAAAGTTTTTGAAGACGTTGTATCCACAGTCTCAGGTGTTTTGTGAAAACAGGATTAAAGATGGGTCTATAATGCTGATGCGGTCAAAAAAGTAGAATAGGTTTTTGGGGGAGTGAGAGGACATATTGGAACAAACAGGATCAGAATGACAATGTCAGGTATAATTTGAAAAAAGGGGCACAACATACCAGTAACAGTACATGCACAAGTTAGCTGATGAATTGTTAAACTAAACTACAGAGGACAAGGAGGTTAGGACAGACCAAATTAAACAGTTCAAATATTTTAATACACAATAATAGCAATACATATTTACAAAATGACACACCTTTAAAAAGCATTTGCAATAATTTTGAAAACATTAGATAGCAGAGGAATCCCCATCAAGGGTGTTATAAAATAGCCCAAGAATTAATTTTAACTATTAAAAATAAAATGGGTCAGTGTTACTTGCATTATACAGAACATAAGTGCAACATTATAGCAAATAATGAATAAATATGGGAATATAAATAGATTTAAGTTATGTAGAAGAGAAAGGCATGATAGAAAAATGCAAAGGGATGTCCATATCTATTAGAGATTCTAAGTAGAATATTGACTTAAATGAGAAAAGGACAACATCCTACTGGGATAGTCAGGTTAAAATAAAAAAGCCATATTACACATCCTTAAGCAGAAATAGCAGTCGCAAAACACAACTTTTTAAAAATATCTGAAATGCAGTTTAGACATGGAAAAGGGGAAAAGTTTTTTTCTTAAATATTCTGTGACACTAAAGATTTTAGGCAGCATTACCTAATCTGTTCAGTAGCTGTTATGCAGTATGAATCAGTAAAATAATATCACATTTCTTACATTAATTTTAAAAAAGAGAACAAAATCTGAACAGATGTTGGAAAATATGTTGTGCGTGCTGTTTTCGTCAAGGGTGGAGAAACATTGAACTTAACTGCTGAAATCACTGAAGTGGAAGGAACATTTCAAGGAATTCAGAAACCCGTTGGCCTGACCTTCCAAGAACAGACTGAAGTGCAGGATGCATCTGAAGGGGCAGGATCCATATCAGTGACTGAAATGTTTGGTTGCAAGGCAGACAGAGTGGGTAAGATCTGGCCAGAAAGCGAAAAATATTAAAAGCACTGTTGTAGGGGATGTTCTGGTCAACACAACTCTTCATTATTGTAGTGAAGCCAGGGGCAATGTGATGTTGCACATCCACATTGACGAAAGAAAAAAAAAAGTATGTGTTTAGCTGTCACCTAATGTAAAAGGCTTCTCATTAATTAAAAATTTCATATAAAAGTCAGTCTCCCGGCTCCCACTAAGACTGAGCACAGTAGACTGGGAGGTGCCTGCACTCTGCAGCTCACGAATGCCGGGACGTGGCAGAGTTTGTTGATGTCTGTTGCACGTGCTGTTGACAGTACAGGCTGGTGTTTTCATCAGACAACAGCATTAAACAGCAAGTTGAAATTGCAATGCG
This sequence comes from Polypterus senegalus, assembly GCF_016835505.1. NCBI lineage: Eukaryota > Metazoa > Chordata > Cladistia > Polypteriformes > Polypteridae > Polypterus > Polypterus senegalus. Next base: position 105,064,973 of record NC_053158.1, read on the forward strand.
TTAGTCTGTTGCATCCACATTAGCTGTACCAAAAAACTTGCCATCACAGAATGATTACAAGAAACTGGATGCATCAGTAAAAGCTGAAATGGAGGCATTTCCGAGCAACGGCAAGCGCAGGCGTTGTTTAGAACAAGTGTGTCAGTATCTGATGACTATGGAGGTAGAGTGTGCTTTCTCAGCGGCTGGTATACTCTGCACGAAGGTGCGCTCTTGCCTGGACGACCGCATGCTCAACACGTTGTGCTTTCTACACTCTTATTACACAACTAACTAGATACATGTACTTATATGACAGCATGAACTGCTTGTAGTTAAGGTTAGTCTTTTATTGGTGTAAGCATATCGTAGCAGTTTTATTAAAAATAAGTGTTGGTCATTCTAAAACCATTCTCATGTGAGATGCCCGTGCACTGTGTCCCGGGAAAGACATGCGGGATTCCCGAATTCCCGGGAATGGATAAACCCATCCAGGAATGGATTCCCTAGACAGGAGGTAGCAGGTGTTTTTCTTGGAATACGGTGTTGTTCTTCCTCCATGCAAAGTGCTTTTTGTTATGACCAAATAACTCAGTTTTTGTCTCATCAGTCCAAAGCACTTTGTTCTAAAATGAACCTGGCTTGTCTAAATGAGTATTTGCATACAACAAGCGACTCTTTCTCACCACCCTGCTTCTTTCTCACCACCCTGCCATACAGATGTTCTTTGTGCAAATTGTGCTGAATTGTAGAATGATGAACAGATACACCATCTGCAGCAAGATGCATTTGCAGGTCTTTGGAGGAGATCTGTGGGTTGTCTATAACAACTCTCACAATCCTGCACATATGCTGCTCCTGTATTTTTCTTGGCCTGCCAGACCTGGGTTTAACAGCAACTGTGTCTGTGGCCTTCCGTTTCCTGATTATATTCCTTACAGTTGATACTGACAGTTTAAACCTCTGAGATAGTTTTTTGTAGCCTTCCCCTAAACCATGATACTGAACAATCTTTGTTTTCAGATCTTTTGAGAGTTGCTTTGAGGATCCCATGCTGTCACTCTTCAGAGGAGAGTCAAAGGAAAGCACAACTTGCAATTGACCACCTTAAATACCTTTTCTCATGACTGGGCACATCTGTCTATGAAGTTCAGGGCTTAACAAACTAATCCAACCAATTTGGTGTTGCAAGTAATCAGTATTGAGCAGTTACATGCATTTAAATCAGCAAAATTACAAGGGTACCCAAATTTTTGCACAGCCAGTTTTTCACATTTGATTTGATTTTATACAACTAAATACTGCTTTACTAAAAATCTTTGTTTGGAAAACACCCCAGTACTCAAATGTTCCTAGGAAATGAAAGACATACCACTGTTAACTTTTTTGTTGAAAGTATAGTACATTATTATGCAGGCTGAGAGGGGTTCCCAGACTTTTTCATATGACTGTTTAAAGCTCTTTTAGCTTAAAAACAAATTAATCCAATTACTTTTTTTTAAAGCAGACCTTGTATATAAAGTTTAATTTACCCATATTTATTGATATTTTGTAATATATTTTTGCTAAATGTATTATGTTTTTGTACCTAATAAGGGTTAATTCTTGCTGAGGTATCAACTGTCTTAATAAAACACCATAAATAACAGGTCTTGAACTATAAGTATGGTGTGGCCTTGGCACCACCCTTTGATAGACAGTATATCATAACTGGCATATTGGGATAAACCAATTTTTAAAAAGTGGTGCTAAGAATACTCACAATTATCAAGAGATCACAACCTTTAGCCTTCCTGGGAAAGTCTGTATCGTATAACTAGAGTGATGAGCCTAGGTGATTGCTAATCCTTAGCCCACCAACAAAAGCACACAGTGATAACTGCACAGAGGGAAACATATTCAATAATGTTTAACACTGAAGAAAAAGTAAATTCTCTTGACAATAATAAAATTTAAGGTATGATAAAACCACGTTAAATAATAATTTCTCCATTACAGTGCAAATGTAATTTAAATTACAAAATAAGCCTCTAAGGGCAGCACAGTGGCATAGTGGTGGTGCTGCTGGCTTGCATTGAGGAGACCTGGGTTCGCTTCCCGGGTCCTCCCTGTGTGGAGTTTGCACGTTCTCCTTGTGTCAGCGTGGGTTTCCTCCGGGTGCTCCGGTTTCCTCCCACAGTCCAAAGACATGCAGGTTAGGTGCATTGGCTATCCTAAAATTGTCTCTAGTGTGTGCTTGGTATGTGGGTGTGTGTGCCATGCGGTGTGCTGGCACCCTACCCGGGGTTTGTTTCCTGCCTTGTGCCCTGTGTTGGCTGGGATTGGCTCTAGCAGACCCCCTGTGACCCTGTAGTTAGGATATAGCGGGTTGGATAATGGCTGAATGGAATAAGCCTCTCATGAATTACAATTTTACCAATGCTCTCCTTGATACCATGTAGAAAATATCACAAGCTTCATAGGCTGATACTAAATGCATTTTAATCACTATATTTGTTGAGTAAGAGTTGTGGTCACATATTAGATGTTGAGCCCATTCAAAATTGGTGTCTTGTCTCATTTCTTGTTTGTGATTTTAATAGGCAAAATTTTGAGGCACAGAAGGGGTCTTGATTGGTTGCATAACTACTGCTTGCAGATAATACTACCCTCTTGGTTTCATTAAACTGGTCTCCAGTGGAGTGGTTCATTGTCCACTGTGATATAAATGGAATGCAAATCTGCACTTATGAGGTGGTGTTCTTCTTCTCTCTCAAAATAGAGTGGTGTTGGTGCTCTGCTAGGGAGGGGATAACTGCCCAAATGGGGGATGTCCAAGTACCTTTTTCAATAGTAAGGGTACAGGAAACCATGGAGTGGACTAATAATGTGCAAATTCCACAAATTCTGAAACTGTTGTAGCCAACTGGGCCGGGGACTTCTTCTGACAAAGTTTTATGGGTTAATACAATAAAACTACTACAATTATCACCTAAGTAATATGCCAAAAAAAAAAAAAAATTGTGAAAGCGTGTAGTTGTTTGGCTCATTTTCTATAACAAGGCAAGAAATGTAGCAATATGAGGAGATACTGGAGCTGCCCCATCAAACCAGGAGACACTTTGTTAATTGTTTCTACATCTATTGATGATACATCTTGAATCCCTACACAGAAGGTGCTCCAGACATGGCTCTGAGTTAACAAGAGTGTGCTGGTAAGGATAGATGGTCTGATCTGTCCAACTCCGCATACTGTCTGTCACTGTGATCCTCACCAGGACAAGGGGATGGTGAGTGTGCCATGTACAAGATATTGGCATCAAGGACAGCATGTAGTACAGCAGCTATCAAATACAATAACTAATTTATCTTTGCTGACATCAACAAATATTTTGGTTAATCATTAAATGTGAAGAGGGGTTGAAATAATGGAACAGTGATTAGTTTCTTCAAAACTCATAATGTTCTTCATAACAGATTCCTCGTCTTCATCTCTGACCTAGGCATCATTGGGACTACTTTAGATGGTTTAACCCCTACCTCTCACAGACTGATCCTAACTTGTCTTCTGGAGAGGAGAGATGTCAAAGGTGCATCAGGCAAGCATGATTGTGTACCAAGGATCAGTGCTGGGTCCTCTGCTTTTCACTTCTTTCTGTAAACTAGCTTACTAGGCATTATCAGCCAGTCCCATGGATTCTAATTATCAGTGCTATGCTAATGATATGCAGCTATACCATTCACTTACTCAAGAGGATTACGTAATCTCAATTAGAATCCTAGCATTTCCAGTTCAACCTAATAAAGACATACCTCCTTGTTATCCCAGCCAGTTGGTCTGCTCAATACCACATCCCTGTTCAGCTCAGCAAATTAACAATAACACCAGCCAAGTCAGTTCGCAACCTTAGGGTGGTGACAGATGACCAGCTGTCCTTCACTGACCACTTTGCAGAGGTGTCTCATTCATGCAAATTCACTCTGAATAAATTCCACAAGATCAGAAAATATATGATAGAGTATGCAGAACAACTTCTGCTTCAGGTATTGGTCTTGTCACACCATGACAACCATAACTCTCAACTTGCAAGAGTTGCTATATGTGCTACCAAGCTGCTGCAGATTATTCAAACAGTTGAGAAAAGTGCATGTCACTACTCTTTTTAGGTCACTACACTAGCTCCCTGTATCAGCATGCATTAAGCCTAAGACTTTGATGCTTGCCTACAAAGTAGTCAATGGGCTATATATATGGAGACACTTTGAGGTTCTATGCTCCTCCTAATCTACTCAGGTCTGCTAGTGAATTACGCCTGGTAATGTCACCTCTGTATAGCATCAAATCTCAAACCAGACTCTTTTCATGTGTATGTTATACCCGAGTGTGTTTATTCAATTGTGTTCATCTCATTTGTAAGTTGTTTGGGTAAAATCATGTGTTAAATGAATAAATGTAAATCTAAATGCAACATCAGTGACCTAATCTAAAATATCTGGCTATTTGTGTGTCTAAGTGGAGTCCATGGGTTTAAAAGGATTTCTCCCAGGTACGCTGTACAGCCTACCACAACCAACCAAATTCTTGGTAGATTCATGTGTGTTTCTGAACTAGACTGGTATGAATAGGTGAGTCTGCTAATGTGGAAGTTGCAATGAACTGGCATCCTATCCAAGGTTTGTCCCTGATAATTTCCCCAAAGCAAAACTGTAATGGATAAAGAAGGATTTGATTTTGGAAGGACATATTATACTTGAAAATAAACTACAGTGCTGTTAGTGGTTTAAGGGTTATAATAATAACAAGGGTAAAGTCTTTACTTTACTAACTTTCTCTCTTTCTTTCCTAGGTGACGAAGCGGAAGCGGAAGCTGAAGTAGAAGCAGACAATGGCCGACAGTGAGATGAATCGCGTTGCCATCGTTGTCGAGGAACTCCAGGCACTCGACAAACAGATTCAGAAACTCCTGTCTAGACGAAGGTACCTCAGAGACTTGAAGACTCGGCTGCGGGACAAACCACACCAAACAACGAAGCGGCGTAACATCAACCCCACCTCGTGCGCTCAAGTCCAAGGGCAAGTAAGCTTCGCCCCCGCGCCTCGTAGGAACAACGCTGATGAAGACCTCGACGGGTTTCAGCTTTGCAGGCGGGGGTTCAAGGCTAGAACACCTCCAGCGGCACAGGCGAGCATTCAAATCCAGAATCGATTCGACCCTCTCCGCGTCCCCAGTCTGCCTTCAACCCCGGGTGATATAATCGTGGTAGGTGATTCCATTGTACGAAACCTGAATATCACGTGCCCTAATCAAAAATCCTTTGTTTCTTGTTTTCCCGGTGCTCGAGTTCGAGATGTGATGAGGCGGGCGCCGACCTTCTACCAGAAGCACAAGAGGGCAATTGGATCCATCATTCTACATGCCGGCGTAAACGACATAAGGCACCGAGAGTCAGAGGTTCTCAAGGCTGACTTCGCAGCACTAGTTGAAGACACGAAGGAGAGGACCCCATCCGCAAAAATCTTCATCTCGGGTCCACTACCTCTCGTCAGACGATCGCATGAATACTACAGTCGTCTGCTGGGTTTAAACAACTGGCTGAGAGGCTTCTGCGAGAATCAAGACATCGGGTTTATAGACAACTGGGATCTTTTTTGGGAAAGGCCGTGCTTCTTCAAGCGGGATGGACTGCATCCGAATAGATTTGGCGCCCGGGTCCTCTCCGAAAACATCGCTAAGGTAATTCGTCTATCTTGACTGTCTACTTCTACTGCTAACCCCTTACGTAATGCTACTGGTTTGATAGGACATAATGGCTTAACAGAGTCTTCCGTTAAAGTGCACATCATTAATAATCTAATAACAAATCTTAATGCACGTAAAAATCTAGGCAGTCGGCAAAACACCAATAATTTAATTGAAATTACTACTTCAGATCAACACTGCATTAAGACTATAAAAACGGATTGTAGATTACATAAAAAGTACACACAGAGCGGCGTTAACAAAAATAACTTAATTTTTGTTCCGATTACCGATAACACGCATAAAATTCAGCTCTGCCCTTCAGAAACATTAAATATGGCACTATTAAATGTTAGAGCTTTAACTAACAAGACATTTTTTATAAACGATCTTATTAGTGATAGAAACATTGATTTTATTGCGCTAAATGAAACATGGCTTAATTCCAATGGGGCGGCAGTTTTAATCGAATCTCGCCTCCGGATTACAGTTTTACTCGTGCGACCGCCAGGGAAAAAGGGGCGGTTTGGCAAACATTTACTCGAGCGATTAAAATGTAAAGATGTTAGTTTTGGTAAATTTAAGTCCTTTGAGTATCTCGCCGTTGTTATTCATGGAGATTCTCACGTTCTCGTATTATCCGTGTATAGACCTCCTAAATATAACGCGTCTTTCCTTGAGGAATTCTCTGACTTAATGTCAATTTTAGTTACAAACTATGATGCACTCTTAATAGTCGGCGACTTTAACTTTCATGTCGACAATCAGTGTGACCAAAAGGTAAAGGAATTCATGAACCTCCTGGACTCTTTTGATTTGAGGCAGCTCGTAAATCAGCCTACACATAAAGCAGGTCATACGTTAGACTTAGTGATTACTAAAGGACTTAAAGTTGATATAAAGCAGGTCACTGATATCGGTCTATCAGACCATTTCCTTCTACTATTTAATATAGAAATAAAGATAGAAAACGCTCATGAGAAGCATTTTGTTAAAAAACGCTTCTTTGACTCATCAGCAGCTTTAAAGCTTACAACTATTCTAAGCAATCAGTCCGTTTATAATGCCAGCTATAATAGCGAGGATAATGTAAATAGTAAAGTGGAAAACTTTAATTCTAAAGTAAGAACTGCTGTTGACATAGTTGCACCTGAAAAGACAGTTAAAAATCCTCTAGTACTGTTATTCCATGGAAGACCCAAAGAGTGTCTGATTTAAAAAGAACATGTCGTAGAGCTGAGCGTAAATGGAGGAAAACTAAACTAACTATCCACTATGAAATATTAAAAGTTAAAATAACAGAATACAATAACACTGTCCGTCTTGAGAGGCTGCTATTTCTCTAATATTATAAATAACAATGCTAGTAATCCCAGAGTCTTATTTTCAACAATTGACCGTCTGTTAAACCCAGGTAACACAAAGGAATGACCCCAGAATACTTCCAGTGAAACCTGTGAGAACATTGCTGTATTTTTCACTCAAAAAATTAATGATATTAGAGATAACATAGTATATCTCCCCAACACTGCAGAACCTCCAAAGCCCCGGTACTCCGTTATAAACAAATTAAATGCTTTCACCAGGATAGATTTACCTGAATTACATAGTATAATCTCTCAACTGAAAACTCCACCTGCGTCCTTGACCCAATACCAACCAGGTTTTTCAAAGAAATATCAGGCGTTCTAATTGACAATATTCTGGACATAGTAAATTGTCATTAGATACGGGGTCTTTCCAGACTGTCTTAAGACTGCTGTAGTTAAACCCCTTCTTAAGAAACATAATCTTGACCCCTCTGCCTTTGAAAATTTTAGACCCATTTCTAACCTGCCCTTCTTAAGTAAAATTCTAGAGAAGGCAGTCATTATGCAGTTAAATGACCACCTAAATAAACATGCTATTCTTGATACTTTTCAGTCAGGCTTCAGAACAAATCACAGCACAGAAACTGCACTTGTTAAAGTAGTAAATGACTTGCGGGTAAATGCAGACAGAGGCCATTTATCTGTTCTCATCCTCTTAGATCTGAGTGCTGCATTTGACACCATTGATCATAATATTCTTAGAAATCGCCTTAGTCAATGGGTGGGCCTCTCTGGCAGTGTCTTAAATTGGTTTGAATCCTACCTGGCAGGGAGAAAATTCTTTGTGAGTTGTGGTAATCAAATCTCAAAGACACATGATATCCGATATGGTGTTCCACAAGGCTCTATCCTGGGTCCGCTGTTTTCTCAATCTACATGCTTCCGTTAGGTCAGATTATCTCAGGTTACAACGTGAGCTACCACAGCTATGCTGATGACACACAGCTGTACTTATCTATAGCACCTGATGACTCCGACTCTTTCGATACACTAACACAATGTCTTACTGGTATTTCTGAATGGATGAATAGTAATTTTCTCAAACTAAATAAAGAGAAAACTGAAATTTTGGTAATTGGCAATAATGGATTCAGCGAGGTTATCAGAAATAAACTTAATGCACTAGGATTAAAAGTTAAGACGGAAGTAAAAAATTTAGGGGTAACCGTTGACTGTAATCTGAATTTTAAATCGCATATTCATCAGACCACTAGGACAGCATTTTTCACTTAAGAAACATAGCTAAAGTTAGACCTCTTATATCATTGAAAGATGCTGAGAAATTAATTCACGCTTTTGTTTTCAGTAGACTAGATTACTGTAACGCACTCCTCTCAGGACTACCCAAAAAGACATAAATCATGTGCAACGAGTGCAGAATGCAGCTGCTAGAATCCTAACTGGGAAAAGAAAATCCGAACACATTTCTCCAGTTTTGATGTCACTACACTGGTTGCCTGTGTCATTCAGGATTGACTTTAAAATACTGCTTATGGTTTATAAAGCCTTAAATAATCTCGCTCCATCTTATATATCGGAATGCCTGACACGTTATATTCCAAATCGTAACCTTAGATCTTCAAATGAGTGTCTCCTTATAATTCCAAAAGCTAAACTTAAAAGAAGTGGTGAGGCGGCCTTCTGCTGCTATGCACCTAAAATCTGGAATAGCCTGCCAATAGGAATTCGCCAGGCAAATACAGTAGAGCACTTTAAAACACTGCTGAAAACACATTACTTTAACATGGCCTTTTATAACTTCACTTTAACATAATCCTGATACTCTGTATGTTCAATTCTTCATAATAACTATTCATGGTGGCTCTAAAATCCGTACTGACCCCAACTCTCTCTTCTGTTTCTTTTTCCGGTTTCTTTGTGGTGGCGGCCTGCGCCACCACCACCTACTCAAAGCATCATGATGCTCCAACAATGATGGACTGAAAGCCAGAAGTCTACGTGACCATCATCATCAGGTCCTTCCATGAAAATATGATGATTTATGTTAGGTAGAATGCCCAGAGGGGACTGGGCGGTCTCTTGGTCTGGAACCCTACAGATTTTATTTTTTCTCCAGCCTTTGGAGTTTTTTGTTTTTCTGTCCACCCTGGCCATCGGACCTTACTCTTATTCTATGTTAATTAATGTTGACTTATGTTTATCTTTTATTGTGTCTTCTATTTCTCTATTCATTTTGTAAAGCACTTTGAGCTACATTTTTTTTGTATGAGTATGTGCTATATAAATAAATGTTGATTGATTGATTGAACAAAAAATACAGTATTCAATGTATGCTAGTAGTGGGTTGCAAGGTAAGTAAACAGCATGATCACAAATTTTGGAGAGCAATGTTTATTGCATCAAATTAACTTTTATAATTGTCATTGAATAACGTCATGGCCTTTCTACTTTTAGGCTGAAGTTAGGAAATGTAACAAATTTTAAATAGGAAAAGTTCATTTTTCTATTATCAAATCTACTATATTAAAACAAATAGCCAGATCCTAAATAGGAACCAACCCTTATCTTTGGAGTGTGGGAGTAGTCAGGTGGACTCAGAAAAAGAAAAAAAGACACAAAGAGAAACAGCTGAAATTTGAACCCAGGACAGGACTCTTGAAATACAAGTCAGCAGCAAGTAGGATTGCAATTTTTGCATGTTTACCATAAAGGATGTGGACTTCCAAATAGACATGCCTTTAAAATATTATATGCTAATTATTATCCCATAAATGGTGCAACCGATAAAGCCAGGAAGCCTAAAGCATTAAATGTAAAACATAAGGCATTTTTAAACACTAAAATTTGTTTACATCCTGGGTGAAATCTGCTTTGTGGTTCAAATGTTTGTTGTCATTTACTGTAAAAGGTGTTAATTTTAATTTATCTTACAAGCAAAAGTACAATTGCTGGCAACAGAAAATAGAAAAATACTGGAACTAAATCTCCAGCATCCTTGGCAGTGACTACTACTGTGAATGTCTGCTTTGAATGGTTTGTCAGTATTTTCAGCCCAAGGAAAACACTTTAAATTTTCATAGTTTTGGTGAATGATATTAAACAAGTATGAATATAATCCACAAATCAGCCTTGATCTATGCAATTTCAAAAATGTGTATTGAAAAGTAATAACTAAACTATATTATATGTTGATGTTAAATACACAAAATGCTATATGCACAAAGAAACATAAATGTATAGAATTGTTTTAAAATAAATTATATTCTCAGAACTACTGATATGACTAATACAAATTTATTTTTTCATAAGTGTACCACAGCATTCATTGGCATTCTTCTTTACATTTGACTTGCCAGATTCTGGAAATTTTCATGAAAATAATTTCCATTTCTATCCACATTTTTGTGACATTTGTAGTATTTCCATGAAATAATCCTTTATAACAATTGATATTCAAACTGTGCTGTTTCATATACAGTACTTTCATCTGTATCGTTGATCATGACTATAAAATCATTAACTTTCCATGTACATTTACAACTTTTTTCTAAATACTTCTATAACCCCCTTGCACCACCATTCCTTTATCGGTATGCAAGGACCTGAGCTCTTTATAATGGTGTCGCCAACTCTTTTGTTGGCAGGTACACTAAAGCCCACCGTCAGCCTTATAATACATAATTCAATCACTGTTACTCAGATATTAAGAAAAACAAAACTCTCTTTACTTAAATGAAACATTAACAGTTTTCCAAACTTGAGATATTTACAAATATATAAACTATACATAAAACACAAACACTAAATTATTTATAACTACAGTAATCCCTCCTCGATCGCGGGGGTTGCATTCCAGAACCCCCCGCGATAGGTGAAAATCCGCGAAGTAGAATCCATATGTTTGTATGGTTATTTTTATATATTTTAAGCCGTTAGAAACTCTCCCACACTGTTTATAAATATTCTCCGCACAGTTATACAGTAAACCTTCATTTATCGCGGTTAATCCGCTCCAGACAGATAAATGAATTTCCACAAAGTAGGATTTTTTTATTTATAAATCTAATATTTTCGCAGTTAGAGCATTGAAAACCTTTTTACGACCTTCTAAATACGTTTTTTAACATGTAAAAGAAGAGTGTTCTCCTCGGCACCTTGTGCCCTGTGTATTTGGTAATTAAGTTTCATAACAGTGCTCTGCCAGTAAAAAAGAAAGCTTGATTTATTGAACTGAAAAAAATATGTTACCCAATGCCTAACTTCCTCAAAGTACATGGCTCAGGAAAGAAGAAAGATCATAAGATTGCAGGGCATATGTGCAAGGTGCCTGTATGTTTTAAGGGGAACTTAGATAATGTCTAGCTCAGATATTACATCATTTACAGAATCATAAGATAGAGGGGTATTTAAAGCTCCCCCTAGCCGTTGTTCAGGGTTCAGAGGAACAGCCTGCTGCGATGGACTGTGCTCTCTGGATCTCTACTTTCTGTTCCTCCTGATGTAGAATAAACAAGAACTTGTGAAAAACATCACCTGCTGTCGAGTCTGCAATTTCTTTCGCCCACAAACATTATTAGAGCCCTCTAGACATGAAATAACACCCTTTAGTCAAAAGTTTAAACTGTGCTCCATGACAAGACAGAGATGAGAGTTCTTTCTCACAATTAAAAGAATGCAAACATATCTTCTTCTTTAAAGGAGTGCGCGTCAGGAGCAGAGAATGTCAAAGAGAGAGAGAGAAGTAAACAATCAAAAATCAATAGGGCTGTTGGGCTTTTAAGTATGCGAAGCACCGCAATACAGCAGCCGCAATTAAGGGATCAGTGTGAAGGTAGTCTTTCAGCATTTTTCAGAGGAGCGTCCGTATCTTCTAAGCAAACAGCCTAGATCAAAAATCAAAAATCAATACGGGCTGTTAGAGCTTTTAAGTGTGCGAAGCACTGCGCGGGAAGCATATCGTATATCACTGAGGAGTTTTATTTAATATGTAATACGTGCTCTGATTGGGTAGCTTCTCAGCCATCTGCCAATAGCGTCCCTTGTATGAAATCAACTGGGCAAACAAACTGAGGAAGCATGTACCATAAATTAAAAGACCCATTGTCCGCAGAAATCCACGAACCAGCGAAAAATCTGTGGTATATATTTAGATATGCTTACATTTAAAACCTGCGATGGAGTGAAGCCGCGAAAGACAAAGCGCGATATAGCAAGGGATCACTGTATACATATATCATGGGTCTGAAACTACTGGTGCGCTCACACAGACTTATTTCCACAGTCAGTAAATATTACTCACTCCGTTGGGGGCCCCAAACGTAGCTCGGGTGCGTAGTGGCCAAACAAACAAAAACAGTAACTGGCCCCTTCACTTGAAAGTTTACTCAAGCCACTTTAAAACACACCAAAAATAAAAAAACCGACCTTGTTTTATTTATTTCTGTTTATACTCGGGTGCCTCCTTTAGGCCTCTCGTCTCCTTTTTTCACAAACACCCTCTTTATTTGCTGATTGCCATTTCTGCACTTGTGTCCTGCGTTCTTTCCCTTTATCAACCAGCTCCTTTTATGTTTTATCCGTTTGTTCAAGTTAATTCCTCTTTTTTTTTTCCGTCTTGTTTCGGCATTTTGCCTCAACAGCACCTTTCTTTTCTCCTTATTTCTGTCTTGTTTTGGCGTTTTGCCTCAACTGTCTTCAACTATCTTACTTGGACTCGTTTTGGCGTTTTGCCTTAAAACTGTATTTTCTTTTTCCTTGTTTCAGCACTCCGAATTACATTACATCTGCTGTTTAACTATCTTACAATGGTGGTTTCTCGCGGCCAATCCAAGGACACCTACTTATATACTCAACCTTACCCAACCCCACACTACTTGTATCCCAGTTTCTTCAATAAGCTTTATTAACCCTAACATCGCATTCGGATATTCCCTTTTTTCTTTTAAACTTAGACCAGGTTACACTTCATTAGTAAGTAAATGGTTGCCTGCTTCCATCTGTATTGGTGAGTTCTTTGATGGCTCAATAAACCTATTCTAGACCCACAAGTCCTATTGCAGATTGGACATGTATATGTGGTAGCAGCAATCATGGGTGTGTTCCTCCTGCGTCTTCTCTGCTGTCTTCTGGCTACCCTTTCCTCCAGAAGCAGACATATTCCATCCAAGGACAATCTGACTCCAGGTTCTCAGCCTGAATTTGCACTTTCTTAACAAGATCCTCAGCCCAGCCTTATAGCCGTTCCTCTGCCCCGCAGCAGAGTGTCATCCAAGATATTGCTGACTTTATAGCACTTTGTGAGGCAGCTGATTTGGGGGCATCCTTACCACATGTCCCAACCATCGTACCTGGTGCACCACATGTCCCAACCATCATAGTTGGTGCTGTTTGACCATGGCTTCTGTAGTTGATTTTTCTGAGTGTTTCACAGTGAGACACACAATCACGCCAGGTAATTCCAAAGATACACTGAAGGTAGCATATATGGAAGTGTTCCAGAAGCTTAATGTGGCAGCTGTAAATTACCCAAGCTTCACAGCTGTAGAGGAGGGGGGAAACTCAGATGACTTAGTAGACGCAGACTTTTGTGTAGAGATACAAATTCTTGTTTTGAAAGACCCAGTGCCAAAATCTCTTGAAGGCAACTGTTGCTTCCTGCATTTGGATTTGGAACTTATTGTCAATGCTGCTGTCTTCAGAGAGAATGCTTCTCAGATATCTGAATGATGAAACTACAGACAGATGCCCATCAGCAATAGTGAAAAAGGTGGTATTGGGGTGATGTTGGCACTCCATTGACAGATTATTTCCTTTCTACTGGTGATAACGGTTGGTACCATCCTGTTGTATGCTCTCACTGATGCATCAAGAATTAACTGGAGGTCTTCTGGATGTGACAAAACAAAAAAGAAAGGGCACAGTGATCCACATACTGCAGCCCCAGAACCCTCACTCTATACAATTTGGTAGCTGCTTGGAACCTCTGAATATTGAAGAGGTTATCTTCTAGTCTGAAGTCCACTACAGTCCTCAATTTCTTTGTGAAGAAGCTGGGTGAAAGATAAAAGGAAGGTGTTAAAGAGCACAGGTGCAAGCACACGCTCCCACCTGACCCCCATATGTACAGGGAAAGGGGAGGTGTCTTCTCCACCTATTGTCACCAATAATTCTATTGTGAAGCTGGAGGAGAATGTTAAGAAATCTGTTGGGGCCTCCAACCCTAAGGAGAGCGCCTCATAAAGGTTCTCTCTGGACAGTGTTGAAGGCCCTCACATTATCCACAGTACTTTTCCTAATGGTGTCAGGCTGTGAAAATCATATCAACTGTGGATGTGTTCTGCCTGAACCCACAATGCGATTCAGGGCCTTGTCCAGAGAGTGGAAGAAAAAGTCCTTCACCCAAGGTTGGTGCATAAGCACTGAGAAGTGTGGTGAAGCAGTTCTTGACCAGGGTGATATGGAGGGCCATTAGCACTTCACTTATGCCAATAGGTGGTTCAGAGAGTCTTGGCCAGTAGTATTCTTAATGGCTATTCCCACTCCATGCAGATGTTGTCCACCTGGGGGGTAACCTTTGCAGAAGGAGGTGTAACCTGTACCTCCCTCTGTTAAAGAACCTTAATCCATGAGCCTCATCTCACTAGAAGCAGCACTATCGATATTATAACGACTCAGCTCTGCAGCAACTAGGGCTGTTCTCCTATGGGGTCTAACAAAACTGTAGGTGAGTCCTTATATTCCATGTTGCCAGTTTCAGATCTCTTTATTACCTCATTCATCATTACCAGTGTGGCTGCCCCTTAGAAAATAAATTATTTTAGCAATAAGGATTACAAAATGAGCTCAATATCCAGACCAAAACACAACAAAAAGAAATCACTAAGAAGGAATTAGTAAATTGAAAAAAGACAAAAAAATAACCCTTCATTAAAAAAAGAAAGGAAAGCTGTGAAAACAAACAGGGAAACAAACAAAGAAAGAACTGTAACAAACTAAATTACTAAATTCTAGAAACACAGAACAGTAAGTCCAAAAAAAACTAACAAATCAAACCAAGAATTAATTTTATCAAGGACCCTAAATTCTAAACACTTTCCATAATTTACTTACCAGGAGTCAACCCAAAAATTACTGAACCAGAAAAAACACCAAAAACTAGAATTGCTAAATGTAACCATGTGAGACTAAACAAAACTTGATCTTTACAGGAGAGTGGCTAAAAAAACATAAATCAATAAATGCTTCAGCAAAGAACTGAGGTTGTAGTGGCCCATTACATAAGACCTAAATGACCTCCATAATTGGCAGCACATCTGAAGATAAGCAGTGATTGGAGACTACTCCAATCCATTAAGACTTTATAGCTATACCGTGTGACTGACACGGCAGCTGTGTACTCCAAATGGTGAATTTCAACAAGAGGCTGGTTAAGCATTTGCCAGAATAATGAATGAAGGGCTGAATATGACACAACCAGCATGCAAAACATTTGAAATTCATCTGCCTATCATGTAGGTACCCTATTATGAAGATATCTGTTGCCTGTGGAATTTAGTTGTCCCTTGTGATTTGGTGTAGGCATTCTAACGTGAAATTGTCACGGTTCTCCTCATGTTCAAGCATATTTGCATGCCATTTTTTCTTTTTATTTAATGCATGCTACGTGCAAAATGTTGCTTGTCCATCAGGAAAAAATGCATGCGCAGCTGCCTTGCCAATGTTTTCTCATGCTCAGTGATGTCATGAAGTCTGCATTTTAAGATTGTGTATTACATGTTATTGTCGTTTTACTGGGGTGCTCTGTGTTTAATGGTGGACAGCAAACTTAGTTAAAATAGAAGCTCATTAACAAAGATAAATGGAAAATAAGATTTAGTAAAAAAATTTATAATAGTAATAATTATAATTAACTAGCAAAATACCCGCGCTTCGCAGCGGAGAAGTAGTGTGTTAAAGAAGTTATGAAAAAGAAAAGGAATCATCTTAAAAAAAACGTAACATGATGTCAATGTAAGTGTTTTGTCACTGTTATGAGTGTTGCTGTCATATATATATATATATATATATATATTGTCACACACGTTCGCATGGGAGGCAGCTAAAGGGCTTGAGTGAAGGCAGTTCGGAAGCATGCCGGGGTGTGGCAGAGTGCACTGACTCTTTTTCTCCCTTGCCTGTAGACCATCCCTGGGGGATTTCACCTGGATCTCCTGACATCACTTCCGGGACTGAGCCAATGGAAGTCGGCCACACCAGCTCCAGTCCCTCTGATGTCACCTCCGGCTACAAACCAATGGTGGAAGACCATGTGCCAGATCCATATGACCTCACTTCCTATCTCCCCCTTTAAAACCTGCCCCTTTTCCTTTGTTTCCTCAGTCTTGTACTGGACTCGGTTGAATGCACTTCAGTGCTGTTTGTTTTGATAAAACAACCTTTTGCAGCCAGGATACTACATTATACGGGTGGCTGCCCCAACTCTTTATCTGTCCATGTCTCGTTCTTGTGACAATATATATATATATATCAAAATACCTGCGCTTCGCAGCGATGTTGTGTGTTAAAGAAGTTATGAAAAAGAAAAAGAAACATTTTAAAAATAATGTAACATGATTGTCAAAGTAATTGTTTTGTGTATTTGGCGGCAGCATAACAAAGTTGTTTTTGTCTAGCTGCATCAGAAAATGTACCACTACGTCTGACATGCCTCCTTTTTACTGTTTTCTCACAGCTTGGATTGCTGTTGTCATAATGGGTTTGAGTCTATATATATATACAGTATATGACAGCAATACTCATAACAGTGACAAAACACTTACATTGACAATCATACACACACACACATACATACATACACACACATAAATTATATATATGTGTGTGTGTGTGTGTATATATATACAATGTAGATAGGTGTGTGTGTGTGTGTATATATATATATATATATATATATATATATATATACATACATACAAACATACACACAGGTATATATATGTGTATATATATGTATGTGTCTATATGTGTGTGTATAGCTTTGGTCACTGAGTGCAAGGGAAAAATAATAAAATGTAGTCTATAAGTTATTAAACAGTAAAACATTAACATTTTAAGAAGTACAGGTACATTGAGCACTACTGGAGTGGTTGCGGGTAAACTACATTTTAAAGACGGTATAAC
This sequence comes from Polypterus senegalus, assembly GCF_016835505.1. Taxonomy (NCBI): domain Eukaryota; kingdom Metazoa; phylum Chordata; class Cladistia; order Polypteriformes; family Polypteridae; genus Polypterus; species Polypterus senegalus. The sequence continues at coordinate 105,082,182 of NC_053158.1, forward strand.
ACAACAGGTAAGTAGTACTAACATCAGCTAAAATGTATATGGATCATCTCTCGGTAGTTGATCCCTTTTGAAAGGCGCTACACGACGGCTGTGGAATAGAAATTACATTTTCTATGTGAACGTCCAAATTTCTGCCTCTGGTAATGTGCCTTACCGGCGTTACCAGCAATTAAAGAAAATTAGTTTTGTGTCCTCTGCAGTGTTAAGAGAGAAAGGCTTTGATTTGGGATAAAAGGAAAAAAGGTGTAAAGAAAGGAAACTTGCCTTTTTCTTTTATATAGTATAGAGAGATGTGTTCGCTGACGATATGAGCGCCTTTTCGGGACAGTCGCGGTGGGTCTTGTGTAGACTGGTGAGACGTCCCTGCCATAATCGGCTGTGATGGCACTGTCAGTCCTCCACTCCTGTGCGTGTCTTCATAATCCGAGTTGACGACCTCATAATCGTATACGTGCAAAAGAAAGTGCGAATCGCCTTAATATTAGTTTGCCGCAGTGTAGAAAAGGGGTCCCGTGTTTGCACTTGTCTGGGCTATAGCTCAGGGGAAGGATGAAAAAAATTAAAAGTGCTCACTTTGACTTAAGGCAGAAGCGCAGTCAGCGACTTAAAGGCCGGCACAGTTATGCGCGCGCGCCGGCTGCTCGACTTTCACTGGGCAGGAGACCCCATTTTTTGCAGACTCGTTCACGTGATCAAAAGTCTCAGCGCTCTTTGGAGGTCATTCATATATATATATATATATATATATATATATATATATATATATATATATATATATATACTGCTCAAAAGAATTAAAGGAACACTTTTAATCAGAGTATAGCATAAAGTCAATGAAACTTATGGGATATTAATCTGGTCAGTTAAGTAGCAGAGGGCGTTGTTAATCAGTTTCAGCTGCTGTGGTGTTAATGAAATTAACACCAGATGCACTAGAGGGGCAACAATGAGATGACCCCAAAACAGGAATGGTTTAACAGGTGGAGGCCACTGACATTTTATCCTCCTCATCTTTTCTGACTGTTTCTTCACTAGCTTTGCATTTGGCTACAGTCAGTGTCACTACTGGTAGCATGAGGCGATACCTGGACCCTACAGAGGTTGCACAGGTAGTCCAACTTCTCCAGGATGGCACATCAATACGTGTCATTGCAAAGAAGGTTTGCTTTGTCTCCCTGCACAGTCTCAAGGGCATGGAGGAGATTCTAGGAGACAAGCAGTTACTCTAGGAGAGCTGGAGAGGGCCATAGAAGGTCCATAACCCATCAGCAGGACCTGCTCCTTTGGGCAAGGAGGAACAGGATGAGCACTGCCAGAGCCCTACAAAATGACCTCCAGCAGGCTACTGGTGTGAATGTCTCTGACCAAACAACCAGAAAGACTTCATGAGGGTGACCCAAGGGCCCCATGTCCTCAGATGGGCCCTGACCTCACTGCCCAGCAGCATGCAGCTCGATTGGCATTCGCCATAGAATACCAGAATTGGCAGATGCACGCTGGTGCCCTGTGCTTTTTACAGATGAGAGCAGGTTCACCCTGAGCACGTGACAGAAGTGAAAGGGTCTGGAGAAGCCATGGAGAACATTATGCTGCCTGTAACATCATTCAGCATGAGCAGTTTGGTGGTGGGTTAATGATTGTCTGGGGAGGCATATCCATGGAGGGTCACACAGACCGCTACAGGCTTGACAAAGGCACCTTGGCTGCCATTAGGTATCAGGATGAAATCCTTGGACCCATTGTCAGACCCTATGCTGGTACAGTGGCTCCTGGTGCACGACAATTCCTGGCCTCATGTGGTGAGAGTATGCAGGCAGTTCCTGGAGGATGAAGGAATTGATACCACTGACTGGCCACCACACTTTCCTGACCTAAATCCAATAGAACACCTCTGGGACATTATGTTTTGGTCCATCCAATGCCACCAGGTTGCACCTCAGACTGTCCAGGAGCTCAGTGATGCCCTGGTCCAGATCTGGGAGGAGATCCCCCACAGCACCATCTGTCATCTCATTAGAAACATGCACCGATGTTGTCAGGCATGTATACAAGAACACAGGGGCCATACAAAGTGCTGCGCACAATTTTGAGTTGCTGCAATTAAATTTTGGCAAAATGGACTAGCCTGCCACATAATTTTTTCACTCTGATTTTTGGGGCGTCTTTGAATTCAGGGCACTGTAGGTTGATCATTTTCATTTCCATCAAATGATGTGGCATCCTTTCGTTCCTAACACATTACCCAGTCTATATCAGTATAGATATCCAGGAGAATTTCTTTTTCCCATTAAGGTCTGATGTGTTTTCAAAGTGTTCCTTTAATTTTTTTGAGCAGTTTATATATATATATTTATAGGGGCGGCACGGTGGCGCAGTGGTAGCGCTGCTGCCTCGCGGTTAGGAGACCCGGGTTCGCTTCCCGGGTCCTCCCTGTGTGGAGTTTGCATGTTCTCCCCGTGTCTGCGTGGGTTTCCTCCGGGCGCTCCGGTTTCCTCACAAGATTCAAACGACATGCAGGTTAGGTGGATTGGCAATTCTAAATTGGGCTTGGTGTGTGGGTGTGTTTGTGTGTGTCTTGCGGTGGGTTGGCACCCTGCCCAGGATTGGTTCCTGCCTTGTGCCCTGTGTTGGCTGGGATTGGCTCCAGCAGACCCCCGTGACCCTGTATTCGGATTCAGCGGGTTAGGAAATGGATGGATGGATATATATATATAGAGCAAAATACCCGCGCCTCGCTGCAAAGAAGTAATGAAAAAGAAAAGGAAACATTATAATAATAACGGAACATGATTGACATTATCATAAGTGTTGCTGCCATATATATGCCTGCTTGAATAAGTCACCCTCGCTTCGCTCTTACTTTTTTTCCGTTCATTTAATCATGGCTAGTGGCGGAAAAATTATAAAATGGAAGGAGGATTACACTGAGTATGACTTTACCAAAACAATTATTAATGGTGAATCGATTATTCATAAAGCTTGAATTGGTGATCTGTTTTTCTCTGTTAACCTCATATTTTTTCATATTTCTTCTCAAACCAAGGGGGTGCGAGGGTAAAATGAATCGAGAAGAAAAGGAAACATTTTAAAAATAACGTAACACGATTGTCAATGTAACCTTTTGTAAGTAGTGCCTGGAGGATTCAGTGTGGAGAAACTCTAGAGACAGCGTGTGTATTAACTTGTGGATTTTTCTGTGAGTATTTGGTGGCAGTGTGACGAAGTTGCTTCGGAAGACGCCGTTAGCCGCGGAGCTCAGCTCAGAGTGAAATGAGGTGAATGGGAGGGGAGAGGATGACGTCACTCCTCCACCCGCCTTAACTGTCAATCCCCCCACAAACACAGTCTCTCGGAATTTGCATAAGCACAGCCTTTGACCAGCAATTTGAACAATTTGAAAGTGATCAAAACTGTCATTTATACCCTGTGTCCTCTCATTAAACTTGTATCCCGCATTAGCCGTGGGCATGACAAACGCCAGCAGCAGCCTGTCTATGAACTTAATTTAAACTTTAGTTTTACACCGTGCTTTGTTTCTGAAGTTGCTGCAGGCATGAATATGCTTGTACAGTATGGGTCACTCGCTCGCATCTTATTGTTTCACTGCCTTCTCAATTGTGTAATGCATGTTTTCTTCAGCGCTTTTTGGAGCTCTTCCTGGTTTTCTACGTAATGCGTTGACAGTCAGTTCACGTGATTACGTGCGAGGCATGATGATGTCACACGAAACTCCGCCCCCCACGGCCATCAAGCTCAACTCCATTACATTATATGGAGAAAAATAGATTCCATTTATGACCATTACGCGTAGAATTTCGAAATGAAACCTGCCCAACTTTTGTAAGTAAGCTGTAAGGAATGAGCCTGCCAAATTTCAGCCTTCTACCTACACGGGAAGTTAGAGAATTAGTGATGAGTCAGTCAGTGAGTCAGTGAGTCAGTCAGTGAGGGCTTTGCCTTTTATTAGTATAGGTAATTCATTATTTGACACCCAAAAAACTCTGTACATAGACATTTTAAAGTTAAATTGTTAAAATAAATCTACTAACCCACTTTCACATCATACATTTTGCCTTGCTCTTAAATATTTACTCAGGTAGTGTTTTTCTTGGGGAAAATAAAAAGGAAAAAAATAAATAATTTCCATGGCAAAGTCTTTGTTCTGGAACACAAATTTCACTTCTGTTGTATGAGTGATTAAAACTGTGAATGAAAAGTTTACATTTTATAAAAAAAAAAACATTAAATTGAGGGAGAATCTCATTTTCACAGCAGACATCATTATCATATAAAACTATTTTACCTGTATATTACATGCACAGTTGATCATGGCAGATTAAAAATGTGTCACACACATGTTCATGGGAGGCAATCTAAGGGCTTAGTTGAGGGTAAGCAACAGAGACTGGGGTTGATGAACAGTACTAATGCCTTTTCACTCTTTTCCACAGACCTTCTTAAGGGAAGACCGCTTAAAAAAGCTCCACCCACTTCTGGCTCCAGACCACACCCTCTACATTCATATGGTCATACTGCTAGTGACCATATTGTGTTAGTGGCAACAATATATGGGGTGGATTCCTCAAGCCTTTATAATTGTTCTCTTCTCTTGTTTACAGCTGGCATAACCAGCAGGATTGTGTTTCAGATTGTCCAAGGAAAAGGAGCTGAACGCTATCCTTACAAATTAGACGACTGAACTACAAAGGGTTCAAGTCTAGGTGGCTGAGTCAGAGACAAGGATCAAGGCATGGCTCGTGGCCCAGCAAGATCAGACCACAATGCCTTCTCAAATGTTCATCCTGCTCACCGATCAGGATGACGTTGAAACGCATTCTGTGATTTTCAAGTGAATAGTGAAGAGGAACCACTGGCCACAAGAACAATGGGAGAACATATTAGCACCCTTCCTGAAAGGTGAGGAGCAGCAGGCCTACTACGATCTCTTGGAGGAGGACTTCACCAATTATGACAAGCTCTGCTCCAAGGTCCTCAAGTGGTTTTAGGTATCTGCGAACCAGCAGGCGAGGCAATGGTGCGGCTGGTGCTTCGACCCTGAGGGGTCGACCTGCACGCAGGCGTTTGATATCTGGGAAAAAACGGGCTGCTGTCTACAACCAGATGTTAACAACGTCCTCCAGTTAATGGAAAAACTCGCCTGTGACACGTTAATTAATGGCCTTCCTGATTTCCTCGCCCAGCAGGTCTACAGGCAGCCTTACAAAAAAATGGAGGCCCTCATTGACACCATAAAGCCGTGGCCTAAGCCAAGAGGTTTGAACGTCCTGCACACTAAACCCAACAAGTAAGGGGTGCTCCACCCGACTCTATTTGCTGTTTCCCAGATCAGGGTACAAGATCAAAGGAGAAGACCCGGCACTTCTCCGCTGTTACATGTGTTTGGAGCCCAGGCATATTGTAACAGCATGCCCAACCCTCAGCGAGCCGATGGACTGCGTTTGGACACAGGGAAAAAGATACTGTGCTCTAATTAACCCTCTGTCTCTTCCCCACACTGGAGTGGTTGTGTTAAATGGGCATAAGGAATCTGCTTTATTCGACCCTGGGAGCAGCATTTCCATTTTTGCCCGCTGGTTAGTGTTGGTGTGACAATTGCTTAATGAGAAGACCAGTATTACCTGCGTCCTGTGTTGTTAGTGTCGGAGTCCCCTCTGAACCCTTCAGATGGCCGCCATGCCTAATCCACCGTTCCCCATGATAATGGGTTGAGACTAGTCTAAAATAATAAGAGGCAGCCAGAAAGCTAGTCCAATTAAAAAGCTGGGCCTAATTATGGAGAGTAACAAGCTACCCCAGGCTGTCTCTACACCGTGTTTACCAGCAACTAAAATTGACGCAGCGGTGCAGGCTGACACACCCCACCATGTGATGCTGTCCACCTCGTCATTAGTGTGCGATGCGGCATCTCTCCATTTCTATTGGCCCAGGATGAATGAGGAGGTTCATTGCTTTTGTAGCTCACGCCCTGAGTGTCAACAGAGCTCCTGTGGACCGAACTCCTCTAGTCCCCCTCCCCTTGATTGGCAATTCCTTCGATTGTGTCAGGGTCAACCTAGTGGGACCCCTAGAACCCTCAGCAGAAAGACACAAATATATTCTAGTCTTCATTGATTATGTCACCAAATTCCTGGAAGCTGTTCCCCTGTGTACAGCTAATTCTAAAATAATTGCAGGAAACTACTAGGGATCTTTGCACAAGTCGGCATTCCCATAGAGGTTCTTAGGGGCCAGGCAACGCCTTTTTACTTCAGACACATTCAGGGAAGTTGGCAAGTTCCTGAAGATAAAGCGGTTAAGGACCTTGGTGTATCATCCCCACACCGATGATTTAGTTGAGAGATTCAATCAAACTCTCAAACAGATGCTGCACAAGGTGAACAGCGAGGTCGTGAGGGACTGGGATCACTTACTTCCCCTCGTATTGTTTGCCTACAGGGAGGTGCCACAAGCTTCTCTCCATTGGAATTACTATATGGACATTTACCTCGTGGGATATTGAACATCCTTAAAGAAGGCTGGGAGAAGGAGGCCCTCCCATCCTCAAACATACTTGAGTATATTGCACAGTTACATGATAGATTGGAGAAAATTGAACCAGTACTAAAAGAACACATGGAGAAAGCTCAAGCAGCACAGGCCCACTGTTATAACTTGGGCATATCCCTGCGGGAGTTCTATCCGGGGGATCGAGTCATGTTCCTTGTACCCACTTCTCATTCCAAATTGTTGGCCCACTGGCAGAGGCCTTATGCCTAGTCAACTGTCTGGTGAAACAGCCAATCATCGGCCAACTGAACACATCTAACATGTGAACCTGTGAAACTGTAGAAGGACAGGGGTCTTGACCCCTCCTTCAGAGAGCAACTTTGGTTCCAATCTGACATTTAAAGCAACTATCCTGTCCATCCCTGAAGTGGAGAGTGAGACACCTGGCCAGACCTCTGTGCTTGCATACAACATTGTGACTGAACCTGGAGTGATAGTCCGGGAATGTCCCTATTGACTCCCTGAAGTCAAACAAGCGGAGGTCAACCTGGAAATCAGGTGTAATTGAGGAGAGCCACAGTCCATAGTCCAAACCTGTTGCCCTTGTCCTTAAGATGGAAGCCCTATATTTGAACATCCTTGACATGACTAAAGGATATGGGCAAATTCCTATGACGGAGTCTGCAAAAGTAAAGACCATGTTCAGCGCCCCTAGTGGATACAGGCAGTATTGTGTTCTCCCATTTAGCTTGCATGGGGCTCCCGCGACATTCCAGAATCTGGTGGACAAAGTGCACCTACAGTGCTGCCTACCTGGATGACACAGTCATCTATTCAAGCACATGGGAGAAACACATACTACACGACAAGGCAGTGCTCCAGATGCTAGCGGAAGCCAGCCTATCGGTTAGCCCAAAGAAATTTTTGGGGGTAAACAGAGGGTGAATATTTGGATTACCTTGGTTGGGTACCATCAGACCCCACTGTTCAAAAGTTCATACAATTATAAACTAGCCCCGTTTGAAAAAAGAACGGCAAGTACAAGCCATCATGGGTCTAGCGAGCTACTACCACTGATTTGTTCCTCACTGCTCTGACAGGGCTGCGCCTTTGACAGATTTAACCGAAAAGCTAGTTCCCAATCATTGCCCGTCCAGATGGGTTTGGGCTGATGGAGGGGCTGTGTCACACACGTATGCATGGGAGGCAGTCTAAGGGCTTAACTGAGGGTAAACAACCAAGGCGGGGGTTGATGAACAGCACTAATGTCTTTTCCGCCTTTTCCACAGAGCTTCAGAAGGGAAGACCACCTACCCACATCCAGCTCCAGACCATGTCCCTCTACTGACCTCACTCCCCTTCCTATCCCACCTCTTCCTGCCAAGAAAGTATAAAAATGAACCCACAACTCATCAGATCAGTCTGATATGACTCAGTCTTGTATGATTACTCATGACCATATTGTGTTGGTAGTGACAATATATGGGGTGGATTCCCTAAACCTTTATAATCGTTCCCTTCTCTTGTTTACAACTGATCAAACTGTGAACACTGTGTAGTTAAACTGCTGCACAGTGTCTTTAATATGTCTATCAGGCAATCTTCTATTGCACTTTCATATCTGCTATGCCTCTGCATCCCTTCCACCAGAAGACACACTCACTTCTACAGCTGAGCTTTTGCTGTAGAAATGCATACCCCGTAAGATGTTTGCAAAATGAACACTGTATAGAGAAAATTGTTCAAAATGTATACTAAAAGAAAGTAGACATTACTCTGTATCAATTTCATGTTTAATGTGCCTCCCTATCCCATCCACTTTAAGGGACACTGATTTCCACACCTGAGTCTTTACCATTGAAATGCTCTTCTGTTTACAAAATGAATACTGAACTGTTAAAATTGAGCTAAATCAATTTAAAATAATCTAGGAAGCTTTTTGTCTCTTTCTTCTTTACTGTGCCCTTTAACCCTATCCACTGGAAGAGACACTTATTGCCTCAGATGGAGCAGAGCTGTAAAATGTGTTTGTCTGCTGCTTACAGACTGAACGATTAATTCATTTTAATTTTGTTAGATTTTTAGTATGACCTCAGATATGAATACTAATCCAGATTTTCAAATATCGGAAACTGAAACAATTTAGCTGTTGTGAGTGACAGCTCACTGGTTTGGGGGAAAAAAAAATAAGTAAAAAGGATATAAATAAAAGTACCCCGAGGACAAAACAAAGTAATTGAGGCCAGTACAAAACCCAAATTGCAAAACAGAAGCCATTGTCACAGACGGCTGGGGTTCTTACCCAGCCGGGACGCCTTGAAGCTCCGGAAGGTGGCAGTAAAAGCTTCCGGGTCAGGAGGACACAACCGCCCTGGAGCAGGAGAGGACCACGGGAGAGGAGGAGAGACTTTCCAACTTGTTGGGACCCGTGGCCACCGCTAGGGGGCGCCTTAAGCCTCCTAGAACCCGGAAGAACATTACTTCCGCCACACTTGACAAGAGTGCACCAGGAAGTGCTGCCGGAAGATTGTCATCAGCCACCTGGAGCACATCCGGGCGGGAATAAAAGGCACCACCTCCCAGCAATCTAAGAGCTAGAGTCGGGAGAGTGAGCAGGACGAAGCTCCCTGGAGGAGATTGGCGGCCAAGGACTGAGGAAGAGAAGTCTAATACTGGTGATTATTGCTGAGTGCATTGTGTGTGATGGTGGGACTGTGTTTATTAATGAAAAATAAACGTGTGACTTTTATAAAGATGTAGTCTCTGACTGGTGGTGTCCGGGCAAATCTCACACCATAAAATCATAAAACCCAGCAAAAGCCCTTAGTGCCTTAGAATCCATTCCCTAAACAAATTAGCAACACTTTATTTGTTGAATCCAGAGACTTGGACACGGTATGACACCCATTGCTGTTCTTAAATAATTGCTGTTGTTTGTGGCAAACTCACAGTGGCAATGATGCATCATTTCCTCAACAGAAAAAAACACAAGTGCTAGAAAGAAACATAATGTGGCGATGACCACAGCCCAAAATGAAGCACAAGAAGATTAACTCCCAAGTGTCCGTAACATTACAATTATGACAATTGTCAAAAGCTTTCACAATGTTCTTGCAGTAAGTAGATCATGGGTTCACTTCCTGTGTCCACCCTGAATGGAGAGTACTTTGAGTAGTTTGAAAATTGAATTATTATTATTATTATTATTATTATTATTATTATTATTATTATTATTATTATTATTATTATTATTATTATTATTAAGGTATGGTTCAATCCAAGTCTCCTAATACATAAGTGTTTCCATGTTGGTGATATTCATGTTGATGGGATGTTACTTTTGTCAGTTCTGCTGCTTCATTCCAGTTCACTGTTTTTTCACCATTTAGCCCCATAACTGTTGTGTCATCAGCCAATAATGTGATTCTTACTGCATATGGTTGGACAGTCATTAGTAAATGATCCGTGTATAGGGTTCTTTTTAAATTTCTTTCACTTTATTCATGTGCTCATTTTCATATCATACAAAATCTAAATCTCACAAATTCTAAACATAAAGGCCTCATGTTTTGTTCAGAAAGCTTGTTTCATAAACAAATTTTTGTAACATAATGACTGTTTTTACCTAATTTAAAGTGGAATGTATAAAAGTGATTGTTATATTCGATCTGCCTAAAACTTGTTTATATATATTCAAATGTTATTTCTTTTAAATTCCTTCACTTTGCATGGAAGCATGTTTCTAACCTCAGAATACAATTGTAGCTTGCAAGCAGAACAAAAAGCTAAGAGAATTTCAAACAAACCAAACAGAAAAAAAATCGGAAAAAAAGTTTGACACACTAACTCAAACCATTCAAATACAATGATACAGCAAAAGGGCCAAGCTTCCCCTAGCTATTCAGTACTTAAATGTGCTTGATTTACATCTGCTTGGAATCTGCTACTTAATTGGCTAGGCAGTTTTCTAGTCAAATAAATTAATTACCAGATTAAAACCATATTCTTTAATCCCTTCTGTACTGTAGAGAAAATTCTTAAAGGAGGCTTTTGTTTGCCTCCAGTATAGTATTACCACACTGGAAAATAATGTTAAAGCATGGTTTTCTGATTCATTGTTGTAAAACATTATGAGAACTTATGATGGGGTATGAAATACAAATAACAGGAACATGAGAATAACAAATAATATCAATATAAGCGCCAACTAGTTAAAAACTAACTGCACTTAGTTAACTAAGTTTATTATCAACCATAATTAAAATTCATTAACTATATTATAATATATGTTGTCAGATGTGGCTGGGGTGGCGACCCGGCCGGGACGCCCAGGAGGACCGGAGGAGGGCTTGCGCCTTCCCTGGTTCCTTTGGGGCCACGGGTACAGAGCTTTGAAGCCCCACCCTGTATGGGGCCTGTGGTCACTGCCAGGGGGCACCCCCATGCCTTTGTAGGCCTGGACCTCAGCACTTCCACCACACCAGGAAGTGCTGGAGGGAAGAGGAGCAGGGACACCCAGAGTGCTTCCGGAGATACAGCCGGTACTTCCGCCACATGGGGACGTGTCGGTGGGAGGTTGCTGGGAAGCACCTGGATCACATCCGGGGTTGTATAAAAGGGGCCGCCTCCTTTCAGACAAGGGTGAGAGTCGGGAGCAGAGTGGACTGAGCTTGCTGGAGGAGGCAAGGAGGCAGCCTAAAGAGAAAGCAAGGCATTGTTGTGGCCAGGACTTTGGGGACTTGTGGGGTTTGTGTGGTACTTGTTGACATTGTACATAGTGTAAATAAACGTGTGGTGGGAAAAATGAACATGTCTGCCTGTCTGTGCCCAGGCCAGCCTCCACAATGGCATCCCAGATGGGACTTTCCGCCTATACCAAGGCGGAGAGCCCCGTCACAAAATAATTTTATGGAAGCCCCGAGACAGAGAGTCGCCCAGCAGACCGCTGGAGGACTGGTTCTCACCTGGTGTGGGAGAGAGACAACAGCCAGGGCAAGAGAGCAGCGGGCTCCGACGAGCATGCTGGCGATGAAGGTGCCCGTGAAGGCGTGTTGCCCTGTGAAGCCATGCTATGGATGTTTCCCCGTGCAGACGGGATCCGGGAGGTAGGTTCCCTGCTTGTTGGCAACCGGCTCTGCAGGGCCAAGTGTGTTTTCTGTTCACAGTGCAGGGGCTGCCCGGATCCACATCAGTGGCAGGGGCATGTCGGTTTGCGGGGCTCCAGCGGCGCGGCAGCAACTACGAGAGTTGCAGAGAGGGAGCCGCTGCCACTCGTGAAAGCTCAAAAATGCCACCACACCAGGAAGAAGAGAGCCAAGATGGCCGCGGGCCGGAAGTCCCTCCCGGAGACAGGCACAGGGTTGGACGGTGTGTCTTGTGTGCCTGCCAATGACTCTATAGAGGCAGGACCAAGGAATGTCCATCTCGTGCCCGGGAGAGACCCAATTGGGCCGGAGGAGGAGGCCCACAGGAAGTCGCCGGCAGTTGTTGCTGACAGACAGGTATGCACATCGCCAGCTAACTTCCTGTCTTTGCCAGCTGCTCTGCGTGAGCTGGAGGCCTGTCTTCAGCTTGCAGAGCAGCAGTTGTTACAGATGCTGTGTGCCCTCTGGGCGGAGTTGCTGGTACTGGAGAGGAAGGCGGTCACGTCGATGGAGGTGCTACGAGCAACAACAAGACGGTGCAACGCTGGATTCTTCAGCCGGAAAGGTACGGTGGGGACGGTTAGTACAGCCGACTCCATAAAGCATAAAGGAGAACCCACCAAAATTGGCCGTGATACGAATGACTGGTATCGAGTAGGGGGTTCTCCGACAATGGACGCGGCGGTGAGTGCTGTGCACGAGGTGAGGGGAGAGAGATCGCAGGGGCTGGCAGGACAAGGGCTGATGAGTGCCCTGGGTCCTAGCACCCTGTGCTCTGAGCCCGCGGCAGTCTCCCATCGCTCTGTATGGATGCAGATGGGATTGGATCTGAGCATTTGCCATGCACAGACCCAGACTGTCACGACGTCCAAGAGGAAAAGGATAAATCGAAGGAAGAATGCCGGTTCCTCCAATACAGGAGAACGTAAGGCAGGCGGCTCATGTCCAGTTGCTGGCCGCCCTCTGCTGGGGCAGAGGGAACCTGTAAGGTCAGCGGAGAGGAAAGGACTTCAGGCGGTCCTGTCTGTTTCATCGACAGGAGGGATATGGAACCCGTGGAGGGGGTGCCGAACAGGCAAGTGCCGGGGTGCCGGTTGGAGGGGGGAGCGCTGCCAGTGCACGGCACAGAGGGACTCCAGGAAAGGGTGTCCAGGCAGCGGCTCTGCCTCCTTGTTTCTGTTTGTTGTAAGACTGGACCCTGGAGGAGCAGTAGGACCTGCTTAGTTGGGAACCTGCCCTCATGGGACGGGCCATTTGGCCGAAGGTCTCTCCGCTGGCGAGGGGGTGCTGCCACAGCTGTCGGGGGCTACGAGGGTGCAAATGGCTTCAACCAAAGGGGCACAACAACCTCGGGAAGGATGCTGAGTTGGACCCCGGCGCCTCAGGAGTAGGACCCGCTTTGGGGGTAAGCTGCATTTGCGGGACGTGCCGCTCCTCCCAACTGCTCTTTGCTGGCGGTGGGGCACTGTCAGAGGTGGCTGGGGTAGTGACCCAGCCGGGACACCCAGGAGGACCAGAGGAGAGCTTCCGCTTTCCCCAGACCATTTGGGGGCCACTGGTACAAAGCTTTGAAACCCCACCCTGTAGGAGCCCATGGTCACCGCCAGGGGGTGCCCCCATGTCTTTGGAGCCCTAGACCTCAGCACTTCCGCCACACCAGGAAGTGCTGGGGGAAAGAGGAGCAGGGACACCCGCAGTGCTTCCGGGGATACAGCCGGCACTTCTGCCATACGGGGGGCGTGTCAGTGGGAGGTTGGCGGGAAGTACCTGGAGCACATCTGGGGGTGTATAAAAGGGGCCGCCTCCTTTCAGACAAGGGCAAGAGTTGGGAGCGGAGTGGACTGAGCTTGCTGGAGGAGGCGGCCTGAAGAGGAAGCATGGCATTGTTGTGGCCAGGACTTTGGGGACTTGTGGGGTTTGTGTGGCACTTGATGACATTGTACATAGTGTAAATAAACGTGTGGTGGGAAAAATAAACGTGTCTGCCTGTCTGTGTCCGGGCCATCCTCCACAATGTGCAATTATAACTGACTAGTCCTTATGCTTTTTTTTTTTTTAAATATCACGATTGAAAGATCTTAAGTTCTTATGGAAAAGAACAAAGAACACAATTTTTACCATCCTATGGTGTTGTCAAAGTTTTATCCCTGGCTCTGGATTCTCTTATTTTGATTTATTTATTTTATTGTCTTTTGTGTTTATGTTTTGTAATTTATGGTTTTTAAAACATTTGCTCCCCCATTTTTGTATTTTATTATTTTTAATTAGTATATTTAAGTATTGATTAAGTATTTCAATTTAGTCAATTATTTTCCAAGTCCCAGGAGGGCCATCTCCTACCCAAGATCAGATTAAGGCCAACTGATGCTCTAAGAACAGCACAACAAAGGTGTATCCTCTGCCATTATATTAATTGAAAACACGTTAAGACTAGTAAGTGCTAAAGGTGAAATAAGAGATTGAACATTAGGTAAATTATGTGAAATATCAATAAAAGAAATAACAGCGCTAGTTACAAAAATCAGCTGATGAATTAATACCTAGCCAGTTCTTTTTACACTTGAGACAATTAAAACGTATATGCCATACAGCAGAAACAAATGTGATATCTGGCAGCACCTTCTAATGAGACTTTAAACATTAGTCACTCAAGTATCATACCAATCAAAATAAATTTTATCTAGCTTCTGAAGTGCTGTTTGCAAAATATGTAACTCCTTTTTAACTGAGATATTTTTAACTTGTTTTTTTTCAAGTATTTTCTTATATTTTTCACTCCACAAAATAGCAAAACAGGTGAGGAACTCAAAAAGACCAAAACATACAGGCTAGAATCCTTACTGAGAAACAGGCATTTAAAGTTCAAAAATAACAAAGAGAGTCTCAGATATCCCAAATAACATCTCACAAGAAGGAGAACTGTTAACACTTTGGCTTGTATACAGATAAGACACAAAAGAATCTTTGGTAACACCTTAGTTTAGGTATTGCAAAAATTGATCTATTACACATTTACTGTTATGTAACAAGATAACAATGGCTTCTTTTGGTCTTAATGTCACTTACAATGCATCAGTAAAAAAGTTATTCTTCTGTGCAATGCAGCTTATTAAAATAAATTCACTTTGGAACAATCTGAAGGGTCTTAAGTAAGACAAATGCCTCTTAATATTGCATACTTCATTATAAAACTTGTGATCCTTCATATTACCATCATGCCAATATACCATACTGCACAGAGATGAGGTTTTATGAGCATTATGAAGACCAAAAGAAGCCTAAACTATATAAGAGTAAATGAGTAATAGACACTAAAGTGTTACCAAATATTTATTAAATATACAGGGTTTATTCACAAATGATGATAAATAAAAGAAAATTATCAAATAAGCAAAAGGGAGTAAGCCCAGTAAGAAAAACAATACAAATAACCTTCAAGAGGTCACTCAATGAACCAGTGATGTAAGAGTGATCCTGTCGCTTGGGGGTTCCATTCACAAAATACAAGGAACATAGGAGAACAATGTCTCACACATAGAACAAAGTTAAACGGAAACATATAATTTAAATATATGTATTACAAATAATTCAGAAATAACAAAAACAACAATACAAAATTAGCATAATAAGCTTAGCAATCAAGGGCTGTTCCTGCCTTGCATAAATTTGGTAAACATCACTACCAGCACTGAGGCATTTGCTTATGCTAATGTTTGTTTGGCTCACTCTTATTTTCACATTTTGGTTTCTGAAAGCCTTTTGAATTCTATGAGCATGTTATGATGTTCTGGTTTTGTATTTAATTCAGGACTCTGGAATATGGACTTGGTTTCCTTTGCATTTGTGTTTTTGCATTCATTTGCTTTTTCCTTTTTCATCTTGTTTTTGTTTTGAACTTTTTGTTAATAGAATCCTGAAATATAACAGAACTTCTTGAACTTCTTTTTTGTCATTTGAACCAGGGATTTCCCTTATTGTGACAGATGTGGCCTCTTTTAGCCCATAAAAAACAAAAGTCTACTTGTCAACTTTTCACTCAGGTTTACTTTGTTTCTATGCCTCACAGGAATGCTAATGTCAGATTTTCAAGTTAAAGTCTTTTTTGAGACTTGTGAGCCCAACAAACCATAACAGACCACCTAATGAGTGAAATTAAACTGGTACAAATAAATACTTTAGTGACTAAAAGAAGCTGATGCTTTTTAGGGTTTAATATTGCTTATTTTTATGTTCATTAAAAAACAAACAGTAGTACTGCAGGGCTCAACCAGTTTAACTTCATGCTAAAAAAGAAAGAAACTAGCATGATTCCTGTAAAACTTGCATGCTTACAAAATTCAATGTAAATGATGTAGTCTCACAAACAATTGCAAAAGAATAGAAATATAAAATACTGATACAACAGTGTTTGAAAGTACATTGCACTGATTAAATAATATAAAGTATATCTTACAATAGATAAGTTCACAATCAATAAAGCAATGGGTAATGAATACAAAAGAAATTCTGAAAACCATTTGTACAATATTTTAAGTTATATTAGGAACATTCAAAAATTCCTTCTCTCAAAAATTATATAATGAACATCTGCCACAGCCACTGAAAAAAGAGCTAAAAAATGCAAGGAATGCCATGTTTCTGCCTTAATGTGTTACTAACTTTCACTTCTTAACCACACAACGCCCAAAATATTTGTAGTTACATTTTTGAAAAAATCTGATGGTCACGGATTTGAAAGCCTGAAAATAAAACAGCATGTTTAAACATGCTCAAACTCATGGTTCATGCTGCATGCATTAAAAGTTCAGATAAAAAAGATTAATTTTCTAAGATATGATGAAAGAAAAACTTTATTGCAGCCAGTTTTATTTAGTGAGCATCAGCTGAAAAACAACCAAGGTATTATTTTTTGATATAAGAAAACAATCTTTATTTTACATCAGTTTTTTTATATGTTGTAAAAGGTTTACAAGTACAAATTCAAAGGTTACCTAGAAAGGTTGGCAATACTTTCTTTTAATAACTGAAAATTTATTATAGAATACTGTATTTTAAACATACTCATAGGATAGTTTAAAAAACATTTATATGCCGCAGTCCTCACTATCCTATATACTATAATTTTCGTCAACTTTATTAACCTTCTTCACATGACAAACAAGAACATGACTTCACTTCTTGTATTTGCCCAAATAATGCACTCACTATCATAATAGTAATGCACTTGCTTCAGTTTTTCAGTTAACTTGTTGAGGTTTCCACTTTAGTTATACGACTTGATTGTTTATTCCAAATTCCCCAAGACATTTTGTGTCAAAAAGGTACTTTTATGACCATTTTTTTCCACTGGTGTTTTCTAGTTAATTTAATTGAAAGACCTGTATTGGTTTAAATTTAGTTATGCCTTTCAGAATTTCAATGACCAGATTAGTTCCCCATGTAATCTATTCTGATCAGGACTAAAAAGGTGTAATCTTCATCCCCGGGAACATGGGACATACCTATAGTTCCAGGATGCCCTTGCTTATTCTTCTCTGACCCTGAGCCCGGGATCTGTGTTAAATATTTAACATTAGCCCCAACTTCAGCCATAGTCAAGTTCTTTAAAAATCTAGAGAATGAGTTTGTGGAGCGTTTAGGATGTGCCTCTCTCAGTTTGCATATCTGAAAAGGCTTCATCATTGTTGGATGACACTCTTGTTAGAGCATCCCAGGCATTTGGGTATCTGCTCTTGCCCTGATCAACAAGGTGAATGACTATAACTTACTTTGCAATCATTTATGGATAAACCAATAAACCAATTATGCACTCAAAGGGTTGGACACGTGCACTTTCATGGAAACAAAGGAATGACATCCTGGTCTTCTTTTACAAATGAGAATAAACACACAGCCACAATACAAAACAAAAATACCAGGTCATGCCAATCCTCTGAAAAGTGTAAATGATGGGACTGGCCATTTATGCACACTTGTTATTCTTGGCATATAATATTTCACTTGTCTTGATTCTTAGCATCTTTCTGTTCATTCTCTTATACTACAATCACCTGAAATCTCATATTGGGAGGTAAAGGATGTATTGCAGCATGAACTTGGTTTCTGAAGGAATTTTTGTGTTGGCTTTGACATTTAAAGAATTAATATCAGAACTTAATAATGATATAGTTTTGTTTTATTAATTTATTTATTACCATATTTCAGTGACATCAATAGGTCACCATTTTGTGCACCATTTTCCTCATGGGTGCCAACTTTTTTTCCCATGTACGTTGTCTTTTGGTGTTGTATGTTGGTAGGCATGTGATGCACAGACTGTGTGATGCCTGACATCTTTATTTTTTAATTAAAAAAGATGGCCATGTACATTAAAATCATTAAACCTTTCCAGCAATGTAAAAGAAAAAATCGGTGTTTGATCTCAAAGTTTGATCTCAAAGTTAGTATGATTACTTTAACTAATAATAATAATCTCTTGCCTTTCCACATTTTAACCTTGAATATGTTTGACTACCCTTTGGCAACATCTTAAAAATCTCTGAATTTTAAAATTATTTGAAGTGTCCATCAGGACACTGAAAAGTCGCAATGATCATAGTGCACAAGTATTGATAGAGGTTGGAGGTGGAGCTCCATTAATGGCATATTTCACTTATTGTTTGCAGTTTTTGCTGCATCAAAGTTTACAATAATAAGCCAACAAAAAAAACACCTGACAAATGGAGAGATCAATTCATTTGTAGGACCCCTAACCCTAACTGAAATCATACACAATGTAAAATCAGAAATCAAAGAACTGATCGAAACACCAGGCGGCATTTTTATCATTGACTGTTGAACCTTAACAGTTGAAAAAGCTCTCAGTATACATTTATATTTTTGTTTTGCAAAAAAAAATTTGATTTAATTGGTAGTCAAATATTTGATATTGTAAAGCAAAAATATTTTTTACAGAAGTGTTAAATATTTAATGGATTTAAATATTGCTTGGGATATTTTCACAGAGAATGGGAGATGGTTTCCACGATCAAACTGTACATGTTAAGCAACCTGCTATCAGCCTCAATGTATTTAAAATATAATATTCTGAGAATGCCCAGGGCAAGTAATAAAAGGGCAAATGATTTTACAACTACTAATAAAATTCATTTTCAAACATTTC
Source organism: Polypterus senegalus (assembly GCF_016835505.1). Lineage (NCBI taxonomy): Eukaryota > Metazoa > Chordata > Cladistia > Polypteriformes > Polypteridae > Polypterus > Polypterus senegalus. The sequence continues at coordinate 105,100,995 of NC_053158.1, forward strand.
TACCATAACTTAGTGCAGTGGGTAGCACTGCTGTCTCACAGTAAGGAGACCTGGGTTCGCTTTCCGGGTCCTCCCTGCGTGGAGTTTTAATGTTCTCCCCATGTCTGCGTGGGTTTCCTCCGGGTACTCCGGTTTCCTCCCACAGTTCAAAGACATGCAGGTTAGGTGCATTGGTGATCCTAAATTGTCCCTAGTGTGTACTTGGTGTGTGTGTGTGTGTGTGCGCCTTGCCTGGGGTTTGTTTCCTGCCTTGTGCCCTGTGTTGACTGGTATTGGCTCCAGCAGACCCCCATGACCCTGTAGTTAGGATATAGCGGGTTGGATAATGGATGGTTGTCTAAAACTAGACTTTCCATTAGATTATTGTTAAGACATGACTCTAAGCTCTACAAAAACACTGCATCAATTAAAATCATGTGTTAAATGTCCACTTTGGAACACTAACCTTTATAGTTCCTCTTCATATGTTTTTATTGCCCTATTTTCTATTCATAAAAACATCTGATTATGATATATGATTAAAGTTGGTTTCACTATTAATCAGCTTTAGAATGTTTAGGGTCAAATTCTGCACACTTTTAAAAAATCCATTTCAAATTTTATCTTACTATCAAAAGTCTTAGGTATATAATGTACACAGAAGCATTTTATCCAGCAGCCATTCAGCAGAAACAACATTATTGCAACAGCAAAAAATTGGCTCTTGGCAAATCTTTACACTTGTCCTGCATTGATGTGTGAGAATTTTCATAGCTACTACTTATGATGTCTCAACCTTACACTTTGATGTATTCATGTAAATTTCCCATTGCTGTTTTGAAAGAAATGCAACATTACTGTTAATTTGGTCCATGACAAGCTCAAAAAATGACAATGCAAGATGCATTGTTTTTCAAAATTAAACAGTTATGTGGCACGAAATGCCATTTGTGGCTGACCTGGTTATTTTTTATTTAATATTGCTGAAAGAATTGAGAGGTCAACAATATATCAGTGAGAAGTTAAGATTAAATCAAAATTAATAATTTCTGGGGTAGCAATGATTTATCTAAATAGTCATACTGGAAGCTTCCAATTGGGAAACTCACATTTCCAGTCTTTCCCATAGCCCATGACACTGCCATTTTTCTTTGAAACACGAGCACAAATTTTATACCAGTGATCAATTGATGCCTAGTTGAAATACGGCCTAAACACCCTGGGTATAAATGTATGCTATTAATCTTCTAACTTTAAAGAAGAATAGACCTTCATAGATTCACTGTCACCCAGTAAACATACATCCAGACCACTCCCCATTGGACAGATCATCTCTTGAATATTACCCAAGGAGTTTGAATTCATAGACATGCCACATTCACTTAGATTCTCCAGCCTGATGGGGATATTTCTAAGAGACAAGCTATACCAGTGTCATCAATTCAGGTAATTGCACAAACAAGACAAAAAGTTTTATCTGACTCTCACCAAAAAGCATTGTGAGCCTTGAGGTGAGTGCGATGCTGCTTCAGACATGTTAGCAGTGGGAAGCGAGTGCAGTTCTGCATCAAACATGGAGGAAACAGAGACAATTTAGGAGCAATTTTGTAAGGCCTGTCCCGACTGTCAAACTGTCCAATAGTTTACGCTCACTGACCCACCAGGATACCCCTTGTACCGATGACTATTTTAGATGTCCCCTTTGAGAGGGTGAGATTAAATATTGGTGGCCTGCTTCCCAAAAGAAAAAGCGGCTTTTAGTATATGCTTGTGTTAAGACAAGATACCCAGAAGTATCAGTGTTGCGACAGGTGGACGCCCAAACTATTACAAAAGCACTCTTGCATATACAGTAATCACACATATTGGTATCTCTCACAAGATTCTCACTGATCAGGGCACATCCTTTATGTCTTGCATCATAAAGCAGCTATATGAAAGTTTCGGAATTACGCTCCATGGTTTATCATCCGAAGACGAATGGCCTGACTGAACGATTTAATAAAACCCTAAAACAGATGATTCAGCAGGTAGCACATGACGATCCAACTTCCTGGGATACAGTTATACCTTTCCTCCTGTTTACTGTCTAGGAAGCTCTGCAAGCATCTATTGGGATGAGCCCTATCAAACTATTATTTGGTCGTGGCCACACAGGGTGTTGGACATTTTTCAGGAAGATTGGATGGGGACTAACGAGAAAACCCATGGAGGGGGGGTTTGTTGACCGAGTCATTTCACTGTAAGAGGAGATTGCCAGATTGTCATCTATTGTGGTGGAACATCAGCAACGTGAAGACACAAAAAACGTAATTATGATAAGACGAGCAAATTCCGCAAATTTAAGAAGTGGGATCACGTGCTGGCGTTGATCCCGTCTGAACAACATAAATTTGGGGACGAATGACAAGGGCCGGCAGTGATAGAAGAGCATATGTCCGCAGTGAATTATAAAGTCAGAATATCAGGGTGTCTGAAACCTGTATAAATTTTGCATATTAATCTTTCGAAGGAGTGGCACAATCGTCACAAAGTCCTGGTCACAGCCTCTGCGGTCCCTCAGACAGAGGTTGCTATTGGGGATTAATATAACTGACACCCACAAAGAGGAATTGCTATCGCCAATCAAGGGGAACTCGGACATCTTTTCGGCAACGCCTGGCTGGACAACAATTGCAGAACACAAGATTGCCACTCCACCAAATGTACACTATGCAGATGTCGCCGTATCTCCTACCAGAGGCAATAAGGAAAGTGATACATGAGAAAGTCCAACAGATGCTCCAATTGGGAGTTATTCGGCCAAGCAAAAGTGAATGGCGTGGTCCAATTGTACTCATCTCAATGTCCTACAGTTCGGTTCGGTTCTGTATTGATTTTATACGTTTGAATAAGATTTCCAAGTTTGATGCATATCCAATGCTGCGTGTGGATGAGCTGTTGGAAAAGTCCGGGCAAGCTTCATATAATTCCACCCTTGACCTCACTGGCTGGTCCCCTTGTAGGAGTCTAGTTGTGAGAAGGCAACGTTTGCCATTCCGGACGGGTTGTTTGAATTTACGGCACTCTCTTTTGGTCTCCATGGTGCACCGCTGACCTTTCAGCAAATGATGGACCAGATCCTGTGTTCTAGTCCGCGTACACTTGACAGTTTACAGCTGGGCGGGTTGGCAGCCAACCTTAAGAAGTGCAAGCTAGGTATGTCGGAAAACCAATATCTGGGATATTCCATGGGGAAGGGTTTGCTCAAGCCTCAAATGGACAAGATGGGGGAGGTGCTTGCATATCTCCATCCCGAAACACGGAGGCAGGTTCGTGCTTTCCTCAGGCTCGCAGGGTATTACAGGCAGTTCATTACCAATTTTGCCAATGGGGCCGCCTCACTAACTTGACAAAGGGCAGAGGGAATCGTAATGTTGTCTGGACCGATGCCTGTAAGAGAGCTTTCGCGGACCTAAAAGCCACTTATTTTTATTCCGAGTTCTGCACAATCCAGACTTTCCAAAGGAATTTATTCTGCAAACAGATGCTAGTGCTTTTGGCTTAGGAGCAATGCTCTCACAATGTTTTGAGGGGGAAGAACACCCCATCACATTTCTCAACAGAAAGCTGCTACCCAGGGAGTATAATTACTTGACTACTGAAAATGAGTGCTTGGCAATTAATTGGGTGGTGGAGGCCCTCCATTCCTATCTCTGGGGACAATGGTTTACCCTGGTGACTGATCACACCCCACTACAATGGCTGTAAAAACAGAGGGATACAAACACCCAGCTCACTTGGTGGTCTATTAGTTTTGCAGGCTTTTGCTTTTGATGTTCACCACCATCTCGGGGCTGCACACACCAATGCTGACATTCTATCCTGCCTAGCCGAGCACTACTTGGATGGTCACTTTGTCCACACCACTGACGGGGGAGATGCAAGGTTTCTAAACTCTTTTGGGACTCCCCCAATGGCACAATACACCAAAGAACATCCCAAAGTGCAATCGGTGCGTCTTTGGATGACAACTTATCCATTGCCGGGACAACTACTGGTTTCCAGCGCTGCAGCAGTTCACCATGAAGGCAAATCCGAACCGACCGCGGTCACACTATAAGCGGCGGGCGTCAATGGGTGATGCAAGGAACATTATAAATGCAGGAACATTATAAATGCAGGGAACAGTATTACTTGGCCACTAACCAGGCCACAACCCTGCCTGATTGCTGCGTCTGTGTATAGGAGAGTGGTAGATCCCGCTACAATAAATAACCGTGTTGTTCCTGTTTCAAGATGAATAAACCTGGTTTTGCTAAAGTACTGAAACTCAGCCTCGTGTTTTGGGGTGCAAGACAGGGACTCACACACCACAATATATACTAGATGTGTACATTTTCTAAGTCAATGGGTCTTAGTTATAGCGCGATTGGTTAATCAGATATACTGTATCACAAGTGCTATATAACTAAGTACTTTTTCTGTATACAATATTTGTATTTTATTTTTATCAGGAGCTAATGTTATTAGTTCACTTGAGCTGCTTCATTATTGAACATGCAACACGCAGTGTTGGTGTGAAAGAGCTTGTGGCAAAACTCCATATTTAAATGGTATTTGGTAATGTTACAAAGGTGACTTAGAGTTGATTCATTTAAAGGTAAAAACTGGTAAAAATTCTGACTCTCTTATTAACATCAAAGCCTCAGTATGCATTGGACTTAAATAAATATCTACAAAAAAAATAAGAAAACAAAGTTACTAATTACTTTTATTCACTGAATAGAACAAATTGAGATTTATCGTGTTTAACCATGGCATGGCTACATCGGTTAATTTGATGTTTTTTTTTCTTTGTTTTTTTAATTCCTCTGTTTTTTAACTTTACAATTGCTTAAGGCTGATCATTGATTGAAACTGAGAAGTTAATGACGATATGAGGAGGACAACAGTGTTGTTTTTTTTTTTTAAGCGCATGGCTATGCATTGATAAAATGAATGCAGTGTAATTTATTGTCACATGTGACACACTACTGGCACGACAAAGTGATCAGCAATACTGTGCAATATTTTCCTCCAATTTCTAACAGCACTCATTTCACCAAGAGGACATCCTTATCTCATCATTTTGAACCCGCTATATCCTAACACAGGGTCATGGGGGTTTACTGGAGTCAGCCAGCACAGGGCGCAAGGCAAGAACAAATCCTTGGCAGAGCGCCAGTCCACCGCAGGGCATACACACCAAGCACAATTTAGGACCACCAATGCACCTAACCTGTATGTCTTTTGACTATGGGAGGAAACCGGACCACCCAGAGGAAATCCACGCAGACATGATGGGGAGAGCATACAAACTCCACGCAAGGAGGACCTGGGAAGCGAACCCCTGTCTCTTTACTGCGAGACAGCAGCGCTACCGCTGCGCCACCGTGCCACTCATCCTTATCTCTGCTCTTTCAATTCTGCCAGAGTGTCTTTTAGGAACATAAATATAAAATTGAGTCCCAAGGCACAAAGGTAGAGAAACACAACTAAGATGAATTCTGGCATCAAAGTGAGACAATGTAATTATTATCCAAAGTGATACAGATAAAAATAGCACATAGCAGTTGGTACCTTTATTGACATACTGCAATTGTTGTCCCTACTTCAGAATTTACAGAAGGTTGCAGATAAGATGAAGGGGGTTGTGAGGTAATATATATTAAATACCTTTCTTACTGGATCACATGAAACTGACTGCGCTCACATCCACAGTACCTGGCAAACACTTGCTAAATGTGCCTTCTCTGAGCTTTGCTGAGCTTTTCTCCTTTCACTTCGCTTCTGCAGAAGGCTTACATTTGCATTAACTGGCACAAAGATTGCTTATAGCACTGTGACATAAGGGTGAATAAGATGCATCGGAATGTCTGACTTGCTATGGCATGACAAATGTCAAATGACAACTATTAACAAATAAAAAAATGTGTCAGCTAATGTTCTTTTTCTCACAGCATCACAAAATTTTAAGTTTTTAAATCTCAAGACATTTGAGATTTTGGGGTATTTAGTTTTTCTATTGTGGGTTTCTTTTTAATCCAACATACTGTTAAATCAAAATGTGTTTTTCCACCCGTGGCCCCCAAAGCAACCAGGGCGGGCGCCCCCTCATGGTCTGGAGGAGGCGCAAGCCCTCCTCCGGTCCTCCTGGGCGTCCCGGCTGGGTACCACCCCCAGCCACGTGCCACAGTACCCCACCACAAGCTGAGACTCCTAGGGGCCAGCGGCCCATCCCGCGAGGGTAGGTCTTCCACGGCAGGAAGCCGACACGCTCCAGTCCAGGGCCAGGTCCTGTAAAAGAGAAAACAAAACAAAGGGCGGAGGCTTTGCCCTGACGCTGCCAGTCGGTATCTCTTTGCCACGAATAGGGGCAACGCTTCCCCCTCTGACTGGCACCTCGGTGCTTGTGACCTCGGCCCCCCTTTCAAGACCTCCTTGTCGCCTGTGCTGGGACATCAGATGGGATTGCACACGCCCCCATCACCTCAGCCGGCTGTGGGGTTTCCCTCTGCACATGCAGAGGGCAGCCTTTTGGACTTGAGCGTGCTGCCTCACGTCCTCCCTTATCGGAGGAATCGGCATTCTTCCCTCGATTACTCCTTTTCCTCTGGGATGCCGTGACGGTCTGGGGCTGCTCATGGCAAAGGCACAGCCCCTGATCCATTTGCGTCCCTGTAGAACAGCACGACGCTGCGGCTGGCTCAGGGCAGAGGGCGATAGGACCTGGGGCACACATCAGCCAACGTCCTGCCAGCCGTCTCGCTGTCTCTCCCCTTGCGCTGTGCGCAGCACCCACCACCGCATCCACTGTCGGAAATCCCCTTACACATGGTTCACGGGCCTTTTCGGCGGGACCTCCTGCATGCTTTACGGGGTCGGCTGTACTCACTTTCCCTGCCGTACTACTCCGGCCAGCACACAGCATCTGTAATGATGCAATCGCCTTCCCCTCCAGCTTCTGCAACTCTGCACGGAGAGCACTCAGCACCTGCAACAAAGGCAACTCTATGTGCCAAAGGCACTCCTCCAGCTCACGCAGAGCCACCGGCAAGGACAGGAAGACAGCCGACGGTGAGCCAACACACGTCGGCTGCTTCCTGTGGGCCTTTCCCTCCGGCCCAATCGGGTCTCTCCCTGGCACGTGATGGACATTCCTTCGTCCTGCCTCCATCCACTCATTGGTGGGCCGGCAAGACACACCATCCAATCACATGCCTGTCGCAGGGAGGAACTTCCGGTCCACGGCCATCTTGGCTCCTTTCCCCCCAGATGCGGCGGGATGCTGGCTCTTTCGATTGCAGTGTCTCCCTCTCAGCAGCTCTCCCTGCTGCCACCGTGTTAACAAAGCGCCACGGACCAACATGCGCCTGCCACTGACAAGGATCCGGGCAGTTCCTTTGCTGGCAATCTGGGAACTTACCTCCCGGGTCCCGTCTGTCTGAGGAGATGTCCTCGACATGGCCTCCTTAGGCGACATGCCATCCCGGGCGCCTCCAAGGACAGCGCGCTTGTAGGAGTCCGCTGCACTCCTTCACCGCCCGTTGTTGTCCCGCACCAGGGGACATTGACCCTTCTGTGGAGTCGTAGCGGCCCCTTCGGTGAATCGCTCCCGCGAGGTTGTGCATGTGCCGCTCCCACAGCACGTGTGTGGGTTCCGCTTCTGTGCCGGGCTGTCCACAGAATGATTTTTTGAAACAGGTCCCTGCCTTGAACCAGGCAGAGCATTCTGCTGACTACGCCACTGTGGGAAGCAGCCCGGACACAGACAGACGGACATCATTTTAAAGTCCAACACATGCTTATTTATAAGTATTAAAGTGCACAAACCCAGTGCCGCAGCACCAATCACCACAACACTCCAGGCCAAAACCACAGTATGCCTTTTCTTCAGACCGCCTCCTTCTCTCTCTATCCAGACCTCGTCCTCTTCCACCCAACTCCAGCCCTGGTGTGGCGGAAATGTGGAGGTCCAGGGCTCTCAAGCCATTGGAGCACTTCCTGGCGGTGACCACGGGCCCCTACAGGGTTGAGCTTCAAAGCTCTGTACCCGTGGCCCCCAAAGCAAAGCATATATATATATATATATATATAATATACAGTACATCCCCAAAATTCGCGGGGGTTATGTTCCTAGAGCACCCGTGAATTGTGAAAAACCGTGAATTATGGATGTGGTTAAAAAAATGCCTATTTTCATAGTTTAATAGTTTAAACCCTAAATATGTCCCCAAAACACTTTAAGTTCATTTCAACCTCAGCTTAATACATTACCTAAAAAAAAGAATGTAAAGATAAACCCATCTACTGTACAGTACTGTTCTGATATGTCACCAGCAGTTCTAGAAAGTAAAATACCGAAGTTATCGCTATATGTAGTGTAATTCATGCAAGCGCGTTTTCATTGCCAGAAGCCTTAGAAGGTGCAGGGAGTTTCGGTGGCATCTTGGGGCTTTAAACCTTAAACTGACACATACTTGGGGGTTAATGCATCCCTGGATGCCAAATACTTCTTTGCTGTAATTTTTAAGTAAACTTCACAATTCACAAAGAAAAAGTGAAATTTTAAAGGAGCACTTTTTTGTCTATGCACAAAGCATCATAATTACTGCAACACTGATATTTTACACACTGCCAAGAACTATAAAAACTATTTTAAAAACTACTGGAACAATATCTACAAGGTGCAACTGATGCCATTGATGAAATTCAGTAAATCACAGAGCCAACTGTGCTTGAACTGGCAGCACGCAGAGGTAAATGCTGAATCTTGCAGCCTAGTCTAGTGCAGCGGCTCAATCCCAGAGACAGTGAAGCTGCAGTGCTGCAGGGGTCGGCAGTGGTCATGAACTGGCTGCTCAACGAATGTACGGCACTGACTGATCAGCTCCAGCGTGCTGGTAAATTGCACTGGGAACCGACAATAGCCGGTTGCAGCGGTTTAAGGATTAAGAAAAACAAAATGGAAAACACGAGAACACTCAGCTGGAGATGTATCACAGGGAAGCAGCTAATAAGCAGCAAGGAGAAATGAATAATACTGTAGCGGTCCGGTGCCGCTAAGATTCATACCGTCGAGAAGACAGTGATTTATTTATTCTTAAGGTGGAGATTCCAGGGACGCACCCAGCCTTAACCCAACCCGCACGCACTAACAAACAGAGACAAAAACAAAGCAAACTGGTAAACAAACAGCAAATAAAGAATGTAATGAAAACAACGATAATACCCTTGCAATATACATTAAATACAACAAAGCACCAACAAAACACACACAATAAAGTCCATGAAAAATGCAACGGATGAAATGTAATGATGAAAATAGATAGTCCAGAGATCCGCACGTTGAATTGGAATGTAATGATAGTCCTACCGGTAGTGCCTGAAATGGTGAAGACGGATTGACGGGTTCAAGACCGCTCCTTTCTTCACAGGATGGCAATGAATTCACTTACAGTCCTCAAGTACGCAGGCAGACGGCAGACAATCCAGACCCCAACCACGAAATGATCCAGGACAAAATGAATAAGTACAGGTAACCCAACAGAAGGCAGGCAGAGAGACAGGAACTTGAAACACAAATTACAAAAACTATTTTTTTCTTTTGTTCACCGGCCCCCTTTTTAAAAGCTGCACTATCCTTTGACCCCAACAGCCCCTGCACCCTCAGCAGAAGACCAATCAGAAGTTGCAGTTTCAAATTCTAGTAGAGTACAACACTCTCAGATTGGCTACTTTCACAAGCCACATTTTCCTCTATAGTTGCTTCTTGTTCTCTGTACAGTGCAGTATTGCCAAGAAAAAATCCATAAAAAATTGTGGAGGATATTTGTGGTTTCCGTTAACAAATATTAGTTAGGTTCTAAGGAAAAATTTGCGAACGACTGAGACCACGTCTTTGCAGGTGTCTGATATAGGGGCTTGGAACCCCAGCCCTGTAGGGACCCGTGACCACCGCCAGGCGGCACCCCGGTGCCAGAATATCCCGGGAGCCCAGCACTTCCGCCACACCAGGGAGTGCTGGGGGGAAGACGACAGGGGACAACCGGACGGCTTCCGGGTGCGCAGCCGGCACTTCCGCCACACTGAGGTGTGGCTATGGAGGAATGCCGGGAAGCAGCTGGAGCCTATCCGGGTTCCCATTTAAGGGGCCGCCTCCCTCCAGTCATTGGCAGAAGTCAGGTGGAAGAGGACGGAGCTGGAGGGAGGACTAGAGGCGGCCAGGAGAAAGGCAGTAGGACTGTGTGGCCTGGACATTTGGGGGAACGGTGCTGGAGGCACTGGGAAGTGCACAGACTGTAAATAGTTGTAAATAAAGGGTGTATGGTGAACTTATGATGTCCGTCTGTGTGTGTCCGGGCCAGCGTCCACAATATATTTAAATATATATATATATATATATATAGTTTGCATGTTCTCCCCGTGTCTGCGTGGGTTTCCTCCAGGCGCTCCAGTTTCCTCCCACAATCCAAAGACATGCAGGTTAGGTGGATTGGCGATTCTAGATTGGCCCTAGTGTGTGCTTGGTATGTGGGTGTGTTTGTGTGTGTCCTGCGGTGGGTTGGCACCCTGCCCAGGATTGGTTCCTGCCTTGTGCCCTGTGTTGGCTGGGATTGGCTCCAGCAGACCCCCGTGATCCTGTATTCGGATTCAGCGGGTTGGAAAATGGATATATATATATATATATATATATATATATATATATATATATATATATATATATATATATATATATATATATATATATATATACTGTATATACAGTGGGATGCAAAAGTTTGGGCAACCTTGTTAATAGTCATTATTTTCCTGGATAAATCGTTGGTTGTTACGATAAAAAAAGGCATGGTGGCGCAGTGGTAGCGCTGCTGCCTCGCAGTTAGGAGACCCGGGTTCGCTTCCTGGGTCCTCCCTGCATGGAGTTTGCATGTTCTCCCTGTGTCTGCGTGGGTCTCCTCCGGGTGCTCTGGTTTCCTCCCACAATCCAAAGACATGTGGATTGGTGATTCTAAATTGGCCCTAGTGTGTGCTTGGTGTGTTTGTGTGTGTCCTGCGGTGGGTTGGCACCCTGCCCAGGATTGGTTCCTGCCTTGTGCCCTGTGCTGGCTGGGATTGGCTCCAGCAGACCCCCGTGACCCTGTATTCAGATTCAGCGGGTTAGAAAATGGATGGATTTACAGAAAGTGTGCAATAATTGTTCAAACAAAATCAGGCAGGTGCATAAATTTGGGCACCGTTGTCATTTTATTGATTCCAAAACTTTTAGAACTAATTACTGGAACTCAAATTGGCTTGGTAAGCTCAGTGACCCCTGACCTACATACACAGGTGAATCCTATAATGAGAAAGAGTATTTAAGGGGTCAACTGTAAGTTTCCCTCCTCCTTTAATTTTCTCTGAAGAGTAGCAACATGGGGGTCACAAAACAACTCTCAAATGTCCTGAAGACAAAGATTGTTCACCATCATGGTTTAGGGGAAGGATACAGAAAGCTGTCCCAGAGATTTAAGCTGATTGTTTTCACAGTTAGGAACATATTGAGGAAATGGAAGACCACAGGCTCAGTTCAAGTTAAGGCTCGAAGTGGCAGACCAAGACAGATTTCGAATAGACAGAAGCGACGAATGGTGAGAACAGTCAGTCAACCCACAGACCAGCACCAAAGACCTACAACATCATCATCTTGCAGCAGATGGAGTCACTGTGCATCGTTCAACCATTCGGCGCACTTTACACAAGGAGATGCTGTATGCGAGAGTGATGCAGAGGAAGCCTTTTCTCCGCCCACAGCACAATAGAGCCGCTTGAGGTATGCTCAAGCACATTTATGCACCTGCCTGATTTTGTTTGAACAATTATTGCACACTTTCTGTAAATCCAATAAACTTCATTTCACTTCTCAAATATCATTGTGTGTGTCTCCTATATGATATATTTAACTGAAATTTTGTATCGTAACAACCAACGATTTATACAGGAAAATAATGACTATTAATAAGGTTGCCCAAACTTTTGCATCCCACTGTATATATATATATATATATATATATATATATATATATATATATATATATATATATATATATATATATATATATATATATATATATATATATATATATATATATATACATAGGACAACACTGCCACCCGTGACCCACACAGTGAAACTCATAGCACTGTCACTGCCCCTTTTGCATCTGCGCCCTGTGGAGATAGAAGCACTGCGGGACGGCCTGCCTCGCCTCACGCTGAACTGAAGTTGGGTCGTCACTCTGCCCAACCGGAGAACTGCCTTCTAACATACGTGAGCACATGGGCTCACTTGTTGCAGTGTTCTGGGGTGCAGTGACAGTCTGGGTCTCTCTATGACAACCAGAGACTGCATGCTGCCTGCACCCTTTTGATGTGTGTGTGACCACCACTGATTTGGTGGGTTGATGAAGGATCTGACCCCCAACACCAACACGCTGCTCTGGCTGCCCCTCTCCCACTGATAAGCGGTCGGTCATACACAACTCAAAAAAGGAGTAGGCAGTACGGGGTCTCTCTGTATATCATGGAAAGACCCAGACTGTCACCGCACGTTCAAATTACTAATAAGTAGTGGACATGATAGCTAGCTCAAACGTAGGTTGATTCTGTTGGTGAGCTAAACTTTTCGTCCAATTTTTAAAAATGCAAAGAACATGTGCCTTGGGATCCTAATCCTACTAAATGCTTTCAATGCCTCTCTTTAGACATTTATCTTGAATTCTGGAATTGATTAATTTACCATTAAGCATCCCATGAGTCTGCAGAAGCTGCCCTGGATTAAACCCTTTTCTTACCATGAGTTTAATTGCTTTAAATTAGATTTATGAATTGTCATATGCATGGGAAGCCAGTTTGCTGTAATTAAACTCAGGTGCTGCTTTCTTTTAAAAAGAACTCTTAAAAATTAGAACTAAAAAACAATTATATTTATGTCTGTCATAAATTTTAGCACATCATACCAAGTTTTCAATATAGCTGAAATATTATTAAACAAAACGAAATCCATGTATGAGTCATAACACTATAAGGATCAGCAGATACTGAGGATTTAAAGAAAATACTAATCAGTCATTATAAATCAATATGAAAAGTAAGACTGTTTCATATACGAGTGATTGAGTTTCTTAGCTGGTAATTGTAGTTGATGTAAACTATGTAATCATAAATGGAAAAATTAATTAAAACTGTATGGTTTACACTGCACCTCCATTACAAAAAAATTCATCATGTATGTCAATCCATACAACCATTTTCTGCACCCACTCATTGTACTACTGAATGTCAGTGAACTACTGTGCCACCTTACTACACTAAATCAATTTAGTAAAAATATTAATAATATTAATAATAAAAAGTGATTGAGAGAATAAAAGTAAAAAAAAAAAAACGCTAACTTTTACAAGTCCTATAGATTTACACTGGCTGTTACAGACACAAATCAAATGTATGTTTTTATTGTATAATATTAACAACTAGCCAATCCGCGGTGTACCATACGCCGCATAATCAGGCCGGTTTTTTATTGATTTTTAAGCACGGGGAGAAAATTAACATTTGAAAAATCGGTAATGTAATAAATCAGCAAGAAATGCAACATTGTAACAATGCACGGAAAGAACCAACACACAATCGTCCGTGACTGAAAACTGGCGGACCGCAATCGCTACTTCTCCTGCCAGACGGAGGGATGGGGAGGAGAAGGACGTCCATTCAGCTCCCTCCGTCATGCTAGTCTGCTGATTTCTCGTTCTGTATGCACTGACCGCTCATGTGCCCACCTCCAACTTGTCACTTGAGTCGTTGTCGTCTTTACACAGTCCAGATGCACCTCTGTGCGGTTTTGGCTGCTTTTCTATAAATAATCCACCAAGGCACCCGACCATGGTAGTAGTGAGGTGGGAGGGAAGTGTGTACAAAGGGTTGGGACGCAACCAGTGGGAGCATATGAGTCGCACTTAATGGGAATTCCACGGTTTGCAGCCCGAATGGGGTTGAACAGCTTACCCACTCCGGGTAGACACACGCTCAATGTCATGCATAATTATTTATTGAATGCTAAACACTTCTGGAAAGACATGGTTATCTAAAACGGGTTGGTGTGAGAATACAACAGTAAGTGAATGAAAAGATGGAACTCTGGAGAGAGCAAAATACAACACAATAGTGAACCCACGGCATAACAAACGCCGCATAATTATTTATTGACGGTTGAACACTTCAGGAAAGACACAGTTGTCTAAAAAGGGAGGGTTTGAGGATATAACAGAAAGTGAATAAAAAAGATGGAACTCTGGAGAGAGCAACATATAATGGTCCGTGAGTGAAGAAGACGCATGTTTGTCACGGATGCGAATTGCTGTATGTAGCGTGTAAAACAGTTTGCTATGGTGCACGCAGTCATGCGTCGTAACCGAAAACTTGGTTTTTAAAGACTGCTTACTTCATTGTGTTTTAACCTCAGTTGTAAAGGATTGTTTTAAGGATCCCATGGGATACCCTCATAAACCATTTTACACGCTGCATATGGCGACTCACCTCCGCGAGAAACATGCCTCTATGAACAGTCAAGGGGGCTCGGTGGTACATGAGGCCTCTATGACAGACGAATATAAATGACGCCGTTCTTTCTGTGTGGTCGCGTCCGAGTTGGTGGGCGTGGCTCTGCGAGTTGTCATCGTATCCAATGGTCTTGGAGTTGGTGGGCGTGGCTCCTCCCTGCATGCGCTATAGGTATCTTACTTGTCGGCGGTTAGTGAATCCACGCCCCTTCCGGCGTGCTTTCCATGGGTGTCTTGCCTTAGTGAATTATATATATAGATAAGAGTAGCTCACTACTTAAAACAGCAAATTAGCTGGGGAGCTGGTTTCAAACTCACGACCTCCGGATTATAATTCAGCGGATTTTACCACTGCACTACAGAAGCTGTCGTATTGCACTTGCACCTTTTGTGAAAGTGTTTATCTGATATTTGGCCATCAGCCTTCACACATTATACAATTAAGGTCTACATTTTGTTATTTATTACTAAAACATGAAAAACTTTCTGTTTTAATGATGTGTTTACATAGATTGTTGTAGACACAATACACACATCAAATTATTTCCCCTTAAAATTCTGGATAGCTCACTCCCAGATAATCAATCAAGGCAGGAACTGGGAGAACTTCTTGCCCGTTCTGAGGTGGTGGGGGGATGGTATAGCAGGCTGCTTGCTGCTTGGGCTTATCAACACATTTAGAAGACAAAAGATGCTGACGGAGAGGTGTGAAGGGATTTACAGTGGGCCGAATTTACGAGTTGTTTTCATAGGCTCTGGTAATTCTAGTGTTAATGCCCAAAATGCAGAAACTTATCATGAAAGGATTTTTTTATGTATTTAACACAGATCATTCCTCTTGAACCACAACCACACTTTATAAAACAGCCTTAAAATCTTAAACATCATAAGAAACTCTAAATTGTCAAATCATTGGAGGTTTCATCACCCTCATTTAAAACTGCAACCTTATTCAGGAATTGAACATCACAGATTTTCCTTTGCTGCAAGCTCTGCACAATTACATAAGTTTCCAGTAACTTTGCCAAACATCCATCCATCCATCCATCCTCTTCCGCTTATCCGAGGTTGGGTCGCGGGGGTAGCAGCTTCAGCAGAGAAGCCCAGACTTCCCTCTCCCCGCCACTTCTTCCAGCTCTTCGGGAGAATCCCAAAGGCGTTCCCAGGCCAGCCGGGATACATAGTCCCTCCATGGTGTCCTTGGTCTTCCCCTGGGCCTCCTCCCGGTTGGACGTGCCGGAACACCTCACCAGGGAGGCGTCCAGGAGGCATCCTGATCAGATGCCGAGCCACCTCATCTGACTCCTCTCGATGCGGAGGAGCAGCGGCTCTACTCTGAGCCCCTCCCGGATGACTGAGCTCCTCACCCTATCTTTAAGTGAAAGCCCAGACACCCTGCGGAGGAAACTCATTTCAGCTGCTTGTATTCGCGATCTCGTTCTTTCGGTCACTACCCATAGCTCATGACCATATGTGAGGGTAGGAACGTAGATCGACTGATAAATTGAGAGCTTTGCGTTACGGCTCAGCTCTTTTTTCACCACGACAGACCGATGCAGAGCCCGCATCACTGCGGATGCCGCACCGATCCGCCTGTCATCTCACGATCCATTCTTCCCTCACTCGTGAACAAGACCCGAGATACTTGAACTCCTCCACTTGGGGCAGGATCTCTCCCCAACCCTGAGAGGGCACTCCACCCTTTCCGGCTGAGGACCATGCTCTTGGATTTGGAGGTGCTGATTCTCATCCCAGCCGCTTCACACTCAGCTGCGAACCGATCCAGAGAGCTGAAGATCACGGCCTGATGAAGCAAACAGGACAACATCATCTGCAAAAGCAGTGACCCAATCCTGAGTCCACCAAACGGACCCCTTCAACACCCTGGCTGGCCTAGAAATTCTGTCCATAAAAGTTATGAACAGAATCGGTGACAAAGGGCAGCCCTGGCGGAGTCCAACTCTCACTGGAAGCGGGCTCGACTTACTGCGGCAATGCGGACCAAGCTCTGACACCGGTTGTACAGGACCAACAGCTCTTATCAGGGGTCCGGTACCCCATACTCCCGAGCACCCCCACAGGATTCCCGAGGGACACGGTGAATGCCTTTTCCAAGTCCACAAAACACATGTTGGGCAAACTCCCATGCACCCTCCAGGACTCTGCTAAGGGTGAAGAGCTGGTCCACTGTTCGCGACCAGGGCGAAAACCACACTGTTCCTCCTGAATCCGAGGTTCACTATCCGACGGACCCTCCTCTCCAGAACCCCCGAATAGACTTTTCCAGGGAGGCTGAGGAGTGTGATCCCTCTATAGTTGGAACACACCCTCCGGTCCCCTTTTAAAGAGGGGACCACCACCCCGGTCTGCCAATCCAGAGGCACTGTCCCGATGTCCATGCGATGTTGCAGAGACGTGTCAACCAAGACAGTCCTACAACATCCAGAGCCTTAAGGAACTCGGCGTATCTCATCCACCCGGGGCCCTGCCACCAAGGAGTTTTTGACCACCTCGGTGACTTCAGTCCCAGAGATGGGAGAGCCCACCTCAGAGTCCCCAGGCTCTGCTTCCTCGTGGAAGGCATGTTAGTGGGATTGAGGAGGTCTTGAAGTACTCCCCACCGACCCACAACGCCCCAGTCGAGGTCAGCAGCACACCATCCCCACCATATACGGTGTTGACACTGCACTGCTTCCCTCCTGAGGCGGACGGTGGACCAGAATCTCCTCGAAGCCGTCCAAAGTCGTTCTCCATGGCCTCTCCAAACTCCTCCCATGCCCGAGGTTTTGCCTCAGCAACAACGAAGCCGCATTCGCTTGGCCTGCGGTACCTATCAGCTGCCTCCAGAGACCCACAGGACAAAAAGTCCTATAGGACTCCTTCTTCAGCTTGACGGCATCCCTCACGCCGGTGCCCACCAACGGGTTTGGGGGATTGCCGCCGCGACAGGCACCGACCACCTTACGGCCACAGCTCCGGTCAGCCGCCTCAACAATAGAGGCGGAACATGGCCCATTGGACTCAATGTCCCCCACCTCCCTCGGGACGTGGTTGAAGTTCTGCGGAGGTGGGAGTTGAAGCTACTTCTGACAGGGGACTCTGCCAGCCGTTCCCAGCAGACCCTCACAACACGTTTGGGCCTACCAGGTCTGACCGGCATCTTCCCCCACCATCAAGCCAACTCACCACCAGGTGGTGATCAGTTGACAGCTCCGCCCCTCTCTTCACCCGAGTGTCCAAGACATATGGCGCAAGTCCGACGACACACCACAAAGTCGATCATCGACCTGAGGCCTAGGGTGTCCTGGTGCCAAGTGCACATATGAACACCCTTATGCTTGAACATGGTGTTTGTTATGGACAATCCGTGGCGAGCACAGAAGTCCAATAACAAAACACCGCTCGGGTTCAGATCGGGGGGGCCATTCCTCCCAATCACACCCTTCCAGGTCTCACTGTCATTGCCCACGTGAGCATTGAAGTCTCCCAGCAAAACGAGGGAATCCCCAGAAGGTATGCCCCTCCATAGACTCCAAAAAGGGTGGATACTTCAAACTGCTGTTCGGCACATACACACAAACAACAGTCAGGACCCTTCCCCCCACCCGAAGGCGAAGGGAGGCCACCCTCTCGTCCACCGGGGTAAACCCCAACGCACAGGCTCCAAGTCGGGGGGCAATAAGTATGCCCACACCTGCTCGGCGCCTCTCACCGGGGGCAACTCCAGAGTGGTAGAGAGTCCAGCCCCTCTCAAGGAGATTGGTTCCAGAGTCCAAGCTGTGTGTCAAGGTGAGTCCGACTATATCTAGCGGAACCTCTCACCTCGCGCACTAGCTCAAGCTCCTTCCCCTTCAGAGAGGTGACATTCCACGTCCCAAGAGCCAGTTTCTGTAGTTGAGGATCAGACCGCCAAGGTCCCCGCCTCCGGCTACCACCCAACTCACACTGCACCTGACGTCCTTGGCCCCTCCCATATGTGGTGAACCCATGGAAAGGAGGACGCCATCGAGCGCCACTCCCAGGCCTGGCTCCAGAGTGGGGCCACAGTGACCTGCCTCCGGGCAAGGGAAAACGTCATCCACAGTTTTTATTCTTCATTGGAGGTTTGTTGAACCGTTCTTTGTCTCATCCCTCACCTAGGACCAGTTTACCTTGGGTGGCCCTACCAGGGGCATAAATCCCCGGACAACAATGCTCCTAGGATCATTGGGACACGCAAACCCCTCCACCACGATAAGGTGATGGTTCAAGGAGGGGCTTTGCCAAACATGGAAAAATGAATTAAATTCAATGGGGAAAGAAGAACTTAACAAGATTCAAATGGGTTAAAAGATGCAATGGTCTTTTAAGTGTCCCTGAGGGTTAGGGAAGCATCTGTCATGGATTTGCTGGACCCATTATTGTAGCAAAATGTGACCTGAGCTGAAAAACAGTAGGACTTAGCAATGGTACATCATACCTCAAGCAACAAAAGACACAAATGGAATGATAGCTAAAACCAAAAAACAACAAATGGCCTGTCACACACGTGTGCATGGGAACCAGCTGAAGGGCCTAAACACTAGTAATTCTACGCCAGGCCAGGGGGTGACATAGTGTACTGACTATCTCTCTCAGTCCCTTGCAGACCTTTTCCGGGAAATCCCGCCTGTTGCTGGCCCCAAGGATGACGTCACTTCCGGGCACAAGGACACCACTCCCAGTTCTGGCATAGATGACGTCACTTCCCTTCCAGCCCTTTAAAACTGCCATCTTGCATCAGTACAGGCAGTTCTGTTCTGGACTCCGAACTAAGTACATTGTGGTATTTACAACTACTTTTGCAGCCGATTCAATTATACGGGTGGCTGCCCCAAATCTTTATGATGTCTCCGACTCATTCTTATCACAGTAGCGTAGTTGGCAGGATGAAACCTTCCCAGAAGAAACCAGGAAGGAACCATGGATTTACTCAGGTAGGAGAGTACCGGGGCCATGTTTCCGGGTGGGGGGCCTGCTCGGTGCTTCGGAGCGACACGGTGCAGGCTTCGCTTCCAGCAAGGGAAAACAAGCCCCTAGTCCTACACAAGAAGAATGTGGAGGAGACCCACCGACGTGGACTGGTTTCTGTGGGGAAAACGAAAAGGGCTTACTATGTTCTCTCAGAGGTGAGGACTGAGCCGTCCGTTGGAACCATGGTTCCAGAGATATACGGGCTGTCCCCAGATCAGCAGGTAAAGCACCTACAAAACTGGGAATATGATCCAGAGAGATCAACCCAGGAGCAAGCTTATGCTCTCTGGGAAACAGTAGGTTCATGGCTGAAGCCATTCGAATCAACTACCCTGCAAATTGTGCAGCAGGTAGCCTGCTTCTTCTTAATTAATGGTCTTCCCGCTACTTTTACCCAGCCGGTCTAGGGACACTTTAATTCCATGGATGAGTTAATAACTCAATTAACAACTAAGCCAGCCTCACAATCTGTGGGAGCAGAACGGTCCTCTAGTGGACTCCGTAGGGATTACGTTCCACCGTATAAGTCCCTTCCACATACATCAAAGCCTGCTCTGATGTATCCGGGGTAGGTCGCTCGCACGGGAGTGCGGGGGAATGCGAGAGGACGGTTATGTGCACTTACGAACCCCCTGACTACTGGTCATACGGGAGTAGTAATTCTGAATGGATTTTGAGTTACAGCCCTTCTAGACTCCGGCAGCAACATCTCCGTTGCTGATTGCCGTTACGTACTACCGCGACAGTGGATGACGAAAAAGACCAGTATACGCTGCATACACGGGGAAACAAGGACATACAAAACCACCCTCTGTATTATAAATTATGAAGGATTAGTAAAAAAGTTCCCCGTGGTGGTCCACCCACGCCCACCTTCTCCTGTAAGTAGGACATCTGGAGCCCTTAGCCTGAGGACACAAATATATATTAGTCCTCGTGGATTATGCTACGCGATATCCAGAGGCAGTTCCATTGCGCTCTGCTACTAGTAAAGCGATCGCACGGGAACTAGTAGGAGTCTTCGCGTGTCTAGGGATCCCTAAAGAAGTCCTCACGGATCAAGGGACGCCCTTTACCTCGGCGACGTTCAAGGAAACGGCCAAGTTACTTAAAATAAAGCACTTAAAAACTCCATTATATCATCCTCAAACTGACGGTCTTGTCAAGAGGTTTAACCAAACTCTCAAGCAGATACTATGCAAGGTGGTCAGCGGGGACGGGAGGAACTGGGATCAGCTCCTCCCCCTCGTGCTCTTTGCTTATCGGGAAGTTCCACAAGCCTCTACGGGGTTCTCCCTTATTGACTTGTTATATGGCCGACAACCCCGAGGGCTATTGGATGTCTTAAAAGAGGGATGGGAAGGAGAGGCTCTCCCATCTAGCAATATATTGGAGTATATCGGGCAGTTACGTGATCGATTCGGAAAAATCCGACCTTTGTTAAAAAGTCACATGGAAGAGGCGCAAGCAGCACAGGCCCACTATTATGACCGTTGCAAGACTCTCAGGAAGTTCCAACCAGGGGATCGCGTCATGGTGTTGGTTCCTACCTCGCATTCTAAGTTGCTTGCCCACTGGCAAGGCCCGTATGGAGTTAAGGAGAGGAAAGGGCTCGTCGATTATTTGGTGAAATAACCCAATCGTCGGCCGAGCAAGCGGGTGTTTCATGTCAACTTGCTGAAGCCGTGGAAGGAGAGGAATTCCGATCCCTCCTCTGCTCAGTCCCGCTCTTTCTTTGCTCCGACCGATCGCCTTAACTTCGGACCCGACTTGAATGCTAAACAAAGATGGGAGCTAGAATTAGCGATCTTGTCAGTTCCAGAGGTAGTGAGTGAGCAGCCTGGATGGACCTCTCTGATTGCGCACAACATAGTGACAGAACCTGGGGTTGTCGTGCGAGAACGCCCATATCGGCTTCCCGAAGCAAAGAAGGCAGAGGTGGAGCTTGAGATCAAGCGCATGCTGGATCTAGGTGTGATTGAGGAAAGTTATAGTCCCTGGTCCAGTCCAATTGTCTTGGTCAGTAAGCCTGACGGGAATTGGAGGTTTTGCAAAGACTTCCGTCGGCTGAATCAAGTCTCCCAGTTTGACGCCTATCCGATGCCTCGTGTGGACGACCTCCTCGAGAGGCTGGGACAGGCAGAATATTTGACCACACTTGACATGACAAAGGGGTACTGGCAGGTTCCTTTAACGGACTCCGTGAAGGAGAAGACCGCGTTTAGCACTCCCAGTGGGCACTGGCAGTACCGGGTCCTCCCATTCGGGTTACATGGGGCGCCAGCAAACTTCCAGCATCTGGTGGATAGAGTGCTCCGGCCTCATAAAACGTTCAGTGCTGCCTATTTGGATGATGTTGTCATCTATTCCAGCACATGGAAGGACCACGTGTGGCAGGTGGAAACGGTATTGCGGACGCTGGGTGAAGCCGGGCTTTGAATTAATCCCAAGAAGTGTTTCTTTGGGTTAAAAGAGGCTAAGTATTTGGGCTACCTAGTGGGTGGGGGTGCCGTGAAACCACAGTGTTCCAAAGTTAATGCCATATTAAACTGGCCCCGTCCGATTACCAAGCGGCAAGTGCAGGCTTTCCTCGGTTTGGCCAGGTACTACTGCCGATTTGTACCCCGGTACAGAGAGCAGCACCCTTGACAGACTTAACAAAGAAAAAGGCTCCCAACCACGTGGTATGGACTGACAAGACTGCTGCTGCATTTTGTGACATAAAACAGGCCCTTACGTCAGCACCCGTGTTGAAAGCACCCAACTTTTCACTTCCTTTCATCCTCCAGACGGACGCTTCGGACACAGGCCTGGGAGCCGTGCTGAGCCAAAGCATCGATGGTGTTGAACACCCCGTCATGTACCTGAGCCGGAAACTGCTGGATCGGGAAACCAGGTATGCGGCAGTGGAACGGGAGGCTCTTGCGATAAAATGGGCAATTACACAATTGAGGTACTACCTCTTGGGGCGTGAATTCACTCTAGTGATGGACCATGCACCTCTCCAGTGGATGGCCCTTCACAGAGAGTCTAATTCGCGAGTCACTAGGTGGTTTCTTGATCTCCAACCATACAAGTTTTCGCTTGTTCATCGTAGGGGTACTCTCCATGCCAATGCTGATGCCCTCTCTCGAGTTCACGACCTCTCGGACAGGTCCGCCCGACCTGGTGGGTCTGGGCTAAGGGAGGGGGGGCCTTGTAACACACGTGCGCATGGGAACCAGCTGAAGGGCCTAAACACTAGTAATTCTACGCCAGGCCAGGGGGTGGTGGAGTGTACTGACTATCTCTCTCAGTCCCTTGCAGACCTTTTCTGGGAAATCCCGCCTGTTGCTGGCCCCAAGGATGATGTCACTTCCGGGAACAAGGACACCACTCTCAGTTCCGGCATAGACGACTTCACTTCCCTTCCAGCCCTTTAAAACTGCCATCTTGCCTCAGTACAGGCAGGTCTGTTCTGGACTCCGAACTAAGTACATTGTGCTATTTACAATTACTTTTGCAGCCAATTCAATTATAAAGTTCAGGGGATTGATTGGCTGTTCCACGCAGAATTTTTTATTAAAGATGTATTTCATTAGGCATTAGCCATGCTACGAGGTGGCATCCATGCAACTGGCAAGTTCTACATTGGACTTCTGGAAGTCCTTACAGTCTGTCTGTGCAGATGGTTTGCACTTTAGTCTTCAATCAAGAAAACAGAAACACTTTGTAGATTGTTATAAATCTTGCATTATTATTATACAGTAAACAGGAGGGGAAAGACTTCTTTTACTAGCTGCATGGCTAATTGCACATGCAATGCAGATAAGAGATATACAGCTGGATATTACTTTTTTAACTATCTTCAATTAAGAAAAGAACGCAAGAGGTTAGTTGGACCTTTCTTGTTACATGTTATCAATTAACAAGATAAAACACTTACTCATTTAACATAAAAAGAGTGGACATGTGAATATCCCAGACAGGATGAATGGAGAGATGGGTGGATGTATGAGAAATAGAAATAGATCCAATGATATACTGTATTTTCTGTTATTTATTCTGGTAGCTATAGCATGGGGGTGGAAAAATAAAACAAACTTTATAACACATGCGAAAAATCGACCCTTAACCAGTTTCAAAATGTGCCCCAGTGTTTTTGTTGAAGAAATCATTTAATATGACATGTGTTATCTACCATACTGATTCCCTTTATAGTTTGAAACACTTCTAAAATGTTGCCTCTGACCCTCTGCTTGCCTAAACTGAAAATATTCAACACCTTTAGTTTCTGCTCATAGCCCTAGAATAAGTATGGTCACTCTTCATTGAGTTTTCCCTAGCACAATTAAATCTACTCATAATATTCTATATGTGGCCTTATCAGTGCATTACACATCTTAAAAATAATCTTCCTTGATTTAAACTTGAGGCAGCAAACAACGTAATCCAATATCACCTAAACATTTTAATAACATGTACTTTCAACTGACTTCCTATTATACTGTATAATCATCTATAATAATAAAAGGCAAAGCCCTCACTGACTGACTCACTCACTCACTCACTCACTGACTCATCACTAATTCTCCAACTTCCCGTGTAGGTAGAAGGCTAAAATTTGGCATACTTATTCCTTACAGTTTACTTACAAAAGTTAAGCAGGTTTCATTTCGAAATTCTACGCGTAACGGTCATAACGGTCGACAACGTTCGCCATGTTGAACTTTCTTATTTATGGCCCCATCTTCACAAAATTTGGTGGGAGGCTTCCCTGCGCTAACCGAAACCGATGTACGTACTTATTTCAGTGGTATGACACCACTGTTGGCCACCATATTGAATTTTCCAACGTCATTAATTTTCCAACTTCCCGTGTAAGTAGAAGGCTGAAATTTGGCAGGCTCACTCCTTACAGCTTACTTACAAAAGTTAAGCAGGTTTCATTTCGAAATTCTACGTGTAACGGTCATAAAGGTTGACGACATCCGCCATGTTGAAATTTCTTATTTATGGCCCCATCTTCACAAAATTTGGTAGGCGGCTTCCCTGCGTTAACCAAAACCAATGTACATACTTATTTCAGTGGTATAACACCACTGTCGGCCGCCATATTGAACTTTCCAACGGTCTTTGTTACTTATAGGCCCATCTTCAAGAAATTTGGTATGCAGGTTCCCAACGCTAACTGAATCCTACTTACGTACATATATACATCCATAGCCTTCAGCTCGGTCACTGTGTGAGGCGGTGTTGGGTCCCCCATCCCAACCCCTCCTACGTTGTTGGCTGCCTACCTATATAAGGCCATCCGTCGAGACCGATCCCTACATTCCCTTCCTTGCTTCGCCACAGGATTCACATCTCCCTGCTTAATACTACAGCCTTTTTATTTAATCCACGCCTTCTCTGCTGTCTTATTGTTCATTTATTATGATTATAGTTATTGTGTAGGTATTTTAGACTTACTTTACTTTGTTCAGGTACCCATTTCCTTTATCGTTCCAACCATACCCCCATTAACATGTCTACCGAGGTGATCACCATTGATCAAAGAACTGTCACTTACCGAGTGGTTTCCATGCCCAGAGATGGCACCTGCCTTTTCCATTCTCTTTGTTACATATTGCACGGCCATATCATGCTCACTCTTGATATCTGGAGGAACATTGTGTCATGTATTGACTGGGACAGGTTCAAGGAGTGGACTAATGACGGTACAAGAGATGGTTATACTACACAGGACCACTATAAGAGTGAAATGCTTAATCCCTTCACCTATGGTTCTGCATGTAAGTTGATGGCTGCCATTGAATTGTTCGGTTGTCGCTTTCAAGTGTACCGAAATGGCCAAATATTTTACACCTTTTGACAACCGCCAATGCCTCATAAACATCTTAGATTGACAGGTGACAATTTTAGTAGTGGGCACTTTGATGTTTATGAATGTTTAAACTCTCAAAAGCTGGATGTGAAGTTATCGATGAAACCGGTTGTATGCTTACAACGCTTGACAGATGCCGAATGTCACTTCAACACAAGTCCTGCAAATACTGTCATAATTGAAACAAACCATGAAACTCAAACCGATTATGACAGCAGCAATCCAAGCTGTGAGATTTGAGACAAGATTACTTTTCACATGGCCAACTATACGTTGCATGCTCAAGAGTAAGCTCAGCGCACAGCTTGATCATATTACAACTGGAGGGCCGAACTGACAATGTGGTATACAAAGAGATCCTTAACCTATAATTATTGGTATATTTTCCCTTAGTTTAAAAATGTTTAATTTTCTTCTTAATAAAAATTTTAAGGCAGTACTTCGCCGCTGCGAAGCGCGGTATTTTGCTAGTATCTAATATGTTTTATTTCCTACATGCAAAATTTAACATTTATATACATTATATTGTTTGTTGACACATATCTACTCAAGTCTAAATTCTATCCAGACCCATGCGTAATGCGTCCAACAGCTCTACTGTATGCTATTCATTGTTCCACCTAATTTAGGTGTCAATAGCATTTAAAAAATTCAAAACACCAGTGGCTTTTTATACTATGCAAGAAAAAAGAAACTACAGTGAAGTTCTGAAAAGCAAAGAAAGGAGAAAGACACTAAAACCAACACTGAAGAAGATAGGACTTTCTCAGAGATGTAGTATAATGAGTGGACATACAACAAGTAATATACCATTTACCTGTAGCCTGGCAGTTGAAAACATCTGGAGCAAAGAAACACTTCCCTGTTTCTTTTGCTATGAATGCATAATCCAGCTGGGTAAGACCACTTACTGCAGGTAGGAAAAGGTTCCAGAGCCCCTCCCATCTAGCCCTGTCCTGTCAACAAGAAGACAACTGTTAAAAGCATTTATTTTGGTGTGACTTTATTTCACAAAGAAAGATTCATAACTTCAAAACCATATAGGAAACAAAGCTAAATCTATATCAAAATCAACACCGTAAAAAATTCAGACAAATATAACCTCAGGAGTGGCGGAATAAAATGGTAATGGATTAATAGTTTACAGGAAAAAACACACGATAATTTATATTAATACACAAAAGATTACAACACTTTAAAGAATGCCAGCTTCAAAATTCAATAAAGAAGCAATGGGTTCTAAGCATGGTATTGAATGTTTTGTCAATAGGGGTTGTGCCATCAAATTGGTATTAATTGCAGATATGAGCATTTTTATAATTTTACCACTCATTTGTTTTGAATTAATAAATTTAAAAAAACTAATCAAGAAAAATATGAGTATGTAATCAAAAATCTGAGCTCTAGCAGTTTTGTTGTTGAAGCTTATCTGGTGTTCAGGTGTAAGAGTTTATCTTTATTCTCTTCTTCCTGGGTATAACTCACTTGTACAACAAAAGGAAATATGTGCCATAAAACTTCCAACTAAATAAAAAAAAATCTAGATATTTATGGGATATTACCAACATACTTTGATTTTACAAATAAATAGATATCAATGCTTTGGGTGAATTGTAAATGTAAATCATTAACAAGGAGGCTCACTTCTGGAAGTGTATACAGTAACTTATAACTAAGCTGTAAAATATCTGTACTTTGAGTAACCTTAAAAGGACACAAAACAGCTGTACTTGAGGTTTATAACGGCTGCCAAAAAAATCCAATCATATGTACCTATTAGATAAATAATAAAATCAACAACCTTAATGTTGCAGTTTCCTTGTAAATTACTTGGACCGTTATTTACTGTAATCACACTTTTACTGCATAATTTTATCAATTAGGTTTATAAAAATTTTAGTTATTTATGAGCTCTTATACACATAGATTAAACAAGCCAAACATCTGCTAACAGGTAACCACTAACAACAAAAGGACGTCTATTTTGTGATTACTGAATAGGAAAGTGATGTGGTTTAATTAGGTTCATCATTCCCATAATTAATTTTTTTCCCACCGTCATATTTGGCAATTTATGTTGTTTCATACGTATAATATTGCATCCAATGCTCTGTAATATAATTTATTTTAACCTTCTCACAACATTTGCTTTTTAAAAACATTCTGGTTGTCACTCAGAATGAACTAATGCTCCAAATAATGTGAACTGTTAATGCCTCAGCTGTAATTTAACGTAGAAGCTGGCTTTCGTTCAGAATATCATGCCTTGGTAAATGCAAACAGAGCTAGACAAATTTGTTTAGATTTACAAAAGTATGAAAGCCTGTTTTTTGGCAGATTGCTAGTATTTTTGCCAGTACTGGTTGGTTGTGTAATATGTGTTCATCAAGCAATGATAAGCAGTTTAATTAGAAACACACTGCTGGATCTTTCATGTAAAGTTCCCAATGACCAAATAATACTTTGAAATTCAAACACAGAGTAAACAAATGATTGAGCAGACTATGATTCCCATCTTTAACTATTATATACCTACTGTATATATTTTAAATATCATCATTTTACATCTATTTGTTTTTCTAAAACCTAATGGATAAATGCCAGATGTTGCATAAGTGGATGTTGCATAAGCGGAAACAGGTCAAAGAGATGAGCCTTGGACAAAATGATAAGTCAATGTTTACATTCTTTAAGTCGATAAGAGTGTCAATGGTGATGAGGAATAGAATTTCAATCATACAGGGAGGTGGTGCACTAGCAGTGAACCACATAAAAAGCAAAGTAGTGTGGTGTGTAGCTACTTTAAATACTTTAAACTAGAAATTATTTAATTCTTATTCACACTATGAAAGGAATGAGAATGGCTGCTCTTGACTCCTGAATGAGACCTAGTGGAATAATTAGCTGCCATGTGGTCATAGTGACACAGCTGGATAGTGAAAGATACTTGGGATCTCTGCCACTTTAGCGTATCAAAATATTGTATACACAAGGTATGGAGGTCCAAGTGAGAATTTCCCTTTTTGTAGTTCTTTTGATAGCACATACAACCTTCTCCACTATAAATCTATAATTTTATAGGTTTTATAATTATGGCACCAACAAGTACAGAACATACTGCATGTTGATTCTACACGCAAGTAAGAATTTTACTGTAGTGTATAATACAGTTTATACCAGTTATGAATTCTTAGCCTGGAAAGACCAGAAGCTGACATTTTACCAATTCTGATGGGCACACTCTATCTTTTAGCAAAAATGCATGCTTAGAATAATCCCAGTAAGTGGACTGCTACCCAATTAGACAAAGGAAACAGCTGCCTTGGGCAAAATAAGAGAACCACCAAGCTGGTCGTGTCTGTATGCCAATCTTCAACAGCCCGCAATTGTGGTCTCTAGGTCCAGCACAAGAGTAAAGTGAAGGCCTTCTATAAAAGGTAGTGTATGACTTAAAATGTGTAAACTGAAAGACACACATTTTACATCACACATTAGCTGGGTGCCCAATGAAGGGATAAGTTGTAAGTGTCAGAGGCACCACTGGGCAAAGCAAGCTGAGATGATAAAAAGAACAATAAACACAAGGATAGAAAATAAACAAACCACAATTGCACACTACACTTCACCATCAGAGTGTTCACTGAAATATGTAGGATAGGAAATATCAGTCTATAAAATACAGTATGACATTGTGCTAAAAGTGGGGGTATTGTTAACTGGTGTTATTACTGTCATAATAAAAAGGAACCAAAAGATTCTTTCTCGTGATGTAGCACTAAGCTTCTCTCAGTCTAACTATGTGTGTTACAGCAACAAAGAGAAGCTAACAGCTTGCTAGAATATCATGTAAATGTAACAGTCACAGAAAGAAAAAAGTGTGCTTCACACAGCAAACAAAGTTAAGTAGAAACTAAAGCTGTGTTGTTTTAAAAATCTAAAACCTTAATAAAACTTACAATGGCAAGATCCTGTCTTTAATGTTTACTTATCACATCTGTTTTGTGTATATTTTTCTATATAAGCAGTTATCCTACTTTAATAATGTACATGTTCTGACTCTTAGAATTGTTCAAATAAAGGAGTGTTTATTCCCCACAATACCTCCAAAAAGTAATACAAGCACAGTTTTTTTCTCTCTCTCTCTCCGCAATACTCTCTCTTCTCACCACCGCACATCCCTCCTTCAGTCATCCTTCCAACTCCAACTTTCTTGGATAAGGGAGTGTGGTCCCTTTTATTGAGGACCCAGGAGAACTTCCAGTGCCAGGGTTGCTACCTGATGAAGGTACTTCCAGGTCATATAGAAGTCCTAAATTCTGGGAAGCACATCTCTCTGTTGTGCCCCCTTCAGCACCCATGGACCCCAGCAGGGCTGTGCTGCCAGACTACAACACCCAGCATTTCCTGTTGGTTCCCTGTCCTCTTCTTTTCTCCTGGCCAGGGAAGTTATTAAATCTATGTCCTGTCGGGACACATGTTCATTAATTGGGGCTTTCCAAACAGGTAAGAAACCATGAGTTTTGGTTGGGATGTCCATCTTTCCATCCCTTAGGGTCATCTAGTCCAGGTCCAACCTCTTTTCCTGTCTTGGCCTTTACATTCCCTCAGGGCCTCCTGTCCAGGTAAGGGATCTTCATGGTTCCTGGCCGTGATGCCCATCCATTCCATATGGTACCTACAGGGTATTTCCTGGTCAGCTAAGAAAATCTTGAGCCTCTTCCAAACAAGTCCCATATGACTTTAAGTGAGTTGAATCCAGAAGCCTGACAGCACATTAATAAGATGCAATATTTTAAAGATACACCAAACTGGTGTCAAGTTTTAAATAATACACATAATCAGAGACGACAATTCCCTGCATCAGACTGCATGTTCTCCCCATGTCTGCACAAATTCATCTGGGTGCCCCGGTTTCCTCCCACTGTCCAAAGACATGCTGATTAGGTGCATTGTTAATGGTAAACTGGCATTAGTGTGTGGATGTGTTTGTCCTACTATGGTCTGGCACCCTGTCCAGGGTTTGTTCCTGCTAGTTGGGATAGGGTCCAGTACCCCATCTCAAAATTCTCCAGACATTTTTTTCCTGGTCTGGATCAAGCAGGTTAGAAAATGACATGGCATTATACTTCCAAATAAAAACATGCAAACATTATTAATACTGTGTTTAAAAAAAAAGAAAAACCTAACTAAATTATTATTTATACATACACACATCTACCAAAAAGTAGTAGCTGAAAAATATCAACAAGTATATAAGCAAGTTGTCATAATACATTTTTAAAGGAGCATAAATGAACTATTATTCCATTAAACTTCATAAATATTGCACTGTCTGGCAATAAAATTCACAAAAGAAAGGAAAATCAGAACTCAGACAATAAGTATTTTGAACAACTGTTAGCATCATTGCAGATAATTATGATGATGTGTAACAATCATGAATAACTTCCCTACTTACTTTAGGTGATACAATATACTGATTTTATTGTCTGCAAGCTTATAATTTGGCTTTTTCTTTTCTAAAAAAGAAAAATAGTCTTGCACACGACTTTATATCTAGTGCCTTCAATAATGTTTGGGACAAAGATGCATTTTTGATTCACCCTCCCTTCTGCTCCCCACTTTAAAATTACAAATCAAACAATTCAGACAGGATTACATGCACATTGCAGACTTTAATTTAAGGGCATGTGCATACATTTCAGTCACACCATATAGAAATTGCAACACTTTTAATACATTTTGTTTTCTATGATTGTTATCATTTTGGGACTTTCATCGATAGGGCAGCAGCCACACTGTAAGGGGCATGTCCTCAGAGGTTGTAACCTTTCAGTAACAACAAAGACACAAATAACACACCTGTTTCTAAGCACTCACAGTTATCTTCAATCAATTTAAAACTCTGCTCTGGTTTTGACTTTTGCTTCTGTTATTTTTGACTATGTCTTTTGTTTCTCTTTTTGGCTTTGATGCAATGTTTTTTGAACTCCCGGTTTTTAATCTTGATTCCAAATAAAGTGCACAGTCCAGAGTCTGAATTTCATTTTTGGCATAAGGGAAGGATTTCCTTCAATACACAAATGGGTTTGAATGAAGGATTGTATTGGCTTAGTGTGGATTTTCAGAGTATGGTTCATAAAAATGACATCATGGACTATCTTTCTTATCATACCATATGCATATACTAAATTTATTCACTGACATTGTTTATTCAGTAACTTAAAAATAATTACTGCTTAAAATACTGAGGAATTTTAACACTAATACAGTTCACATAAATTTGTGTATATCAAAATTATTCAGGATATTTTCATTTACACTAGCTTTAGGATATTTCAGAACTCCAGTTACACAGCTTTGTTGTGTTTTGTTCAAGGTGCCTCACATAAGTGATCAGACTTTGGTATTGCTTATGCCTGTGCACAAATCCAGAATTAGCAACTGAGCTTGTCTGACTTTACCAGCAATAATTACTTCTAACCAAACTCCATTTGGTTTCCTACCATTTAAATATATGACGTAACAGCTTTTACTACATTTGTTACATTTTAGTTGCTGTACTAATGTACATTACTTTGTTTTCAAACACCCAAGAAACTAACATATCTTGTACTTGCTAATTAATTTTTATGAATGAAGTATGCTGTTTTAACAGCTTAGCTAACTGTGTGCATCTGTAATTATTCACTTTTGTTAAAGCTTGCATTGGAGACTTTTTCCTTGTAGTTCAATGCATTATGAGCTCACACAAATATCTGATAAATATGAAGATTTGAAATACCAAATAAATTTTATTTTGGAATGAATACATGTAACAGCTTATTTCATCACAGTTGCAGACTAGCCACAGGTACAAAGAAGCCAGCCTGAAACTGAATGAATGGTTGGAAAGACTTTTACAGCCGTGCCTACATTCAGATGATAAATGAGAAGCCACCATTCTTTTGTACAGGCTATGTATAGTGCTGTATTAAAAAAAATAATCTCACTATTATTTCTAATCCCCTCATTCAAATACATTGAACTGTAAAATGATTGCAGCTTAGAGTTGATTGAGAATCAGGTATTTGTATTTGACACATTTCCAGAATTCCATAAAAGTGACAACAAAAGTTTGTTTTTTTCCCATTTACTAAGTGTGGCATTTGTAAAAATTCAGCACACAATACATAATCCTGCATTGAAAATCAAGACCTAAAAAAATCTATTATTTGCTTATTCCTTTTGAATTGTAAATAACATTCTGCAGCATGTCTATGCCATTCCTTTTCAAGATTCTGTCTCTTTTCTAAAAGAAACCACATCTCAGTACTCCGACAGCTTTTAACACAAGTCATTGAGTGCTTGAGTTATTGACACTTAAGAACTGGAAGCGCTGACGGCTGTTGTTCTTGGCAATGTTGATGCAAATTGGAGAATACAAATAGTCACCCTGTACATATGATGTTGCAACCAAATATTTTTTCACTTATGCTAAACCAATATTGTTTAATTTGTGAAATCAACTGAGGTGTTTATTCTTTATCCATTTTTAATCAAATAAACCCCACCAGCTTTTATTTTCAAGGCCTCACTTTGAAGAACCTGCATTACTACAATTCCATCTCTAGTGGAAATTTTGAATTATGTTCATAGTATGCACACAGTAAATGATAGAAAGCAAAAAAAGAAAAGATATCCAAAGCAAAAAAACATATTGCTGTTGCATTTATAGAATGGCATAATAAGCTCTGAATATTTTTCTACCTTTGAATCCAAAATAGCTATTGCTAATATAGTTTAAGCCCTGAATATTGTTTCTGTCATGGTGAATCAGCAATACATAATTTGTTCTACTAAAGAAAATGCATTTTTGTGGCACCAGCAAAATCTTGTAAAAAAATGCTACTACCCATTATGTGCACATTTTAATTAAAAAATGCAGACATGTGAAATTTTTTTCTTTTAGGGAGTTAACAAAACTCAAAGCAAAGCTAAATAAACATAGGATTGTTACATATTTTATCTGTTGTGAAAAGGACATGTAGAAAGGGGGTGTGGAGCCTCAAAAACTAACCACAAAGCAGGCCATCACCTTCACTAGCCTGCCTTAATATAGCTTCACCAGCAACAAGTCCTAAACTACTACCTGCAGAAAACTGCCTTTAAGTATACAAAATATTTTAAAAGTCAAAAAATATATTAAATTATCTTAAAAGCGGGAGAATATTGTAAAATATTGGCTTGTAAAGACAGTCCAAACAAGTATCTTTATAAATTGAGGTTTTAATAACAAAAAAGAAAAAATTGAAACAAAAAGTGCAAAAGGATATGCATAAAAAGCCAATCCAAGGCAAACAAGTCCAATCCACAATCCAAAAGAAAACCCAAAAATAAAAACATATTAATCACAACAAAACTGGAATTCCAGTGAAAAAGAAATACTTATAGAACAGCTCCTTAAAAACTCAAAAATCCACCACTGGATTCCTCTCTTTGACCTGAATATTAAGGCAGAGGAACAACTCTGCAGCAGTGATGTTAGGGTGGGCATGACCCGTGAGGCTCCACCCAAAGAGTACAAAGAATGAATGAACATTTAAAGAGATAATACAATCATATTAAATACACAGTTACAACATAAATACTGTACTGTGAGCTAGTACTTGAATGAATAAGAGTGAGAGTGACAACATTAATATGTGTTTATTGTTAGTAATATGGAAATAAGAGATAATTGTCCATTGTTTCAATATCCTAAGGAACAGAGGCAGGATGTTCAAGGGCATATGGTACAGCATCTACAGATGGACAGGGTATTATCAAAATAGGGACTCTATGTATTGTTATGCCTGCTGACACTTGCATCTCCCTGTCTTCTGTGATTCAGTGTTTACATATGAGTGCTTCAGAAACTGGAAGAAAGGCACAATCAAAGATGGCTCTGCAGTCCATGCTTAACCAGAAATGCTATGGCAAGCCAAATTAACATTTTGAGACATATCAAAATACATCAAATAAATTTCAAGATACCTGAAAATGATATGCTGTACATTTTAAAATATCTAAAGTGCATTTCAAGATAAATGCAATTCAAACATGATTTGAGATATCTTAAAATAAGTTCCAGTGCATTTTGAGATATTTCAAATAAATTCCAAGAAATCTTAAAATACATCCACAGGCATTTTAAGATATCCAAAATACATGTTCAGATACCTTAAAATAACTCTGTGCCTATTTTAGGATGCTGTATATCAAATACATTTTCAGATATCTCATTATAACTCCATGTGCATTTCAAGATATCTTGAAAATATTTGAAAATTTGAAAATTGAAAATGTGTTTGAGATATCTTGAAATACACAGGAAGCTATTTTGACATATCTGAAAATGCATTTCAGATATCTTTAAATGAATTTGAGATATCTTAAAATGAGCAGGAAGCTATTTTAAGATATCTCGAAAACATAATTAATAAATTTTTAAAAAAGCATTTAAGTCTTCTTGAAATTCTCTGTTGTTTAAGATATCTAAAATACAGTTTTAGATATCTCAAATTCCTTTCATGATATTTTAAAATGGCTTTCTGCTCTATTTCAGATATCTTTAAATGTATTTCAAGATATCTCAGATTGTATTTGACGATATCTAAAATACATTTTAAGATATCTTTAAAAAGACACTAAATTACTTCAAGATACTGTATCTCAATAGTAATTTTCAGATATCTGAAATACATTTCTAGATTTCTCAAAGCAATTTCCTGTGTCTTTTCAGATATCTGAAATGAAAAACTTTTCAAGATATCTCAAAATCACTTCCTGCTCATTTTAAGATATATCAAATACATTTGAATGTATAGACTGTTTTACAAACTGTGATTTTGATATTTTGTATGTTGAAATGCATTTAATCAATTTAAGATATCTGAAAATTTATTTGAGATATCCTGAAATGCATACACAGTTATTTTGAGATATCTGAAAATATATTTGAGATATCTTAAGGACCTTATTTTAATATATCTCAAAGTGAATTTCAGATAACTTAAAAAGTAAATTGCATTTTAAAATATCTGAAATTCATTTTGAGATATCTCTAAATGTTAATTTGGCTACCCATAGAAGTGCACAATAATGAAATGATTGCATTGATAGAAAATAAAAAGTCAAGAAGTGACTTGTTTGTTTTAATTGCTCTTAAAACAGAGTACAATAAATGAAAGGAATCACAAAATATTTCCAAACACCTGGCAGTGTCTTACTTTTAACATCAACCCAAAATATAGCACAGAGATGCTACAGACAGATAGAGAAGAAGATGACAATATGGGTAAATTCCTTACTTTATTAGAGATTATTGCTAGACATGATCCCAAGGTGAAAAACAAAGAAATGCAACATATGAAGGTCACTGTACACAAAATAAAATATGGGATTGTCTAGCTGATATAGTCCAAACTTCAATAATAAATTAAGTCAAGGAAAGCAAGTCTATCAGCATAATGGTAGATGAGACAAAAACGTACCAAGAAAAAGGAACAACTGTCATTTCTGCTAGGATACTACTACAGTAAGGCAGTACATGAAAGTCTCCTACATTCTGACACAACTCAGCATCTGAAAGCTCCCTCACCTTCAGAGAAAATAATTACATTTCTCTCTCATTTCGAAACTTCAAAAAACTCTCTGGAAACTAATGGAAGTGTCATTGATGGCAAGTTCTTTCTGGCAGATATTGCAAAAATCATTTACTGGTCTTTTCAAAGATTTGAGAGATGAGAAGTCCACTCTTTTGATCTTGACAAAACTACTTCTGGCGAAAGTCAATCAAATAAATTTTCGCCGCTTCCAACAGCTGACAGAGCTCAGTTTGAACTATAGTTGTACAGCTAATAGACTTGAAAAGCAAAGATTTGTGGTCTTCAACATTTATAACTTTAGCTATGAATCACAAATGGACAGAACATTTTCTAACTGTAAAAAAGAGGACTAACAGATTTTCGAAATGTGGAACAGCTTTCCAGACTATTATTGTAAACTCAAAATAGTAACATTTGGAATTTTGACAATTTTTGGGTCTACTTATTATTGTGAGCAGACGTTCTCCAACATGAATGATATAAAAAGCAACTAAGAAGTCAGCTTAATGATGTAAACTTTGAATTACTTTAACAACTGAACTTATTCAACTACTCACCAACCATGAAACAACTCTGTGTGGAAATGCAGTGTCAAAAGTCTCATTAAATTGTTTTTCTGTATTTTCTGTAAGTACCCGAAGGTTTGTTTTTGGGTTAATTGCATTTATACCCATATCGCATAAAAAAAAAAAATAATCATATCTTAAACCCCCTTCTCTACCCATTGTGGCTCTTTCTAAATCTTGGGTCAAACATTTAAGATAAAATGTAATTACCAGAGCCTACGAAAAAACTCGTAGATCCGTCCCACCTTAAAACGCTTCGCACCTCTCCGTCAGCGTCTTTTGTCTTCTAAATGTCTGGATACGCAGCAAACATCAAGCAGCCTACTATCATATCCCCCCACCATGCACAGTTGTCTCAGCTCGTCTGTTTACCTGCATGTCAGTTGCTTAGAGTTGTATAGAGTGAGAAGTCAAGCAAAAGGACACCTTTTATAAATACCATATCGTTATTTGGAACACATGCATTTCATGTGTGCTCTGTGTCTACAATATTCTATGTAAACACATCATTAAAACAAACGTTTTTCATGTTTTGGTAATAATTGACAAAATGTAGACATGAAGTATATAATGTGTGAGGCCTGAATTCCAAATAGCAAAGAAACACTTTCACAAAAGGTACAAATATAACAGAACAAATGTGCTTTTATTCAAAAATATAATTGCAGAAAAACAACCTGCATTTACTGCGACATTGACACACAGTTGGTACAACAGCTTTGGTGGTGCAACGGTATCAACTGCTGACTTGTAATCAAAGCTTCATGGGTTTGATCCCGGGCGAGTACGTTTTGAAAGTACATTCTTAATCCGATGTTAAACCCTCATCATGTAAGTAAATAACTCAAGGTAAATAGATAAATAACATTAGATCTGGCTTTTATGTAAGTAACCTATAAATTTTAACGTTTTGGGCATATGTACTGTTCTTTGTATGTAGGAGTCAGATCTACAGCGTAAAGTCACGAGTGCAGAGCTTCCATGTACATATACAAAGTAAAGCGATGGAAAACGTGCATTCTTGATCCGATGTAGAATTGTCGGCATCAGTTGAGTATAACTCAGTTATAGCGCATCTATGTGAAAACAGCAGTGTCAAATGCGTGGGGGGAGGTGGGGAGCTGGGATCGTGAACGAGGCTGAGAGAATAACAGAAAAAAAAACAAAGCTAACCTTTACAAGTATCATATATCACACCGGCTGTTACAGACTGGAATCAAATGTATGTTTTTATTCTAAAATAGTAAGAATACGAGCAGCTCAGTTCTCAAAACGGACTCACCCAGGATCAAACCCGTGAAGCTTTGATTACAAGTCAGCAGCTGATGCCATTGCGCCACCAAAGCTGTCATAGCAATTGTGTGTCAATTTCGCAGGTAAACGCGGGTTGTTTTTCTGCAATTATATTTTTAAATAAAAGCACATTTGTTCTGTTATATTTGTACCTTTTGTGAAAGTGTTTTTTTTTTTTGATATTTGGAATTTAGGCTTCACAAATTATGTACTTCATATCTGCATTTTGTCAATTATTACTAAAACATGAAAAACGTTTCTGTTTTAATGATGTGTTTACATAAAATGCTGTAGACACGGAACACACATGAAATGAATGTTTTCTAAATAACGATATGGTATTTATAAAAGGTGTCATTTTGCTTGACTTCTCACTCTATACAACTCTAAGCAACTGACACG
Organism: Polypterus senegalus; assembly: GCF_016835505.1. NCBI lineage: Eukaryota > Metazoa > Chordata > Cladistia > Polypteriformes > Polypteridae > Polypterus > Polypterus senegalus. The sequence goes on from NC_053158.1 coordinate 105,139,339, forward strand.
CAGGCAAACAGACTTGAGCTGATACAACTGTGCGGGGTGTGGGGATGTGGTAGTAGGCTGCTTGCTGTTTGCTGCTTATCCAGACAATTAGAAGACAAAAGACGCTGACGGAGAGGTGCGAAGCATTTTAAGGTGGGACGGATCTATGAATTTTTTCGTAGGCTCTGGTAATTCTAGTGTTAAAAAGGTTGCCGTCCCTACACTAGCTGTCCAGGCCATCACATTAAATATCTCATGGAGGTGCCCCTGGGCATCATAGCAACCAGATAAATATAATTGAGGTTCCCATGAAATCATAAAAACACAAAATGATGGTGCCAATGCAAAAAACAACTTGAGGTGATGAATGATACAACTGAAATGGCTATAAAAATATAAGCAAAATAAAAATTCATAACATTAAGGAAAAAATGTTACTCCTCATGTGATTTTAACTCTACCATAGTAGCCACTGTCATTAACGTTCTACATTTCACTCATCAGGCAGGAGTGAACTGGAATTTTAAGGAGAATTAAAGCATCATGTGGCATATTAAAAATGTGCCCTGGATATCGGCAAGTGTCCCAGTTCTTACAGTTTCCACAATAACTAGATAGGGTGTGCTCACTTACACTCACTGCACCAGACCTTTAACGATTCTTGTATAATAATCATCTCCTTCTGTTTCATCTGCTTAATAAAGAAGTGTTATGGCCACGTAGAGTTCATGTAGGCCTGCTTCACTTTAAATAAAATAATGTACTGTATGATTCATTATAGTTTTTAAAATGTTTCACAGCAAAAAAACAGAAGACTTATTACTTGATAGGTCAAGGGAAAAATTAAATTTTTTGTCTAATAGCTCTAACTGTATTTAAGAAACTGTACTCCTAGCACACCAAGACTGCCTTAAGAGATCAGCTACTGTAGCTATACAGTAATTTACCCTAAGATCATTGCATTGCAATATGCCAAGCTTCCTGTTGCTAATGGAGTACCAGGGGAGCAGAAAGAATTTTGTAATTAAGATGATGTTGATGAAAAGAAAATCCTGTTACCTAATACTTGCCACATATTTCACCTTTCTAGGTTACAGTTGAAAGCTTTGTAAATGAAATCTTGGAACAATTTATCCCATATTAAAACAATTTATTGATGCAGCAATTTTTCAATGTTCACTGTCAATAAACATGATGTCACACTTGTTTTCCACATCTACGTATGTGGGCACTGTTCCTTATCAACACTGCAGATTTTGACTGTACTACATTCATGTCACTTATTTCTCTGCTTTTCTTTTTGTGGACAGCTTTCATAATGCCAAAGCTAAGGCTGTGCGCCATGACCACATTCTTCACTAACCCTCCTGCTCTGGATTAAATTACTCAGGCTCCAAAACTTCCACATTAAACATAGTGGGCTTCTTTTTCCAGTAGCATGTTGAAATATTTAACCTGTAGCTTTCTCACATGAGATGCTAAGTTTTAATAAAGTTTGAGCAAAGGCTGATCAGCCTGCATCCATTCTTTCACATAAGTTGCCACATTGAACTCTTGCAGATATTATCAATCCATCATAAAAGCATCAAAAGAGTAATGCAGTATTTACATTCAGAATACCATTTTCACTCAGTTTCTGAGGTTAACTACAATAACACATACAATTAATAAATTCAGTGTTTATTATGATTATAAAGGTTTCATGACCTAAGGCAGAGACGTCCAGCTCTGATCCTGGAGGGCTACAGTGGCTGCAGGTTTTCATTTTAACCATTTTCTTAATCAGTGACCAGTTTTTGCCAACACTTAATTTAATTTATTTGCTATTTAAAACTCAGACATTTAAATCATGGGTGAGAAGTATGGATCATGGAGGGCAGCAGGTTTTTCTTCCAACCCAATTGCTTAATGAGAAGTCAATTATTGCTTATGAAGCACATATTGTTCAAGTGAAATTTTTCTGTTTCATCTTATTTGTTAAGATTTTGAGTCCTTGATTGCTTATTTTGGTCTTAAATAGCTGCATTCATTGTTTTTAATTGCTCCTTAATAGCAATAAGATGTAATTGACAAAGGAATCAGCAGTTCTTCATCTAGCTTATTCCCATTTTTACCTGTGTGTGTTCATTGTGCACCATTTGGTTTAATAAACTATTCAGAAGGAAACTGAAGAGCTGAAAATTACTGATCTGTGTTATGCTTCAAATCAGATCTTCCATGATTCAAAGAAAAATGGAAGATTATAAGCATTTAAAAAAATAACTTTCTCCAGATTTATTATATTCAGTTGTGTGCAATTGCAACTCATAGTAAAAAAAAGCATGATTTATAATTGAAATCATATGAAGCAATTATGTAATCTTATCTTATATCTAAGATGTTTCTATACACCTCAGAATTAATCATGCAACTGCTGTCAGCAGTTACATTACCAATGAAGAGAAGTGTGCCAATACCTGTGACTGCTACACCTGACCAAGCCATAACAACCTCACCACGTTTAATAAATGAGGTGGTATGCTTTGGATCTTGGGCAGTTCCTTTTCATCTCCAGGTTTTGCTCTTCCCATCATTCTGATACAGGTTAACCTTTGTCTTGTCTGTCCAGAAGACCTTTTTCTAGTATTCTGCGGGCTCCGTTTAAGTACTTTTAAGCAAACTGCAATCTGTCCATCCTGTTTTTGTGGCTAAACTGTGATTTGTGACTTACAGTGTGCCCTCTGTATTTCTGTTTATGAAGTCGCTTACAGATAGTAGTCACTGACACTTCCACATCTGCCACCTAAAGAGACTGTTTCTGATCTGTTGAATAGGGTGTTTGGAGCTTTTTCTTTAACATAGTGAAGATTCTTGTGTCATCATTAGTGGAGGTATTCCTTGGCCATCAGTCACTTTGCGATTACTGGGCTCAATGGTGTGTTGTTTCTTCTTAATGATATTCCAGGCGGTTAAGTTAGGTAATCCAAAAGTTTTACTGATGTCTCTAATGGTTTTATTCTCATTTTTTTACATTCATTTGTAAAGTATCTATCCACATCTTGAACAATAGCAAATACAGACTCCAAAGGGTAGAAGCAAGCCTGGGGGTCTTATGAAGCAGTGAAACACACCTGAGAAATCACAAACACCAATATTATGGAACCCTGAAATGGTGTGGATAAAAAAAATACTGAAATTTATACAAATACCCTTATATGAAAGTCTGCAATGTACAATTTAATGAAGTCTGAATTATATGATTGTACGTATGAGGTATTAAACAGTTGGCCAGTTGGCACCCCAAATTTTGATTTGGCAGTCTGTTGTTCATGCAACCGGCCACTATATAAACATACTGTATATGAGTAATGCAAAGTTGAATGACTACTCACTCACTCATCAATAAAAACACTATTTCTGGTTTAGCTAAAGAGCTGAAATTTGACATAGGGCAGTAGGTACCCACTAAGAAAGGGCATTTTGATTTTCCAGCATTTAGGAGTAACTAATAAAAAAAATGAAATACCCCAAAATCAAAAAAATGCCATGATGGATTTCCTTTGGTGATGTTCTAAAAGAAGAAAATTAGCTTACATGTTTTTTATTTGTCAATAAATTATTGTTTTTTTGATATCTTTTAATTTTATGTATATACTGTATATGCTCTACGCCAAGCAGAGAACAGGCTTTATGTAAATGAAGGCAGAGCAGAAGTGATTGACAGGCCACTGCTAGCCAACAGAGTAGACGGATGACTGAAGAAGGGGTGCTGTTCTGCACATGTAAAATGATATGAGATCATGTTATGAAATGGAAATAGAAAGTTTGGCAAAGCTCAGAGAAAAAAAACTGTACTTAAGGGAATGGCATAAACAAATGAAAATCAAAAATCTAATAAAGATAATAAATAATCCTGCACTGTTGCATTATAAGATGCTATTAATAACATGCTGGTCAACAGTAGGGGGGTGATTGCGTTGATAAAAAGGAGTATCTGGTGGATGTGACTTAAGCAAATATTGGCATTCAGAGACTCCAAAGGGTGGAAGCCTCCAGAGGAGACTGCACGAAAAACTGGTGAGTAGTGGAGCAGGTTGTTGCTGGGAAGAAAGAAGTAAAGCTGTGTAGAATGCACTGTAAGTGGAAGATTGTTATGCAGTGGAACTTTCCATGGAAAGCAGGTGTGCTCTGAGACTAGAACATCAGAGCAGACTTCAGGGATTAATGTCGAAACCAAGGAGTGGGGGTGTAGAGACATTTATTTTGATCTTGGATAACAGCCATTTGAAGTGACCTGCTAATCAAGATGTGAATCCACAACCACAGGGTCTGAAGTTCAACATCCAAAGCTATAACCACTACAACACATTGCCCGCCAATGATATTAGCCCTTAAAAAACTTCAAATGCTGTATTGTAGGGGGAAAAGTATGTTCTGTAGTTACTTTCACAGTTCTTATGATACACATGATTAACAATGTGTTACGAAATTTCCCAGCCAAAGCCGGGTAACACAACTAGTATAATATATTTTGTTTCTTCAAAATGTTTAGGTTACTACAAATCATATACTAAATCAATTAAAAAAACAAATTGTAGTTAACAATCAAGTCAAAAATCCTATCATAAACCCTTAACTGTTAGTCCTTATTAACACCTCAATGTCTGTAGAGTTAGTTTTCCACGCACAGGAACTTTTGGCAGTAATCTAACTCCTTAGACAATGCATTGTCTGTTTGCTCAACAAGATACCAAGACTAAATGAATTACCCATGTTTGTATGTCTGCTTTTATTCCTTCGGCACTAACTTTTACATGTACCATAAAATTACACCGACTATTACAGTCTCAGATCAAATGTCTGTTTTTATTATATTATAATAATAATCGCTGTTCACAACTCAAAGCACTCCAGGCAGAGACTTGAACCTGGGAAACCCTTACTCTGAGGCAACCATGTTACCTCTGCACTACCTGTGTGGATCTGCAATGCAGCAGTGTTACCACTGTGACACCTGAATGGATATCAGATAACCAGTTGAAACTGAAACATGCAAACATGTATATGCATGAAAACATCTTTATTTTGTACATACTGATATTTGAACTTCAGTTTTTACACATTCACACCAACTTGTCAATTTATTTTTCTTTAGTTTTACTCTTGAATAAAAGCACACTTAATTTTTTCATACTTTTTGTGAAAGTGTTTATTTGATATTTGGACTTTAATCTTTACAAATTCTGCACTTCAACATTATGTCATTATTACTATAACGTCTGAAAAAACTCTGTTTCAGCTATCTGTTCAACACGTCTTGCCTCACATTTCTTAGGTCACCCTATATTTACACAGATTGTTGTAGACACAGAACACACATTAAATATAAGTATTTCATATCACGATATATCATTTACCTATATAGTTCCTTACAACTCCTTATTAGACACAATCTTATATGCAACCTGGAAGTGAGAATAGAGAGAATTTGTGTTGGGGAGCTGGTTGCAGGTGAAGGGGTAAGTGCAGGCTGTGTGCCACTAAATGACATGTTTCCAAAAAGAAAGCACTTATCAGTGGGCAACTGGTGAGGTGATAAAGGCATACAGATTTCCTCATATATGTCAGAAGAATTACATTTTTCACAGGCTTTTAGGGAAACTAGTCTAACCCTTGTTAACATTAGAAATAAAATGACAAAACCTGTAACAGCAACAGCTGATCTTGTGACTAGTGACAGGCATCACTGGTATAAACAATGGAGCTTCAACCATGCAAAACAAACAAAAACAAGCAAAATCCATCAACAACTGCAAGAAAAACAAACAAGATGACACTGAGGTGATGTAATCATCCTAATAATATATTTAAGTGATAAAAAATGCACATAAAGTGCCAAAATGGCAAACAGAAATCTCAAAACTCAAATTATCACACAGGTCAGTGAAAGGAGTGACCATAGATGAAACATTTGGCCTTTAATGCCAATAGTGTGTGAAGGTGGCAGGGGCACCGGGAGCCACTAGGTGAGGCTGTAGCCTGGTATGACTTTTTAAGCTACAGACCTGCCAGTGACCTGAATATAATTTCTAGCAGCACAGAAAGTGGTGCGTAATGGTAAACTGACCCACGTTACACCCAGAACTCTGTAAATTTTGAGTCATCATAACAAGTGTTGATAGGAGCTCAACTAATAGAAAGAAGAGTGGCCAGAATTATGATAAGAACGGTATGGAGGGTGTAAGAGGAATGTCTTTGCAATACTGTGATGGAAGTTCTATCAGGGAGCCCACTAGACAGACAGGGTACTGTCTTGTGTAGGTAGGCCTAGGGTGGCAGCAGGCTAATTCTTTTTGTTTTTGCTTGTTTTGGATTTAGTATCTGTTATGTTTTGTACTTTGGCCACTAGGTGGAGATAGAGAAGATGAATAAGGGAGAGTGTTAAGAAAAATGAAAAGTTCGGAGGATGAATTCTTTTCTGTTGTTGCTTCCAGTTGTTGGATTAAATCTTTAACTTGGGCACTGAGTCTTTTCATTTTATCCTCTGACAACTTAACAAATTGGCGATGAGGTACTTACTTGCTTCTACTGGTCTACAATGGCTGTTGCTGCTACTCCTTTTCCTCCGCCATTTCTGACATGTCCAGGTGAACCTGCTACACCGTTCGAAATGTGACTAAAAATGTTCAGTAACTACATGCTGGTTCTTGGTGCATCAAGAAATGAATGACCGAAAGCACGCAAAAAAAGCACTTCTCCTTCATTGTCTGGGTACAGAAGGTCAGAGATTGTTTAACATGCTTCCGAATCAAGGTATGTCAATGGAGGACGGCATTATGGCTTTACGAGCTCACTTTGCTCCACGGAGAAATGTTGTTGCTGAGTGGCATGCTTTTAGAAAATGTGCTCAGGCTGCTAATGAAACTATTTCACAGCACATACCTGCACTACATGATTTGGCAGTTAAATGTGAATTTGACACTAAACTGGATGAAATGTTACGAGATCAGTTGGTGGAACACATTGTTAGTCATTGCATACACAAACGATTACTTTTAGAAGCCGACTTGACTTTGGATAAAGCTATTACGATTGCTACGTAAATTGAAGTTGCTGGTGAGCAGGCAAAGTTTATTTTGGGAGATAGGCCAGTGCCGATACAAACTTTAAACACTAAACCCATGTATGCTACTGGCCACCGCCGCAACAGGCCTTTCAAGCCTCCGCCAGTTTCACAACCTAAAGCTGCTGCACTGCCTGCAGCCTCTGTTCATGCTTGCTATCGCTGCGGATCTGATAAGCATCTTGCAAATGATAAAAACTGTCAAAAGACTGGTCATTTAGCACGGGTTTGCCATTCTCCGCAAACATGCTCTGTGTTGCCTTACCTGAGCTTCAGACCATTTACTTAATTGACCATTCAGTGGCTGATAGAATCCGTTGCAGTGTCCAATGAAAACGTCAACTGCTACTGCACTCGTGGATCTAACTGTGGATTCTGGATCATCCGTATCCATTTTGCCAAAAATGTACTGTATATATGATGTAAACTTTCAAGCAGAACCGTCACTGCCACCTTCAGTTAAGTTAATGACTTATTCTCCACTCCCTGTGCTTGGTTGCTTACCTGTTACTGTGTCCAAAGGTGATGTTACATGCTCTACATCAGTCTTCATAATGGAGTCTGGGACTGCTTTGTTGGGAATGGATTTAATAAAGGGTCTACATTTGTGCTTTAACGGCAGTACTGTCTCACCATGTGCTACCACAAGCTCTATTCCTGTCATGCTTCTTTCAACAGCTCCATCACCTCTGCTTGCCTTAGGTTGTGCAAAAGGCTTCATACACAAGGTTAAAGTATTAGACTCTGTTACTCCAATACAACAAAAATGATGTTGTTTACCACTGTCAGTTCAGCATGATGTCAGTGCAGAGCTAAATTGCCTTCTTCAAGCAGGGATTATTGAAAGCATCGATGCCTCTCCCTGGTTCACGCCCATTGTGGTGGTCCAAAAGAGGACTGGGGGTATCCAAATGTGTGTTGACTTGCGAGAACCAAATAAAGCTATTATTACAGACAGCTTTCCTCTTCCTCACATTGATGAAATGCTGTCATTGCTGAGAGGAGTAACAGTGTTCTCCACTATTGGTTTAAAAAGGGCATACTTTCAGCTTTTGCTTCACGAAGACAGCTGTGATCTGACTGCCTTTATTACTTATGAAGGACTGTTCAAGTTCTGCCGGGTCCGATATGGGTTAGCATCTGCACCATCTGCTTTTCAAAAGATGCTTGCTACAATCTTGCAGGGGTTACCACATGTTGCAAACTACTCGTACTTAGATGATATAATTTTGTGGGGACGAACACAAGCCAGCCATGATCGGATACTTCAAGCAGTTCTTAAATGCATAAAAGATGCAGGATTGCAGTTAAACAAATCAAAATGTCATTTTAATCAGGGCAGTCTGCGTTTTTCATACTGTTACAGCACAAGGGATACAACCTGATCAGGAGCATTTCGCTGCTCTTCTGCATGCTCCAACTCCAAATGATGTTACCAAATTATGTTCATTCCTTGGATTTGCATCTTGATATAATAAATTTATCCTAAATTTTGCCACCATTGTAGAACCCCTACACACTTGCCTGCGCCAAGATACGCAGTTTTCCTGGTCTGAGGAAGCTCAGCACAGCTTTATGTCAGTGAAACAGTTGCTATTTGACAGTCCAGCTTTGGTCTTATTTGACCCTGATTTGCCTACTATAGTTTCTACTGACTCGTCTGATTATGGGCTCGGAGCTGTCCTAGCTCAAGTCCAACTTGTCTATACAGAGCGGACTGTTGCCTTTGCATCTAGGATTCTTACTGCTGCTGAAAGTAAATATTCTACAGTTAAAAATGAAACTCTTGGATGTGTGAGGGCTGTTGAAAAATGTAGGACTTGCTTGTGGGGTTGTAAATTTATCCTTCGCACTGATCATCAAGCATTGACCACTCTACTGTCCTCAAAAGGATCTGATCGTGCAGACATGCGGATTGCACGGTGGGCAGCACAATTGTTGTGTTTCAACTATACTGTTGCTTACTGTCCTGGGTCACAAAATTACATTGATCATTGTCTCTCTCACTTGCCTTTGCCTACCGCTGCTGAGGATATTTCTCCAACTGAACCCGAGTTTGTGGCAATGTTGTCTCCTGCTCTGACTGTACTCTCACCTGGTGAGTTTGCCTCTTCCTCTTGCAGTGAGCTGTCTGCACTGCGAAATCAGATTACCTGTGGTTGGCCTTCTTCTGTTAAGGCAGTTGACACAATTATGCGTCCATATTTCCGATTACAAGATGAATCTAGTGCACAAAATTAGTTTGTGTTCCGAGGTGCCCGTCTCATTGCTACTGTTTTTCTGTGCCATACCTTGGTAGCACTTGCTCATGAAGGTCAACAAGACATTGTGAGAACTAAACAGTGTCTGCGTGAGCTATACTGGTGGCTAGGTATAGATGATATGGTCGCAGCTCAAATTAAAAATTGTCAGCTGTGCCAGTCATCTGACAAGACAGCCAATCCTTCTGCTGCCCCTTTACAACCTGTTCCATTTCCATTAGAACCCTGGCAAAAGCTGGTGTGATGTATGGCCGGCTGTTAATCCCGGCCAATAGCCCAACACCGTCAGGTGGAGCCCTCCCTGCAGCAGGGAAGTGCCCCGAAGGCCAGCAGGGCATCATGGACATTGGAGTCTTTATTCACAGCTCTGCTGGATACCATGGGGGCTACACTGCAGGGAGGAACAACGAGTATTTGCCTTACGCCCCGGAAGTATGTCCGAGTCATATGGACAAGGGGAATGACGTGCTTCTGGGGTGAAGAGAAGGGCTTCTGGTCTGACCCGGAAGTGATAGGAGATCACATGGACTGGGGATTGGAACACTTCTTGGTCAGGGATTATAAAAGGACTCTGGGAACTCCCAGACGGCGAGCTGAGCTGGATGGAAGAGTGGCAACACGTCTGGGAGTGGAGGATTGTTATTGTATTGAGTATTGTGTAATTATATGAGTATTGTGGGGAGGAGGATGCTTTGTGCACTGTGCGGTTTAAATAAAGTCGATTATTGGACTTTTACCACGTGTCTGGCATCTTGGACAAGGGTTCAAGGGAGCGATAGCAGACCCAAACTGTCACACTGGCCATAGATATAGTGGGTCCATTTGAAACAACTGTCTGGAATTGTTGTTACGATCTAACCCTCATTGATTATCTTAGCGAGTTGCCAGAAGTCGCCTTCACTGCTTCTGTCACAGCTCAGAATGTTATAGATTTCCTCACTTCAGTCTTTAGCAGATTTGAAAATCCACATTTCATAGTGTCAGATAATGGATGTCAGTTCACATCAACAGACTTTTCAGCAATTCTAAAACAAAGAAATATACAATACATACGCACTTCAGTATACCATCCAGCTGCAAATGGTGCCATTGAAAGATTTCATCGTGTTCTCAAGGGCTGCATCCAATCTGCTATCTTACAAGCGAAACCCTGGAAACCTGCCATCTCAGAATTCCTTCAGATATATCATTCAAAACACCACATGCTACTACTGGAGTTTCCTTTTGAATTACTTCATGGCTGAAAAATGCGAACACACCTCAATGTCCTGTCTCATTCTATTGCCTGCAAGGCCGATGATGACACTGTTGGTAAGAGAGTTTCCTCCCTTCAATAGAAAATGAAAAACTATACAGATACCAGATGTGGTGCATGGATTCCTGTTTTTTAAAAAGGGTGACAAGGTGTGTATTCGGAATCCAATACACGTTCCATAAGCACACCCAAGATTTTCACAACCTGTGGAAATTAAAAAAGGAATTCGTCCATGTACTTACCTGTTGGCAGCTGGGAAAAAATGGCTTTCTTCCCATTTATCTAAGTCAAATACACCTGTGCCAAATGATGCTTCAGGGGATGCTACAGTGGAATTACCGCCCCAGTCTACATTGACGTCAATACCTGAGGTATCTCACATTCCTCCAGCTCGTATGAGAAGAACCCCTTGTTGGCTTGAGGACTTTGTTACGTAAATTTGAATGTTAGATGTAATTCAGTAATCATTAGAATGTTAGTGATGTTTAACTACTTACTGTAATTGTACTATTCTTAAGTAAAGGGAGAATATGTTATGTTCTGTACTTTGGCTACTAGGTGGAGATAAAGAAGATGAATAAGGAAGAGTGTTAAGGAAAACAAAAAGTTTGGAGGATGAATTGTTTCCTGTTGTTGCTTCCAGTTGTTGGATTAAATCTTTAACTTTTGGCCACTGAGTCTTTTCATTTTATCATCTGACAACTTAACAGTATCCTCCTGTTTTTGTATAATAGAACATGCCCATATCTTTGAATATACAGTATTTCCGGAAAGTATTCACAGCGCATCACTTTTTCCACATTTTGTTATGTTACAGCCTTATTTCAAAATGGATTAAATTCATTTTTTTCTTTAGAATTCTACACACAACACCCCATAATGACAACGTGAAAAAAAGTTTACTTGAGGTTTTTGCAAATTTATTAAAAATAAAAAAACTTTTATTAAAAATAAAAAAAAATCACATGTCATTGGTTAATCCAAGGCATTATGGTGTCCTGCAATGGGAAGACCATGTAGAAAAAAATGTCACAGAATGAGACTGAAATGTATGCAGATATACTTAAAGTTTGCAATGTGCCCTTGAATTGTGCCTGAATTGTTTATCATTGTAAACTGTAGAGTAGAGGGGTAAATCAAGGAGAAAATGGGTCTTTGTGCTAAAACATTACCTAGGGCGCAATTTGTCCAAAGGATATGAACTTGAATGTTATGCTAGAGACAAAAATCCAGTAAGAACAAATAGAGATTTAACCAAAAAAATGTTAAGTAGTATTTTTCTCTTGCTTTTATTGGAATATTGTCTTTGTTTCTCTCTGTTCCATTATCTTCCTCATTTAGCAGGATTGCTTCACTCAACTGTAATTAAATCATTAGAATGGATTCTGCAGGGTTGTAATTGTTGAAAAAAAGCTACAGTCCAATAAGCCACAAGTACTTTGTGCATAATTTTACCTTGGTGCCATTTGTTCCCACACAGTCTACCTCTTTATTAATGCGAGTTCTTGCACTTTAAATAATACTTGTGAAATGGCTCTCCTTGAAAATAGTGTGAAAGCATAGTAATTTGTAATCCAGAGGTGTTACAAATGGCATTTCTTTGACTGAGGTAGATATGCCATTCTTTTTGCATCTAGAGACACTAAATTTAATTTGTAGGACAATAGGCCCATGGTCCATGGTCAACATCTTTTTAAAGTTTACAAACTAATGTGCACAGATAAGGAGAAAGAAAAAAAATTTAAAAAGGGGAAAGAATCTGCTTCCTCAGTGCTTTAAAATCTTATTCTAAAATGTTATTGATCAGATATTGACAGGTTTTGAAAAAGTTCTGCACAGATCCTCTAAGTACGAATTTGATTTTTTCCAGTTTCAAATAGTATATAACATCAGTTACCCACTGACTTAGAATAGGAGAGTTAGGATTTTTCCAATTGAGCAAGATACATCTATGTGCCATTGAAGGCAAAATATTGCTGTAATGATCTTCCTGTACTGAATCGTTTGCAATATGTCACTTTATATAAATGTGTACGCTACCTTTTCATGTGCTCTGCAAAATTTTTTTATTACTGGAATCTTGTGTATGCTAACAACATTTGCTGCTCTAACTCTGTAAAGTTTTCTTGTTGTTTTATTACAAATTAACTACAATTAATTCAAGTGACTTCCTTTCCTAAAATCAGATTTGTGCTCATAGCATTTTGTCACAAATATTTAAAAAGCCAAATCATAATTGAATCTTTCTCTTAAGGTTCAAAGTTCTGTCAGCTAATTAATTACTATTTTATTTTGAATAGATGTATGTCCAAAACTAATTTTGAAAGTACCACCACCAATACCATTGACTGAATATATGTAATCAGTATGCAACAAAAATAAATGAAAAATGTAAACAATAACAAAATCATTAATCTTTCATTGTGGATTAGGGGTTAAAAAACACAAACAGAGTCGAGGGTAGGGGCACTCTTTTTATTTGTTTCAGTAAAACTGTTAAGGTCCCAAGTAAGCCCCAGAGATAGGAATCTTTTTCAAAGATATAACTCAATCTATAAAAACTTATTATCATTCTTCATTAAAATACACTTATGAATTTGATATGTGATATTCCTCTCACTGTATTAAGTCTTTCACTTTTCCTAACATATTGGAGCAGAGTTTCTAAGCCATTAAATCTTTTCTGGATGAGTTTTAGTTGGCTTTTCAGTGCAATTACAGGATTGTGACCATTGTGACTACATTTCATTGAAGTCTTGCAATGAGTTTACTTTTGAATCTTAAGCTTCTTTACCAATCATTGAAACAATTAACTTCTTAGTGTACATCTTGTGCCATTTTATTTGTTTTTTTGTTCATTTTCAGAAGAGTCAATCTGAAGGGGATAGAAGACTGCCAAGTGGTGGCAGGGGAAAGTGTAGCTAAGCAGCATAGCATGGTGGTCTATAGGTTGACGATGGAGATCAAGAAGAGGAAGAGAGTGAGGGTAGAGCCAAGGATCAAATGGTGGAAGTTAAAATAGGAAGACTGCAAGGTTGAGTTTAGCGAGAAAGTGAGAGAGGCACTGGGTGGTCGTGAAGTGTTACCAGACAGTTGGGAAACTACAGCAGATGTAGTAAGGATGACAGCAAGAAGGGTGCTTGGCGTGACATCTGGACAGAGGAAGGAGGAAAAGAAAACCTGGTGGTGGAATGAGGAAATACAGGAAAGTATACAGAGGAAGAGAATGGCAAAGAAGAAGTGGGATAGTCAGAGAGATGCAGAAAGCAGACAAGATTACAAGGAGATAAGGTGAAAGGTGAAGAGGTGGCAAACGCTAAAGAAAAGGCGTATAATGTGTTGTATGAGAGGTTGGACACTACGGAGGGAGTAAAGGACCTGTACCGATTGGCTAGACAGAGGGACTGAGCTGGAAAAGATGTGTAGCAGGTTAGGGTTATAAAGGATAAAGATGGAAACATACTCACAAGTGAAGAAAGTGTATTGAGCAGATGGAAAGAGTACTTTAAGAGGCTGATGAATGAAGAGAATGAGAGAGAGAAAAGGTTGAATGATGTGGAGATAGTGAGTCAGGAAATGCAATGGATTAGCGAGGAGGAAGTAAGGACAGCTATGAAGAGGATGAAAAAAGGAAAGGCCATTGGTCCAGATGATATACCTGTGGAAGCATGGAGGTGTTTAGGAGAGATGGCAGTGGAGTTTTCAACCAGATTGTTTAATTGAATCTTGGAAAGTGAGAGGATGCCTGAGTAGCGGAGAGTTAAAGATGCTAAGATCTGTAGTGGGTGTGACAAGAAGGGATAGAATTAGGAATGAGTACAATAGAGGGTCAACTCAAGTTGGATGGTTTGGAGACAAAGTCAGAGAGGCGAGATTGTGTTGGTTTAGACATGTACAGAGGAGAGATGCTGATTATATTGGGAGAAGGATGTTAAGGATAGAGCTGCCAGGAAAGAGGAAAAGAGGAGGGCCTAAGAGGAGGTTTATGGATGTGTTGAGAAATGGCATGCAGGTGATGGGTGTAACAGAACAAGAGGAGAGAAAGATATGGAAAAAGATGATCCGCTGTGGCAACCCCTAACGGGAGCAGCCAAAAAAAGAAGATGTACCATAAAACAAAGCAGATATTGAAACTTCAATCAAATTCAATGGCTGGCCATAGAAAAATATGGTGCAGAGATACATAATTCATTAAGCAAAACATTCACATTTGATATAAAGACTCAGTTATTTATATCCTTTAATATAAAAGAGGATATAACAGTATTAATTTAAAAGGAAATATTTTGATGGATTTCACTGCTCAAAATTTTTTATTTATGATTTTTTTTAATTCAGCCTAAAAGTAGTAATTATAAAAATAACAAAATGAGCATATTTTATTAGGCAGCATCACGGGAGAAAACTGTCATTGAGCTACATTCACAAAGTAAAAAAACAATACAATGTATCTGTATAGCTTTCATTTACGGCTATATGAAGTTTGCTTACATTCTTTTAATTTCTAGGAGTCAGTGTTAAATCTGACCTGCATCTGGCAAGGATATCGGCCTGGGAGTATTTATACTGTAACTTGGAAAACATTTTTTGGAAAAGGTTTAAAATGCAGTTTAAAAGCACTATAGGAAAAACAGTTTCAGATTGCTCTGTAATGCCAGGAATTCAAGAGCCTGCTAAAATAGTATCTTGTTACTTTTCTGGTTTAACTCCAGATTCCTTTATAATGTGGTGCTTGTACAACACATTACCTTTTCATTCTGTTTTTATTCACAAATACTATAAATATAATTTAAATATGTGTGTTGTGGGGATAGACTCTGGTCACACCACCCCCCTGAACTAGGTAGGCTGTTAGAGAATGCTACGTTATCATGTTACCAGGACATAAAAAATAAACTACAAAAAAAAAAAAGATAAAACTTTGCAATCAAAAACCATTTCTCACACAGATTAATTGACTTGCCATGTATGTTTCAGGATGAAATTAAAATTTAGATAAGATACTGTGAAAATAACTTAAAGGGAATATTAAGAGCATGATCCCCACAAAGAATACAAGTTTGTAAACAAAGTAATTTTTTCCTATTTGCACTATTATAGCACTATAACTTTTACAAGCAAACATTTTAAGATTTCTGCATGTTTTTGCATCACGGTTGCACAACAAATATAAGTCCTTGAAAATAGGTGCCTATTTGCCTTTTGAGTAGTTAAGTCAAAATTTCAGATCAGATCAAATATATTTCATGCCTTGAGAAATGACTAAGATCAAGAGAAATCCATAATTTTCAATCCTGAATAAATTGTATTCTAATATTTCAAGAAAAAGCAGTCCTGTTAATACAATGTAATCTATTGATTTAAAATCATACCTTGAATTAAATGTCAAAATCTCTCAATACCATTTTCAAGGCCTGGTTAATTAACAAAGCAAATTTGCACAGTCAGCAGTTTAATAAATCTAAAAACACATTACTATATTTAAAATGTATAAATATTGTCACACATACGATTATCCAAGCTTTTACCAGATATGTAATACCATGCCATGCCAACAGGGGGTGCTGCCGCTAACAGCATTGTAATGCACTTCCTCCACAGCCTGGAGAAAATGCCCAGCGAGCACAACTGACCTCATCCTTTCCAGTCCCGGATGCTAAACAAGGACAACCACCTGGAAGGAAGTGTCATTGAACAAGTAGACAATCTTGTGAAAGGAACTCCTAGTGAAAGAATAATTTACCGGCCGAGTTTAGCATAGAGTACACTTGACTACCTAGCATTTGTTTTGTTATCATTTTCTTGCCATTTCAGGCCAAGTTGGTACCCCAAACAATTCCTGACTTTGTTGAACCTTCTACCCTTGACCACCACAGTATATGTGAAACTAGCAAAATACCCGCACTTCACAGCGGAGAAGTCGTGTGTTAAAGAAGTTATGAAAAAGAAAAGGAAACATTTTAAAAATAACGTAACATGATTGTCAATGTAATTGTTTTGTCACTGTTATGAGTGTTGCTGTCATCAAGGATTTGATTATCATTATTTTTTTCAATCAGGTTTGTATTTGGAGGACATGTTGTGTTCAAGTTACATTCCGTGTTTGTCAGCCGTTGTAAAGATAACAGGTTTCATTCATAGAAGTGTTCACTACCCAATCGCTATGCGAGTATTTAGCG
This sequence comes from Polypterus senegalus, assembly GCF_016835505.1. NCBI lineage: Eukaryota > Metazoa > Chordata > Cladistia > Polypteriformes > Polypteridae > Polypterus > Polypterus senegalus. The sequence continues at coordinate 105,156,115 of NC_053158.1, forward strand.
GCAGCGTCTCTATTAAATTGTGGATTTGCCTGTGAGTTTTTAGCGACAGTGTGTCTATTAACTTGTGGATTTTTCTGCGAGTATTTGGTGGCAGTGTCACAAAGTTGTTTTCGTCTAGCTGCATCAGAAAATGTACCACGATATCTGACATGCCTCCTTTTTAGTGTTTTCTCACAGCTTGGATTGCTGCTGTCATAATCGGTTTGAGTCTACACACATGTATATACAGTGGTGTGAAAAACTATTTGCCCCCTTCCTGATTTCTTATTCTTTTGCATGTTTGTCACACAAAATGTTTCTGATCATCAAACACATTTAACCATTAGTCAAATATAACACAAGTAAACACAAAATGCAGTTTTTAAATGATGATTTTTATTATTTAGGGAGAAAAAATCCAAACCTACATGGCCCCGTGTGAAAAAGTAATTGCCCCCTGAACCTAATAACTGGATGGGCCACCCTTAGCAGCAATAACTGCAATCAAGCGTTTGCGATAACTTGCAATGAGTCTTTTACAGCGCTCTGGAGGAATTTTGGCCCATTCATCTTTGCAGAATTGTTGTAATTCAGCTTTATTTGAGGGTTTTCTAGCATGAACCACCTTTTTAAGGTCATGCCATAGCATCTCAATTGGATTCAGGTCAGAACTTTGACTAGGCCACTCCAAAGTCTTCATTTTGTTTTTCTTCAGCCATTCAGAGGTGGATTTGCTGGTGTGTTTTGGGTCATTGTCCTGTTGCAGCACCCAAGATTGCTTCAGCTTGAGTTGACGAACAGATGGCCGGACATTCTCCTTCAGGATTTTTTGGTAAACAGTAGAATTCATGGTTCCATCTATCACAGCAAGCCTTCCAGGTCCTGAAGCAGCAAAACAACCCCAGACCATCACACTACCACCACCATATTTTACTGTTGGTATGATGTTCTTTTCTGAAATGCTGTGTTCCTTTTACACCAGATGTAACGGGACATTTGCCTTCCAAAAAGTTCAACTTTTGTCTCATCAGTCCACAAGGTATTTTCCCAAAAGTCTTGGCAATCATTGAGATGTTTCTTAGCAAAATTGAGACGAGCCCTAATGTTCTTTTGCTTAACAGTGGTTTGCGTCTTGGAAATCTGCCATGCAGGCCGTTTTTGCCCAGTCTCTTTCTTATGGTGGAGTCGTGAACACTGACCTTAATTGAGGCAAGTGAGGCCTGCAGTTCTTTAGACGTTGTTCTAGGGTCTTTTGTGACCTCTCGGATGAGTCGTCTCTGCACTCTTGGGGTAATTTTGGTCGGCCGGCCACTCCTGGGAAGGTTCACCACTGTTCCATGTTTTTGCCATTTGTGGATAATGGCTCTCACTGTGGTTCGCTGGAGTCCCAAAGCTTTAGAAATGGCTTTATAACCTTTACCAGACTGATAGATCTCAATTACTTCTGTTCTCATTTGTTCCTGAATTTCTTTGGATCTTGGCATGATGTCTAGCTTTTGAGGTGCTTTTGGTCTACTTCTCTGTGTCAGGCAGCTCCTATTTAAGTGATTTCTTCATTGAAACAGGTGTGGCAGTAATCAGGCCTGGGGGTGGCTACGGAAATTGAACTCAGGTGTGATACACCACAGTTAGGTTATTTTTAACAAGGGGCAATTACTTTTTCACACAGGGCCATGTAGGTTTGGATTTTTTCTCCCTAAATAATAAAACCATCATTTAAAAACTGCATTTTGTGTTTACTTGTGTTATATTTGACTAATGGTTAAATGTGTTTGACGATCAGAAACATTTTGTGTGACAAACATGCAAAAGAATAAGAAATCAGGAAGGGAGCAAATAGTTTTTCACACCACTGTATATATATATATATATACAGTAATCCCTCCTCGATCGCGGGGGTTGCGTTCCAGAACCCCCCGCGATAGACGAAAATCCGCAAAGTAGAAACCATATGTTTGTGTAGTTATTTTTATATATTTTAAGCCCTTATAAACTCTCCCACACTGTTAACATTATTAGAGCCCTCTAGACATGAAATAACACCTTTTAATCAAAAGTTTAAACTGTGCTCCATGACAAGACAGAGATGACAGTTCTTTCTCACAATTAAAAGAATGCAAATAGATCTTCTCTTCAGGAGCAGAGAATTTCAGAGGAGAGAGAGAGCGCTCGCAAAGAAAAGCAAACAATCAAAAAATCAATACGTGTGCTTTTAAGTTTGCTGCAGCATTTTTTAGAGGAGCGTCAGTATCTTCCAAGCAAACAGCCTCTGTGCAAACAGCCCTCTGCTCACATCTCCTCTGTCAGGCGAGAGAACGTCAGAGAGAGAGCGAGATTAAAGCAAACCATCAAAAAATCAATAAGTGTGCTTTTGAAAGCACCGCGATAAAGCGGCATTTCTTAGAGGTGCGTCCGTATCCACTAGGCAAACAGCTTCTGAGCAAACAGCACCTCTGCTCACAGCCCCTCCGTCAGGCGCAGAGAATATCAGAAAGGGTGAGATAGAGACAGAGAGAAGCAAACAATCAAGCTCCGCACGGGATGCATATCTTATAGCATTGAAGAGTTTTAGTTAATATGTAATAATGCTCTGATTGTGTAGCTTCTAAGCCATCCGCCAATAGCGTCCCTTGTATGAAATCAACAGGGCAAACAAACTGAGGAAGCGTGTAGCATAAATTAAAAGACCCATTGTCCGCAGAAATCCGCGAACCAGCGAAAAATCCGTGATATATATTTAGATGTGCTTACATTTAAAATCCACGATAGAGTGAAGCATGAAAGTCGAAGCGATATAGTGAGGATTACTATATATATATATATATATATATATATATATATATATATATATATATATATATATATATATATATATATATATATATTGTCACAAAAACGAGACATAGACAGATAAAGGTTTGGGGCAGCCACCCGTGTAATATGGTATCCTGGCTGCAAAAGTCGTTTTTCTCACAATAACCAGCACTGAAGTGCATACAACGGAGTCCAAAACAAGACTGAGGGAAATGGGAAAAGGGGCAGGTTTTTAAATGGGGAGACAGGAAGTAAGGTCATAAGGATCGAGCACGTGGTCTTCAACCATTGGATCACAGCCGGACGTGACATCAGAGGGGCTGGAGCTGGTGAGGTTGACTTCCATTGGCTCAGTCGCGGAAGTGATGTCAAGAGAGCCAGGTGGAATCCCCCGGGAATGGTTTACAGGCAAGGGAGAAAAAGAGTCAGTGTACTCTGCCACATCCTGGCATGCTTCTGAACTGCCTTCACTCAAGCCCTGTGTGACAATATATATATATATATATATATATCTCTACATACATATCTACACATATATACATATATACACATACTGTATACATATATTACACATATACATATATATATTTACACCTATGTACATTATATATATATATATATATATACCAATCTACATTATATATACACACTGTTAAAGGCACTATATAGCGCCAGACCCGACACAGATTGGACACGTGTAAAATAAAAGGATTTTTATTCTTCTTCAGCCAAAGGGCATGTCTTCCTCGTACTCCCCCCAGCCACAACACAGTCCCAAACACCAGTACAGCACAAGCACAAACACTATTCTCTGGTACCACCACTCCTCCCTCGCAACCTTGTCCTCCTCCACCCGACTCTGGCCAATGAGTGGTGGTTGCTGGCTCCCTTTTATAGGTCACCTGGAAGTGCTCCAGGTGTTTGATCACCAAGATCCGGTGGCACTTCCAAGTGTGATGAAGCTGTTGCCCACACGGGCTCAGGAGTCCCAAACACAGCACCCCTGGCGGTACCTGTGGGACCCAACAGGGCTGCCCCCAACTCCAATTCCCAGGGAGCCCTGTGGGAAACTGAGGCACTAAACCAGCCCAGGGGGGCGGCCATCTAGCGTCCAGGGGGAGGTATTGCACTGTCCAGGGCTGCTCCCCCTGAATACAGTGTGCAGGGGCACCCCGGCTGGGCATGGATGCCAGGCGCCTGTCAAAACACACATACATACATACACACACACACAAATATATATATATACAGGTATATATATATACTGCTCAAAAAAATTAAAGGAACACTTTTTAATCAGAGTATAGCATCAAGTCAATGAAACTTCTGGGATATTGATTTGGTCAGTTAAGTAGCACAGGGGGTTGTTAATCAGTTTCAGCTGCTGTGGTGTTAATGAAATTAACAACAGGAGCACTAGAGGGGCAACAATGAGATGACCCCCAAAACAGGAATGGTTTAACAGGTGGAAGCCACTGACATTTTTCCCTCCTCATCTTTTCTGACTGTTTCTTCAATAGCTTTGCATTTGGCTACAGTCAGTGTAACTACTGGTAGCATGAGGCGATACCTGGACCCTACAGAGGTTGCACAGGAAATCCAACTTCTCCAGGATGGCACATCAATGTGTGTAATTGCCAGAAGGTTTGCAGTGTCTCCCAGCACTGTCTCAAGGGCATGGAGGAGATTACAGGAGACAGGCAGTTAGTCTAGGAGAGCTGGACAGGACCATAAAAGGTCCATAACCCATCAGCAGGACTGGTATCTGCTCCTTTGGACAAGGGCAAACAGGATGAGCATTTCCAGAGCTCTACAAAATGACCTCCAGCAGGCCACTGGTGTGAATGTCTCTGACCAAACAATCAGAAACAGACTTGAGGGTGGTCTGAGAGCCCAACGTCCTCTAGTGGGCCCTGTGCTCACAACCCAGCGCAGTGGAGCTCGATCTGCATTTACCATAGAATACCAGAATTGTCAGGTCCACCAATGGCACCCTGTGTTTTTCACAGATGAGAGCAGGTTCACCCTGAGCACATGTGACAGACGTTGAAGAGTCTGCAGAAGCCATGGAGAATGTTATGCTGTCTGTAACATCATTCGGCATGACCAGTTTGGTGGTGGGTCAGTGATGGTCTGGGGAGGCATATCCATGGAGGGTCACACAGACTTCTACAAGCTAGACAAAGACACCTTCACTGCCATTAGGTATCAGGATGAAATCCTTGGACCCATTGTCAGACCCTACGTTGGTGCAGTAGCTCCTGGTTTCCTCCTAATGCACGCCAATGCCCGGCCTCATGTGGCAAGAGTATGTAGGCAGTACCTGGAGGATGAAGGAATTGAAACAATTGAATGGCCTTCACGATCCCCTGACTTAAACCCAATAGAACATCTGTGGGACATTATGTTTCGGTCCATTAGGCGCCGCCAGGTTGCTCCTCAGACTGTACAACAGCTCAGGGATGCCCTCATACAGATCTGGGAGGAAATGCCACAAGACACCATCCGTCGTCTCATTAGGAGCATGCCCCGACATTGTCAAGCATGCATACAAGCTCGTGGGGGTCACACAAGATACTGAAAAGCATTTTGAATAGCAGAAATTAAGTTTTTGAAAAAATGGACTAGCCTGCCACATCTTCATTTCACTCTGATTTTAAGGTGTCTACACAATTGAGCCCTCTGTAGGCAGAAAACTTTTATTTCCATTTGGCATCCTTTTGTTCCTAAGACATTGCCCTGTCGTTATTTGTATAGATATCCAACTTCATATTGAGATCTGATGTATCTAATGTGTTTCTTTAAAGTGTTCCTTTAATTTTTGTGAGCAGTGTATATATATGTGTGTGTGTGTGTGTGTATGTATGTATGTATGTATGTATGTATGTGTGTGTATATATAACATAGATAGGTTTGTGTATATATATATATATATATTATATATACATACACACAGGTATATATATATATATATATATATATATATATATATATACAGTATATATATGTATGTGTCTTTATATTGTCACACACGTGCGCATGGGAGGCAGCTAAAGGGCTTGAGTGATGGCAGTTCTGAGTCAGGCCGGGCTGTGGCAGAGTGCACTGACTCTTTTTCTCACTTCCCTGTAGACCATCCCTGGGAGACTCCACCTGGCTCTCGTGACATCACTTCGGGACCGAACCAATGGAGACAGAACCAACAGGCGCCGGCCCCTGATGTCACGTCGGGCCTGATCCAATGAGTGGCGAACACGTGCCCGATTCCCATGACCTCACTTCCTGTCTTCCCCTTTAAAAGCCTGCCCTTTTCCCCTTACCCTCAGTCTTGTCTTGGACTCGTTTGTATGCACATCAGTGCTGTTGTTGGTGAAAGAAACGATTTTGCAGCCAGGATACCAAATATACGGGTGGCTGCCCCAAAACTTCTTCGAGTATGTCTCAGTTTTGTGACATTGGCGTAGTCGGCAGGATGGAGAAGTCCTGGAAGAGAAGGGGACAGGACCTGCAAAACGTCCAGGTGGGATCGCATCGGGGCCGAGTTTTCAGGCGGGAGGGTGGCCCGTGTTTCGGAGTGGCCGGTACAGGCTCTGCTCCCGGCATGCTCATATAGGCAATCTAGACAGGCCAGGGAGTGTTGGGAGGGGCTCACAGGCGTGGGCTGCTTCGGAAGGGGGAGGCGAAGAGGGCTCTTTGTGCTCTCTCGGAGGAGAGTGCCTGCCTCCCTGTGAAGCCAGAGCCCCGATTTCCACCTAGGGGTGCCTCAGACTGGCAGGTGAGTAACCTGAAAAACTGGAGGTTTGACCCAGAGCGGCCAACCCCACAGCAAGCCTGGTCCCTATGGGAAAAAGTAGGGCAGTGGCTGCGGCCACAGAAACTTAAGCCCTCCCAAGTCATAGAGCAGGTGGCTTGCTACCTGCTTCTGGACACACTACCCCGTGGTTTCACCCAGCCGGTCTGGGGTAGGGAATTTATAAATATGGCAGAGCTCATAGAGCTCGTGGAGAAACAAAGGACGGCCTCGCAATCTGGGGGAGGTGAACCGTCCTCTAGCCGAACTCAACCGGGGTATGTCCCAACACCTAGCCCCCCCCTGTACAACCCAGAGCTTGTGCCGGTGTCCCCAGGGTCGCGGGCGCTCAAACCGCTTGGGAATGAGGCGGAATGCAGGTGGAGGGGGAGGAGGGGTTGGTGTGCTCTGATAAACCCGTTGGCGGTTCCACACACAGGCGTGGTGATCGTCAACGGGTACAAAACGTCTGCTCTGTTAGACACCGGCAGCAACACTACCATTGTTGCTCGCCGTTTTGTGCTACGCGACAGTGGTTAAATTATATGGTCGGTATAACCTGTGTCCACGGGAAACCCGCTGGTACAAGGCCGCCACGTGTGTCATCAGTTACGGGGGATCAGTCCGGAAATTAACTGTGGCAATCCTTCCTGATCCTCCACACCGGTGATACTGGGGGAACTGGCCTGAAATTAAAAGTGGTGAGACACATACCACTCCGGGAATACTTTGAGCCTTGTTATAGGCGGGCACGAGCGTCTCAAGTTGCCTCCACGCCGTGTAATCAGCCGGCAGAGAGAGCGAAGCGGCTTCCCTGAGTGGCGTGGTTACCCTCGGGCCGTCGGCGTGCTGGTACGTCATCCACTGAAGCCGAGGCGGAGCGGGAGGAGGCCACGCCCTTGAGGTCGACGCTGACCCTCTCTCTGTATTGCGGTTTCAATTTAAAGAGCGCCGGCTTCTTTCAGAAGGGAGCAATGGAATGACGACTCCCTGAAATTTGCAAAAAATGCAGTGGTCCTTGTAAATGGCCAACGCACTAATCAGTTTATACCACAGGGCCCTTACTTTGTATTAGACAACGACCTTCTTTATCGTGTAGCAATGCATGATGGGCAGGAGAGAAAGCTGCTGCTAGTTCCGCGTACCTTCCGGCGGCAGGTCTGCGAGCTAGCACACGCCCACCTCCTAGGTGGCCACTTGGGCACCGAAAAAACTCTGGAGCGGATCAAGCTCCGTTTCTACTGGCCGGAGTCAATGAGGAGGTTCGCCGCTTTTGCGCTTCCTGCCGGAGTGTCAACTGCGACAAATTCCCAGGAGGGACCGTGCTCCTCTTGTCCCTATACCCTGATTGATGTTCCCTTCCAAAGAATCGGGTCGATTTGGTTGGACCCTAGAGCCCTCAGCCGAGGACACAAGTACATTTTAGTCCTCGTGGATTACGCTACCCGATACCATGAAGCTGTTCCGTTGCGCTCAGCTACATCCAAAGCTATCGCACGGGAATTACTAGGGTCTTTTCGCGTGTGGGTGTTCCCAAGGAAGTCTTGACAGACCAGGGGACACCTTTCACCTCGGAGACGTTCAAGGAGACTGCCAAGTTGCTGAAAATAAAGCATTTAAAGACCGCGGTGTATCATCCTCAAACCGACGGGTTAGTAGAGAGGTTTAATCAGACTCTCAAGCAAATGCTGCGTAAGGTGGTCAGCGAGGATGGAAGGAACTGGGATCAGCTCCTCCCCCTCGTCCTTTTTGCTTATCGGGAAGTCCCACAAGCCTCCACGGGGTTCTCCCCTTTTGAATTACTGTATGGCGACAACCTCAGGGCATATTAGACATTCTAAAGAAGGGTGGGAAGAAGAGGCTCTTCCCTCTACAAATATATTAGAATATATCGCGAGTTCTGCGATAGATTGGGAAAGATTGGCCTCTCCTTAAAAGTCACATGGAAGAAGCACAAGCAGCACAGGCCCGTTATTACAACGCGCACGCCTCTTGGGAGTTCCACCGGAGATCGGGTCATGGTTCTAGTGCCTACCTCCCACTCTAAGCTGCTTGCCCATTGGCAAGGCCCCTACGAAGTTAAGGAGAGGAAGGGGCTGGTCGACTATTTGGTGAGTCAACCCAATCGTCGGCCAAAGGAGCGGGTTTATCATGTGAACTTGCTGAAACCGTGGAAGGACAGGGACCCGATCCCTCCTCCGGCCAGCCCCGCTCACTCTTCGCTCACACACACCGCCTTAACTTCGGTACGGACTTAAGTCCCAGACAACGGCAGGAGCTGGAAACAGTTATCCGGACCGTCCGGGAGGTAGTCAGCGAACGCCCTGGAAGGACCTCTCTGGTTGAGCACAACATTGTGACAGAGCCCGGGTTGTTGTCCGAGAACGCCCGTATCGTCTCCCGAGGCAAAAAGGGCTGAAGTGGAGCTTGAGATCAAGCGCATGCTGGAGCTAGGTGTGATTGAGGAAAGTTATAGTCCCTGGTCCAGCCCAATTGTGCTCGTCAGTAAGCCTGACGGGAGTTGGAGGTTTTGCAATGACTTCCGTCGGCTTAATCAAGTCTCCCAATTCAATGCTTATCCTATGCCTCGAGTGGACGACCTCCTCGAGAGGCTGGGACAGGCTCGGTACTTGACCACACTTGACATGACAAAGGGTACTGGCAGGTTCCTTTAACGGACACCTGAAGGAAAAACCGTTTAGTACCCCTAGCGGACACTGGCAGTATCGTGTTCTTCCATTTGGGTTACACGGGGCGCCAGCAACCTTCCAGCGTCTGGTGGACAAAGTGCTCCGGCCACATAACTCATACAGTGCTGCCTACCTGGATGACATGGTCATCTATTCCAGCACGTGGACAGAACACCTACAGCAGGTCCAAGCGGTATTGCGAACACTTGGTGAGGCGGGCTCGGATTAATCCCAAGAAATGCTTCTTTGGGTTAAGTGAAGCCAAATATTTAGGCTACCTGGTGGGTCGGGGTACCGTGAGGCCACAGTGCTCCAAAGTTGATGCCATTTTGAAATGGCCCCGTCCGCGAACCAAGCGGCAGGTCCAAGCCTTTCTCGGATTAGCTGGGTACTACCGCCGGTTTGTGCCCCGCTTCTCGGAGAGAGCGGCGCCCTTGACTGATTTAACAAAGAAGAGGGCCCCGAACATTGTGGTATGGACTGAGAACACAGACACTGCATTTAGTGACTTGAAACAGGCCCTTACGTCTGCACCTATTTTGATGGCACCTAACTTCTCTTTGCCTTTTATCCTCCAGACGGACGCTTCGGACACAGGCCTGGGCGCTGTGCTGAGCCAAAGCGTCGATGGTGTGGAACACCCCATCATGTTCCTAAGCCGGAGACTGTTGGACCGGGAAACCAGGTATGCAGCGGTGGAGAGGGAGGCTCTGGCGATTAAATGGCGATTACTCAGCTGAGGTACTACCTGTTGGGCGGAGTTCACTCTTGTCACGGACCATGCCTCTACAGTGGATGGCCCTGCACAAGGAGTCGAATCCCCGGGTCACCCGGTGGTTTCTTGACCTGCAGCCGTAAAAGTTTTTGCTCGTTCATCGTCGGGGTGCTCTCCATGCCAACGCTGATGCTCTTTCTCGGATTCACAACCTCTCGGTTAGGGTCGCCCGACCCGACGGGTCTGGGCTAAGGGGGGGGCCTTGTCACACACGTGCGCATGGGAGGCAGCTAAAGGGCTTGAGTGATGGCAGTTCTGAGACAGGCCGGGCTGTGGCAGAGTGCACTGACTCTTTTTCTCACTTCCCTGTAGACCATCCCTGGGAGACTCCACCTGGCTCTCGTGACATCACTTCCGGGACCGAACCAATGGAGACAGAACCAACAGACGCCGGCCCCTGATGTCACGTCCGGGCCTGATCCAATGAGTGACGAACACGTGCCCGATTCCCATGACCTCACTTCCTGTCTTCCCCTTTAAAAGCCTGCCCTTTTTCCCCTTACCCTCAATCTTGTCTTGGACTCGTTTGTATGCACATCAGTGCTGTTGTTGGTGAAAGAAACGATTTTGCAGCCAGGATACCAAATATACGGGTGGCTGCCCCAAAACTTCTTCGAGTATGTCTCAGTTTTGTGACAATATATATATATATATATATATATATATATATATATATATATATATATATATATATAGCTGATTACCTATGGCTATGGTCACTGAGGGAAAAAAAATGTAGTCTATAAGTTATTAAACTGTAAAACATTAACGTTTTAAGAAGTAAAGATACATTGAGCACTACTCGAGTGGTTGCGGGTAAACTACATTTTAAAAGACGGTATAACGCAACAGGTAAGTAGTACTAACAGCAGCTAAAATGTATATGGATCATCTCTCGGTAGTAGATCCCTTTTGAAAGGGGTAAATTTCCCCTTGGGATTAATAAAGTATCTATCTATCTATCTATCTATCTATCTATCTATCTATCTATCTATCTATCTATCTATCTATCTACACGACGGCTGTGGTATAGAAATTACATTTTCTATGTGAACGTCCAAATTTCTGCCTGTGGTAATGTGCCTTACTGGCATTACCAGCAATTAAAGAAAATTAGTTGTGTGTCCTCTGCAGAGTTAAGAGAGAAAGGCTTTGGTTTGGGATAAAAGGAAAAAAGGTGTAAAGAAAGGAAACTTGCCTTTTTGTTTTATGTAGTGTAGAGAGACTTCTTCTCTGACGATATGATCGCCTTTTGGGGACCGTCGCGGTGGGTCTTTCGTGTAGACTGGTGAGACGTCCCTGCCATTAACCAGCCGGGATGGCACTGTCGGTCCTCCACTCCTGTTCATGTCTTCCGCGACCTCATAATCGTATATGTGCAAAAGAAAGTGCGAAGCGCCCCTCAATTTTAGTTTGCCGCGGTCTAGAAAAGGGATCCCGTGTTTGCAGTTGTCTGGGCTATAGCTCAGGGGAAGGAGGAAAAAAATTAAAAGTGCTCACTTTGACTTAAGGCAGAAGTGCAGTTAGCGTCTCAAAGGCTCGACTTTGATAGTATTTTTGCAGTACAAGAGACGCCACTTTTTGCAGACACGTTCACGTGATCAAAAGTCTTTGTGCTCTTTAGAGGTCTTGCTTGTTCTCTGTGTACTGCGTTCATTGTCAGTTCACGTGAGCCGCTCGGAGTACATGCATCGAAGCTTCTGAGCTGTGCCTGTGCTATCTTGTGCGATCTCGCGATGTCCACGGCTTTATTTAATGTTAGCTAAGACACGGCACTTAAAAGTTTCTCTCGCAGTTTCGCTGAGTTTGTGTCAAACACCACCCTGACCATCTCATCTTTGTCTGAATATTTAGTGGCAGATTGTTTCTATTGGATTGCTGCTGAGGGAGGCCTTATATGGGCAGACACTCAATTACGTGGGAGGCGTGATGATGCGAGACGCAAGACGCAACTCCGCCTCACACGGCAACCGAGCTGCTCACTATGGCCGTATACAGTATATGAAAGTAGGTTCCAGTTATGACCGTTACACGTAGAATTTTGAAATGAAACCTGCCTAACTTTTGTAAGTAAGCTGTAAGGAATGAGCCTGCCAAATTTCAGCCTTCCACCTACACGGGAAGTTGGAGAATTAGTGATGAGTCAGTCAGTCAGTGAGTGAGTCAGTGAGGGCTTTGCCTTTAATTAGTATAGATTACCCTAGTTCTTATTTCTGTAAGTAATATAAACTATGTATGTAAGGGTTTGGCTCTAAGTCCATCATAATATTATTATATGGTGTAATTAATTATATATTCCAAAGTGTTATACAACAATTATAATATTACATTACAAAGACAAAGTCTCAAACTTTACCATTTTCCCTTCAATTATTTTCATATATCTCAACATTGACTTCTACCTTACTCATGGCGAATTGTCTTTTAAACAGCTACCAAGTGTCATCCCCACTGAAAAGCGTAAACCCAACCACAGAATTTTCTTGCCTTGAGCAGACATCAGAATGAATAAAAGCTACAACAAAACAGGCACTGTGTCAGTGTAAAGACATCAGAATACAGAAATGGCAACATGTGTGGAGTGTAAAGGAAGCAAAAGTGGGACACATAGAGATTCAGGCCAATAACAGAAAGAATTTAAATACAATCCTTATGGTAATCAACAGCCTAGAAATTTTTTCTGTTTTCAGCCATTTGAAGGAAAAATGTCCAAATGAGATTAACTTTTGAAACTTGCAATATCTTCTATGGTAATATCACATGATGAAATCTAAACTTACAATATAAATAAAAATAATAATTTAATAGTAACTTAAGTAGTCAGGGATTCTCTTTCACTAAACAAATATTCTTAAACCATATAACACCATTCCAATAAAACAGAAATACACTCAGATACCTATTTTATATAACATTAGCCACAAAATGGCTTAATTGTCCTTATGATTAATGTCCAAAACACTCACTCTTATCAAAATTATTTTAAAAAACAAATCGTTGCAGGCCTAATTCGGTGCTTGGGGACATTGAGACCAAAAATTCAGCGCTCAGTTCACTCCACCAGGAGCAACAAATAAAATAAACAGTAGTACTTTATTTCACATTTGTGGTGGTAATCCAATAAATCCTCCTAGTCCCTCTGTCTCTGTTCATGGGCAGGGAAACAGCTACTGAGCACATCCAAAATTGTCTCCATCTCCAGATCCGCAACAGCCCAAAAGAAGGGCGTCGAGCTGAGTTAGCTGCTGCCTCCATCTGCTCACGTTACTAGCAGCTCTTCGGCAGATAAACGCTGCAAACTTCTAGCTGAAATTCTCAGTGTATCACAACAGTACATACTCTTGCAAATTATCTAGCTGACAATCTAAAATGTTTCTCACAAGCTTTCTAATGCACAACTTCAGAGTTACACTTTCATCTTAGCTCATTAGCATGCTCCCTCCCTCTTGTCCCTTTTTTTCCTGACCCTACCCCCCATCTCACAACAACATCCGGTTAACAAAATAAAAGCCTGCATAAGCACATAAAATAGCTACCACTCAAAAATGAACAGTTTAGCTTTTTATAAAAGAAACAAAACACACGGTCATCATTTTTACATTGTATACATTTTAAGCATTTTACCTCATGAACATAACATTTTAACACACAAACATTTCAAATCTGAAAATATGTATTTTAACTCCAATTTTAACCATTACCTATTTATTTCTTTATCTGTTCATCACAAGTTATTTTTATCAATCACTTACTTATGCAATTTTTAATTGGGCTGCAGTGGCCTTTGTCAGAATGACTCAAATCTCACAGACTTACCACTGTTTCTAAGGTATTGTACCATATAACTTCTCCCCACCTTCCCTTCTACTTCTATAACCTCAGGCAATTAGGTGTAGTAAAAGACAAGCAGGAGTTAAGTTACATTTTAAATAATGTATTATTGATAATATTCATAAATAATAACAATATGCAAAGTACATTTGAATATTGGCAACCATACAACCTGATAAATGTTGATGTGTAGTTTCAGGCAGCACACAGACTTGTTAGTTACCTAAAATGTCTCTAGTTAAGGCATCATTTGTGGTCAACTTTCTTCAGGACAGGTTGCATGCCTGTCTTAATATGGCTGCCGAGCTGTGCTCTTCGTTATGTTGTCCTTTTCAGTTCAAGGTGTGTGAGATGGTCTTTCATCAGTTTGGTAAGAGAGATAGAGGTAAAGCAAACAAATTTATAGGTTTTCTGTCCAACCTCTACAGCCAATTGGGTGTCATGGTACTTAACACTAGAATTATCAGAGCCTACGAAAAAACTCATAGATCCGTCCCACCTTTAAACACTTCTCACCTCTCTGTCAGCGTCTTTTGTCTTTTAAATGTGTGGATAAGCAGCAAACAGCAAGCAGTCTACTATCGCATCCTCAACTGGTGCACAGTTTTCTCAGCTCAAGTCTGTTTACCTGCGTGTCAGTTGCTTAGAGTTGTATAGATTGAGAAGTCAAGGAAAACGACACCTTTTATAAATACTATATCGTTATTTGGAACACTTGCATTTCATGTGTGTTCCGTGTCTACAACAATCTATGCACAGTAAACACATTGTTAAAACAGAAACATTTTTCATGTTTTAGTAATAATTGACAAAATGCAGACATGAAGTGTCTAATGTGTGAAGACTGAACTCCAAATATCAAATAGACACTTTCACAAAAGATACAAGTATAACCGAGCAAATGCACTTTTTTCCAAGACTATAACCGAAGAAAATGAAATCAGGTTAGTGTTGGACAGTGTCCTGATTTCTCGGGTAGTATAGTGGTTAGAGCTACTGATTCCAATTCAGAAGGTTGTGGGTTTGAGTCTAAACGTTTCCCAAAATAAAATTTTGAGTAGTGAGCTGTTCTTATTGTTAATATTATACAATAAAAGCCTACATTTGATTTGCGTCTGTAACAGCCACTGTAAATGTATAGTACTTGTCAAAGTTAGTGTCTTTTTTTTAGTTTTACTAGTTTTACTTTATTTACTTATCTTCCTACAGCATAAAGTCACAAGTATACTGCAGAGCTTCCTCTGTTTGATCATCAAGGGCATGCTCACAAATTACACGTGTTTTGCCACGAAAAATACCTGTGGACACTTTAGTACATGAGCAATGGTACGAGAATGCAGTTAGACTTTTTTTGGGCACTACACCACGTTAGTGTTTAGATCTGGATGGTGAAGCATTGGCAAACTCTGTAAGCCGTGCTGTTTCTTTGAAGGAAAGGTGATTGGCAGGATTGGCAGACTTTCGCCTTTACGCCTGCTGCAGCTGCATTGTTCTTATATGTGAGTGGCTGTTACAGACACAAATGAAATGTATGTTTTTATTGTATAACTAGACATTAAGCCTGTTACAATAACGGGAGCTAGAACAGTAGTGCATAAACATTAGTAGGAACAGTCTATATTAAATGGCAAGGGACCTTGTATGTGGCTGTAATATGCGTCACTGTATTGTGTGCCTTTAATTTTCTCTCGCAGTAATACTGGTCTGAATTTCCGTAAAATGTCTGTAATTATCTCTGACAGTAATACATTGGAACCTCGGTGAATGGTGCACCGAAATAATTTCCCCCATAGGATTGTATGTAAATAGAAGTAATCCGTTCCAGACTGTATGAACTGTTTGTAAATACATATTTTTTAAGTTTTTAAGCACAAATATAGTTAATTACAACCATAGAATGCACAGCGTAATAGTAAACTAAATGTAAAAACATTGAATAACTCTGAGAAAACCTTGAACAACAGAGAAAACTAACACTGCAAGAGTTTGCGCTATAGCACTACGAACCCTCACTAAAAACACTGTTTTTTAATGAGTTTTAAGCACAGCGAAAAAAATGAACATTTGAAAAATCCGTAATTTAATTAACAACCAAGAAAAGTAACACTGCAACAATGCACGCTCGCGCCTGTGTGTGTCTCTCTCGCGCACATGTGTGTGTGTGTGTCTCTCGCATGCCTGTGTGTGTGTGTGTCTCTCTCGCGCGCCTGTGTGTGTGTGTGTGTCTCTCTCTCACGCGCCTGTGTGTGTGTGTCTCTCTCTCTCACATGCCTGTGTGTGTGTGTGTGTCTCTCTCTCTCTCACGCGCCTGTGTGTGTCTCTCTCGCGCTTGTGTGTGTCTGTCTGTGTCTCTCTCTCTCTCTCTCTCTCTCTGCACAGGGAATGCACAGGGAGAGACTGAACAAGTGTGGCCCTGCGCATGCGCACTTCACCAGAAGACACACACACATGGACACCTGGACGCACACAGGGGTTTTATTAAAGAGGATAGTAACAAAAAGAGCAGCTTACTACTCAAAACAGTAAATTTGCAGGGGAGCTAGTTTCAAACTCATGACCTTTGGATTATAAGTCAACAGCTCTAACTGCTGCACCACAGAAGCTGTCGTATTGTAGTTGCTCTTTTTTATGGAAGTGTTTATTTGATATTTGGCCATCAGCCTTTACATATTATATAGTTCATGTGTACATTTTGTCATTTTTTACTAAAACATGAAAAACGTTTCTGTTTTAACGATTTGTTTACATAGATTGTTTAGACACAAAACGTACATCAAGTTATTTCCCCTTACAATTCTGAGTTGCTCACTCCCAGATAATTAATCAAGGAAGGAACTAGGAGAGCTTCTTGCCCATTCTGAGGCGATGGGGGGATGGTATGAGGCTGCTTGCTGCTTGGGCTTATTGACACATTTAGAATACAAAAGAGGCTGACGGAGATGTGCGAAGGGATTCAATGTGGGACAGAATTAAGAGTTTTTTCATTGGCTGTGGTAATTCTAGTGTTAAAAGGAAACCATTTATTTTGTTAGAAAGGCCTCTTGCCTGCCCTTCATCCTCACATGCTTTGTTTTGAGTTTCTGTAAGTCAAGCTGTAAGCCAAGGTTATCATGTGCTCTGATTAAACAAGCAGGCAGATTTTGTTTTGAGAAAGTGGGTGCGGAGCTTCTTACCGACAGAAGACAAAACCAACTGTGTGCAGGGTGTTTACCTGTGTGAGTAAAGGGCAAGCTCTCAAGCTAGCGCATAAAACTTATAAGCTCTTAAATGTCATTTAGGGCTCTTCAATACCTTAGGCAATAACATTAAAATACAATGTATTATTATATTAGCTAGTTTGAGCACTATAGGAGCTTAAGAGTTGATTGTCGAAAGTTAGGGGACTTTTTCCTGAACATGTGCCAGTGATGTAAGCAGTAGCTTGGCCTCTGTCAGACTTAACAGCGCTGTTGTTTGCAGCCGTGGGCTTTTATATTAGCATGCACTTTTATATTTAATTTAACTAGCATTTAAGTTTATATGCCAATGCTTCATTATACATCATAGTGATAATAACAAAAAAATACAGTAGCACATTATTAGTTAGCATAAAGAAGCAGTTGTTAAAGGCTTGTCTTTTTTCTTTTCTGTCTCTTAAGCATGAACCACCATGTCAAGGTTGTTCGCAGCTTGGCCCTTATCGGTGAAGCTGTGTGCTGCTGCTCAATGCCACAGTTGCATATTATGTTAACCCTAGCCTTACAGGACGCTAGTGCAACAAGCAATCATTTATTGAATTATAATTAGGCTGTCCACTTTCATATATGGGTCCTTCTGACCCCAACTTAATTGTTAAGCATAGAAATATTAAGAATTGATTAACTGAAAGGCTTAACAGCTCAGGATTAGGCCGTAAGAATGAAGGGAGTAGTAGTCAGGTGATGCTCACCTCCAGGTGGCAAATCTGTCCTTTGAGCCAATGTGGTTGTTATGAGAAGAAAGGTTGGGAAGAAGATTATTATGGGGGATATCTACAGGGGCAAGGGTATTGTTATGAGATTGTCTGGAACAGCAGGGGCCTCATGTATAACGCCGTGCATAGAACTCGCACTATAACATGGTGTAAGCACAAAAGCCGAAATGTGCTTACACATAGAAAAATCCAGATGCAGGAATCTGTGCGTACTCCAACTTCTACGTTCTTCCGCTACATAAATCCCGATCAGCGTGAAAACTAACGCTCGTGCACGCACTTTATGTAACGCCCCAACTCCTCCCAGAATTACGCCTCTTTGAATATGCAAATGAATATAAATCGCCCTTAAACTCAGCCTTCTGTGAAAAGACAATGGGAAAAGCACGGGGGAAATATAAGAATTTCAGCGAATACCAAGTGGAGGCAAAGGAAAAACATACTATTTGTTCAAATAAACCGTGGTATAATCAACAAAAGGAAGTTGATCGAGTGACATAGCGTGTTGGAGAAACTTGAAAGCTCACGTTCACAAAATCGCACAGTGCCGGAAATAAAAAAGAAGTCACATATCAAAGTCGCAGTGAAAAGAAGAGTTGTAGCCCACTGTCTGAGTGTCATATGAAAGCTTATTAGGGTACAGAGAAAAAAAGGCACACAGTGGGGAAAAAACACGAAATGTCAACTTCAATCTCGACATTTCCACTTTAATCACGTAGTTTATTTTGTCATTAAAGTAGAACATCATAAACTTCATCTTAAAATCGTTTAATTAACCAGTTTCTCAAATCACATCGTAATTAAAGTAGCACGTTAAATGCTTTGTTTTATATTTGATCTTCTATGTGCCTATGTGTGTGAATCACTACTTGCTTCTTAAACCGGCTCTCTTCCTCCAACTGGACACAGAATCCATTACATTTGTGATATTACAGCTCTCTGAATAACTAAAATACTGAGATGTATACGTGATATCATTTTTATGATGATAGGAGTTAAAGCACGTTATTAAACGTGTTTCACTTCGATGAAATAATTTATTGCAGCAGTAAATTCAGGGGCGGCTCTAGGCTTGTGGTGGCACTGGGCAGAGGAAGAATCAGTGGCTCCTTCGCCCACAAATGTCAGTAAAGTATCTTATGCACGGTGGATGGCCTCGTCCGTTGCAGACACTGCATAGCCGCCTCGTGCTCATGACACAAGCATTTAACTTTTGCCGAAATTTGTCGCTGCGTTTTTAGCTGTGTTGTTATTTTCTCTTTCTGTATTATATTCAATACATATTGGCGTAGCCGTCACTGCAGTCAGTGCTTTTCTTTACCCAAGTAACCGATCGCCACACAATCAGCTCTGTAATAGAAATTAAGCCATCTGTAAGCTTAGCGCCGATTCTTCAAAACGTTTAAGAAACATTGAAATATCTTCTTAGTACATGTTTATTTATTCTGTCCTTAACGACACTCCCAGTGAATAATATAGATTATTTAAATGAAGTTAAAGTTTTATCTGTATAATTTAATAAAAAATATTTTGTTGCATTTCACCTTAAAAATGATATCGTCATCATATGTAAATACGCGCTTTATAAAGTGGCTCAGGTTGTGCAATATTATAACTGTAGTGCAAGTTTACAGCGGGGTAATTGTACTTATAAGTACAAACAGTTCTACAAGGTGCAATTGATTGAGTGCATTTAAAGTTCTTGGGATGAAACTGTTTCTGAACCGCGAGTTCTGTACTCCTGTAAGACTTTAAAACGTTTTGCAGTGGCTGAGACGGCGTGTCCGCTGTATACCGATAATTCTCTTTCCAATCAGCTTCTGCTGTGATTCACACTCAGATACAGTGATGTAAACACTCCGAGTCGTGCAGTGAGAGTAATATGGAAAAAGATGATCCGCTGTGGCAACTCCTAACGGTAGGAGCTGAAAGAAGAAGAAGAAGGTGCTGTGAGAGTAACAACGCTAAAGCAGTTATGGTATTTGGAATATTATGGCTATTCCCTGGACCATTGTATTGTTACAAGTTAATTACAATCAGATGCGTTACACTAATAAACAATATATTTCCACCTTGCCACCCAAATTTTAACAACACCCCAGAAAAATAACCATACAGATTAAACACATGTTGTGGAGAAATCTTCATAAAAAACGAGCAGAGTCTTCAGAAAGGCAGTCAGAATTTAGACATAATTGCACAGCATAGAAAACAATTGCAGAGCACATAAAGCCTGTCTCAGTTCATGAACTGAGCCCTGATTGTTTGGTGAGCCCTGAATATATTACAGTTCTTATCACAAAATGTCCCCCTATCACATTAGTTTCTCATCATCTACTGTACAGGGTTTCTTCATGATGATGACCTTATTCAGCACCTTTTCTCATAGCAATCACCTGGGGCCTCATGCATAAACAGTGCATACGCACAGAAATATTGTGTAAGAACTTTTCCATGTTCAAATCATGTTGTATAAAACCTACACTTAGCATAAAGCCACGCACTTTTCCACGGTACCTCATACCCTGTCGTATGCAAGTTCTCCGCTCGATTTTGCAGACTGGTGGCACCCAGCATCAAAGCAGTGCTATTGTTCCTGCGTGGTTACCCTTTATTTCTTAGAACCACATTTCTGACTTTATAAATACACTGAAACTAACCGCATATTGTTTATTAATGTAATGCATCTGATTGTAGATTACCTGTAACAATATAATGGCCCAGGGAATCGCCATAGTGTTCCAAATACCATAACTGCTTTAGCGTTGTTACTCTTACTGCACCATCTTGTTCTTCTTCTTTATCTTCTTTCAGCTGCTCCCTTTAAAGGTTGCCACAGCGGATCATCTTTTTCCATATTACTCTCACTGCACCACTTGGAGTATTTTTATCACTGTATCTGAGTGGGGAATCACAGCAGCAGTTGATTGGAAAGAGAATTATCGGTATACAACATCAAGCACATGCTGTCTCAGCCATGGCAAAACGTTTCAAAGCCTTTCCTGTACGGACTTCGCGGTTATGAAACAGTTTCATCCCAAGAACTATAAACACACTCAATCACATGTTCCTTGTAGAACTGTTTGTACTTATAAGTACAATTACCCCACTGTAAACTTGCATTACAGTTATAATATTACACAACCTGCGCCACTTTATAAAGCGCTTATTTATATATGATGACGATATCATTTTTAAGATGAAATGCAGCAAAATATGTTGATTATATTATACAGATAAAACTTTAACTTCATTTAAATAAATCTGTATTGTTAATAATTAAACGTGAGGACACGGTGCCGCAGCGCTAGCAAGTTCATGTATTGTTCCTGCCTTGCACGCCGTATATTTGCTGACACTGGAAGGATAGATGGATAGAATAATTAAACACGTACTATGAAGATATTTCAATGTTCCTTAAAAGTTTTGAAGAATCGTCGTTGTAAGCTTAAAGATGGCTTAATGTTTATTACAGAGCTGATTGTGTGGCGATTGGGTATTTGGGGAAAGAAAAGTAAGGACAGGAATTGCAGGTTAGTACATTTGAAAGAGACAGTCCTGCTACAATAAATTATTTCATGGAAGGTCGCAGCAGCATCTTGTGTGAGACATGACCAATCACTGCACCATCGTGTTCCCATGTTTAATTTCATGCTTTCATTCCAATCATCATGTAAATGATGTCACGTATACATCTCAGTATTTTGATTATTCAGAGAGCTGTAATATCAAGAATTGAAATGGATTCTGTGTCCTGTTGGAGAAAGAGAAATAACATAAGCACTTAGTGATTCACACACATAGAGCACATAGAAGATCAAATACAAAACAAAGCATTTAACATGCTACTTTAGTTACGATGGGATTTGAGAAACTAGTAAATTAAATGATTTTAAGATGAAGTTTATGATGTTCTACTTTAATGACAAAATAAACTATGTGATTAAAGTGGAAATTTCCAGATTAAAGTTGGCATTTCATGCTTTTTTTCCCACTGTGTGCCTATTTTTTTTTTGTCTGTACCCTAATTAGCTCAGATAGTGGGCTACAATGCCCCTTTTCACGGCGACTTTGATATGTGACTTCTTTTTTTATTTTGGCACTGTGTAACTTTGTGAATGTGAGCTTTCAAGTTTCTCCAACACGCTATGTCACTTGATCAACTTCCTTTTGTTAATTATACCACTGTTTAAATCAACAAATAGTAAGTTTTTCCTTTGCCTCCACTTGGTATTCGCTGAAATTCTTATATTTTCCCCCATGCTTTTCCCATTGTCTTTTCACAGAATGCTGAGCTTAAAGGCTATTTATACTGATTTGCATATTCAAAAATAGCATAATTCTTGGAGGAGACGGGGCGAGACAGAAGGAGCGTGCACGTGCGTTACTTTTCATGCTGACCAGGATTTATGGAGCGGAAGAACACAGAAGTTGGAGTACGCACAGATTCCTGCATCTAGATTTTTCTGTGCGTATGCACATTTTGGCTTTTGTGCTTACGTCATGTTATAGTGCAAATTCTACGCACAGCGTTATGCATGAGGCCCCAGGACGGAAGTTTGAGAACCCTGCCTTGGAGGGAGCATTCTTCCAAAGCAGTCCATTACAGCCTGGTCAGAATGATCGGAGAAACAAAGAATAGAGGTTCATTTTATAAACAATTGAATTTACATACAGTGTCAATCAATGCATACATTTTACTCTGCATGGTTCTTTGGTTTACACCCAAATGACTTATATAAAATAAGATTCTATTATATTACATTCTGGTTCTTCTTATACCTTTGAATTGAGCCACCATCCTTGAAATTTCTGTGTATATAACAACTGTCCATTCCAGTTGTTTTACGGGACATCTGCTGATTTCTTTGTCATCTCTTAGTCATCTTTCAGTACATTTTGTTCTTCACTTGACCTTTATCTGTTTTTTTTATTAACCCTTTATGCTATTACTTTAAGATGAATGCTATGCTACCCTAAAATTATTTTTCTACAGTAACTGTTGGGTTCTTGATCACCTCCATGATCAAGACTCTCCTTGCCCAGTTACTTAGTTTTGCCTGATGGTTCCAAACGTGTTTCATTTCACAGCTTTTGAGGTCACTGTGATCCTGGGAACACTCAAAGCTTTAGAAGAAATTATATTTTCTTGCACTTGTCCACGCATCACCACAATTTGTTTGTGAAGTCCTACACTTCATTGCTTTGTTTTTGCCCTGATATGCAGTGTGAATTGTGGGAACTTGCACATATACAGTATAGAGATCCACGGTGACCTTTGAAAATAACGTCAAACCAATTCAGTTTGCCTCTGGTGGATTCCAATCAAGTCCTACAAACATCTCAAGGAGAATTAATGTAGACAGGACGAACGAACCTGGGCATAATTTTAAATGATGCAGCAAAATGTCTGAATACTTCTATGAATGACAGATTTCAGTTTCTGATTTTTTAATAAATTTGTAAACTGATATGTATGAAAAAACAACTATAATGTATATATTAAAATATTTGTTAAATATAACGTAAATAAGTTACGTTAAATACAGGGCAATTCACTCGAAAGTGGCTCCAAATATTCTGTTGTAATTCCTGTTAGGATGAAGCAATCTGAACCAAAAAAATACGCTATATACCTTGACGTATGTGTAATCGATTGCATTACATGTGATGCTGGAAGTGGTTTTTGTTTTCTGCCAGACTAATTTTACATGGTGCTCCATGTTCCTGAAAGTATTGGCAAGCATCTTGGGGGGAATAGCAGCAATTTAACGTTGGATGTTTTCCTTCAAATCTTCCACAGTGTTGTTCCAATAAGACTTTTCTTTTGAGTATACCCCAAAGGAAGAGGTCTGGTGGTGTCAGAGCCGGTGACTGTGGTAGCCAAAGCCCCTTTGAAATGACCCTGTTGCCAAACAAGGATTCAGTTTATGCCATGCTCCTTGCCGATGTGTGACATGTTGCTCCAATTTTCTGGAGTTAACCTTCTGTTAACTCACAATCATCCAGTTGATTCTGACATCGCTTAAACGAATTGGTGATCCAATAGGTTTGCACCATGAAGATGCGCTATTCAATACTGTACACCAACATCCTGATGAGAAGTCGAGTGACTGAGTGAAGGGTTACAGGCGGTAGGCACTCAGAAGTTGAAAACGGAAGTTAAAAGTTGTGAAAGCTGTCCAGTGCCAACCTAATTGCTCTGGCACAGAGGCATCCTGGATTGATTGAAGCTCCATATACTGAGGAGCACATTGCACGTTGTTTCGTTCAAATTGCTTTGTCGTAGCGAGAGTTATTACAGAATATCTGGGGCCCCTTTCAAGTGAATCTCCCTGTATAATAACTATAGAAATGTATCTTTTAGTTCTAATCTGTGTTGCATATATGTTACCGTCAATGTGTGAAATAGGCATTGTGTGGAAGGCCTAGGAAATCTATGGAATGCAGAAAATGGGATGTCAAACCGTTAAAATTTCAAATATTTCCTAGGCATTCCTATGCAATGCCAAGCCTAAATACTTTATTTGTCATTCTGTGTAATGATTAGGTATGATATATAATGCCTCAGGAAAATATATAGCATATTCAAGTAATACTGGGGCGTCACGGTAGCGCAGTGGGTAGTTCTGCTGCCTCACAGTTAGGAGACCTGGGTTCGCTTCCCAGGTTTGCATGTTTTCCCCGTGTCTGCATGGGTTTCCTCCAGGTGTTCTGGTTTCCTTCCACAGTCCAAAGACATGCAGGTTAGGTGCATTGGCTTGTGTGTGTTTGTGTGCGCACCCTGCCCGGGGTTTGTCTACTGCCTTGCACCCTGCGTTGGCTGGGATTGGCTCCAGCAAACCCCCTTGACCCTGTAGTTAGGATATAGCAGGTTGGATAATGGATGGGTGGATGAAGTAATATGGACATTGCATGCTTTGCCTAAAAATGTCACTCATTCTACAAAATGCCTAGGCGTTCTACACAATATCAGCTTTTCACCCATTGCCACTAACATATATAGTACTGTATAAAGAAAGGTTCAGTTTAAGTGAAGTTTTTCTAAGGTTTGAAAAGTCAAAGGATGGGATATACAAAAAGGAAAATGTGGAAAATACATGTCTGTAAAGGGTGATACAGACAAGGAATAAAACTGACAGTCAGGAAGCTGTGGGTTTTTTTTAATTTGTGGAAGATTTAATTATTTTTCTTGCTCTATTAAATAAAGAAAGATGACACCTGTTGTCATTCTGTGTCCCATCTGAATTTGTGAAAAAGACACAATAGTGGCGATCAGAAACAGATGAAATAAACAAGTTTGGTGACCCTGTACAGCAGTGTTTGACACGTACAATATGAAGACCAATTTCAAAAGTTTTTACAGACAAATAAAATTAAAGAGGATCCTAAAAGGGCAGGTTACTGTCAGTGGTAGGTCCAAAGACATTTCCTTAAAAGACTAGCTGTCCCCCGGGGCTCCGCCCACATAGTAGTGAAACAGGACAAATTAAAAAAAAAAAAAATTAATTTGTATTGATAAGAATTTATTTTGATAGCTTTACTATCGAAGATCCTCTTGATAAACAATATTTTTGGTTTTGCAATCGGGGCGAGAATGTAGCTATAATCTCTTTGCCAAAAATGTAAAAAGTTGGCAAGGTATCTCTGGCCATGCGGAAGGTAGGTACGCTCCATCGTCAAAAGTTAGCACTGAATCTGATCATGTTTAGCTCTGACGGTAGAGCGTCCCCTGTGTGGCCATGCTATCTCTGCCAATCAGCAGCTACCCCTCTAACTTAGCTTAACACACTTAGCTGTGATCACTCTATCAAAAACGTCAAAAGTTACTCCTTAACAATCTCTAGATGATAATGTCTGCTGAGCAAACAGACATTAGCTAAGTGGAGTCAAGGTACACTCCAACACGTGACGAGAGGTAGGCCAACTTGAATGGGCTTCCCCCTCCCCTTGGCCCGCAGCCTCTTTCTTAGATTTGTGCAAATAAATAATTGCTGTAAGCGAACTATGATTCTTAAGATTCTTATGATGAAAGAAGAATTTTCAAGCAAATTTTTGAAAAAAACCTGATCTAAATCCATTAAGTAGTTCTCTCGTGAAAAGCAGACAGACATACAGACAGACAGGCATCTATCTTCTGACAAGAAGAACATGCCTTGGCCCTCTCCTCAATATATCCAGCTAATCCTGACCATCAAAAATAACTCCTTGCAATCTCTTTAATGAAGACAATGCCAAATATCCTATAGAGGACTGGAATAACTCACTTTTATTTTTACAGACCTTCAGGCCATATTCCTTTAAGTGCTGAAGGGTGATGTCCAAGTGTCAAAGGTGTTCTTCTTCATTTATTACAGTCACAAGGATGTCATCCAAATAACAGTCAACAGCTGGAAGTCCACTAAAGATTTGGTTCATTAATCCTTGAAATAGAGCTGGAGCCAAATGGTAGACGACAGTAACGGAAGAGAACCATAGGTGCCAAGGTAACAATTCCCTAGACTTTGGCTCGACATGCATGCAGAGATGTGCCTAGGACAGGTCTGTTTTCTTGAATTTCTGTCCACCAGCAAAGCCTACAAACAGATCCTCTATATGTGGAAGTGGATTACTGGGATACAGACAACACGGGATTAATGGTCATCTTAAAGTCCCCACATATACGAACTGTGTAAAGCAGTTCTAATGAAGATTCAGGATGTGATACCTTAAGCCAGTTGTTTACAAAAACATTTTCTATCACTCCCACCTTTGGAAGCACAGTTTCCCAAATTTTTTTTTTCGTTCAGGCCCCAATGCCCAATCTTTAACTTTGACTTCTATTTTTTTTTCTGATCCTTCAAGAGTGTTGAGAGCATTGAAAGCACAATTCTGAATGCTTTCACCACATCATTTTTCTTCTTTACTGAATCAACTTTTTTACAAGATTTTTAATCTTTCTTTCAACTTAAATTTATTTGTTCCTCATTTTTTTGTTTGATATCTCAAAATAAACTTTGAGAACCACTTAGAAACATGAAGTTACAGTATCCATGCATTTGGCTATGTGTATGATGTCATACCCACCATGAAGATGAGAAATTTTGCAACAGACTGTCTGTCTCGTTGTGACAGCCTTTTGCTGGGTTGCTGAGACTTGGTGCAGAAAGTGTGGGCGTGAAATTAAGTATTTTTTTGCATTTGTGGAATATGGCCGGCCAGTCATCCCAGCCAATACCCCCATGCCACCAGGTGGAGCCCTCCCTGCAGCATGGAGGTGCCCCAAATGCCAGCAGGAAATCATGGACATTGAAGTTTTCCTTTAGAGACCTGCTGGATACCTTGGGGGCCAACAGAGGATGCTGCAGGGAGGCCCAGAGACTCTTACGTGCCCAAAAGTACATCTTAGTCACAGCAACGGGGAAACAACGTATTTCCGGGATGAAGAAGAGGACTTTGATCTGACCCAGAAGTGCTAGGAAGTCACTGGACCGCGGGTTCAGAAGCAATTTCCGGGTCACGGACTATAAAAGACTGTGGGAGATCCCAGACGAGTGAGCTGAGGTGGGTGGCAGGGTGGCAACATGTCTGAGGGAGTGGAGGATTATTGTTTATTGGTATTGTGTATGAGTATTGTTGAGAGGAGGGTGCTTTGTGTACTTATTTGCTTTAATAAAGTCAACTTTTGGACTTTTTATCTGGTGTCTGGTGTCTAGCCTGAGGGTTCAAGGGGACGACAGCGTCCCCTATCTGTCATAGTGGCGTAGTCGGTAGGATTCTCTGGCTGTCGGTTTGACAGAGGACCTGTTAAAAAATTTTCTGTGGACAGAGAACCCTAAGAGGACAGAGTCAAAGGCACACAGAAAAATCGCCGGAATCCACCTTCACCAAGTCCATCATGGGGAAGAAAAGGGGCAAGCAGAGCGACAGCACCAGCAGGGGATCCGAGCTCGTCATGGCCGACACTCAGGATGAGCAATGCAGCGACCACACGAGTCGAAAGGGGCCTCTGGAGAAAGACGACCATCAAGAGGTACGTGCCGGGAATTTAATGGAAAATCCCTTTAAAATAACTCATTTTGTCCCGTGCATGTACCTTGGAGAAGATCACCTGGAGGCTCTGCGGGAGGCAGGAGACAATCCCGAAGAGGGTGGTGCGCTCCTGTTCAAGCCGACGAGCATGAAATTGGACTTCCGCATGTCGGCTGCTGGTGAGGGACACGTGATCGACCCCGGTGTATTCTGGGAAGGAGAGGGTCCGCGTCCCACTGTTTGCGACTTCTCCTACATAGAAACAAACTTGGACTTTCCGAAGGGGAAGGGGGAGGCGAGCGAAGCACCGCTCACCCCACAGAAAGGTAAGGAGGGCCGGGAAATGGCTGTAATCAATCCAACGACAAATTATTACAGGCAAATCGCAGTCAGCCAAAAATGGCGGCCTGGTCCTCCAAAAAGAACTCCAAATCTCAGGCTCCTTTGTGAAGCCCGTCAGAGCACGTACTTGGAATGGATGTGCTTGTTGGCTCCCAGCCGGATGGTAAGGCGAATAATTGTTTAAGCCTGCCTCCAGCCAAATTAAATAATATTGTGGACGTGCGGGAAATCGAAAATCTAATCGAGCCTGTACGTAGTGTGTAATAAATGCTGTCGGCAATAAAGAAGATCATTGGGGAGCTGGGAGAGACGGCCAAAGCGCCCATCAGGAAGGTAGACGAGTACCTGTGGCGGTTAGGTCAAGAGCCTCCCATCGTATATAATTTGGCGGTACAGGTGAGTAATACCGGTACCGTACATCATAGAGGGATGCAGTGTGATCCAGGCCCGCGATTAATAAGTAGCAGGTGCCAAATCACTGCGAGCCCTACAAGAGAGTGTGGAACGTTAACAGAGCGGTTGGGGGAAGGACCAATCAAGCCGGAGCAGCTGAATGGTGCTGCCTCTTCGATTCGATCCTGAAGTATGTCTAAATATAGAGGGGTTAAAACAGAAAAGCGGCTCTCTTCAATAAATAGAGAGACTCAGACTGTGGGAAAACCCCAGATTAAACAGGAGATCCCAAAAGTAAAACGGAGGTATCCTGACAAACTAGAAAAGGGTGCTGAGAGATCAGAGGTGGCTGTGGAATCCTCCTCAGCAGGAAAAGGGGCGGAGCCAGACTTCCCCAGGTGCTTTCAGTCTCGCCGAGGAATACAAACGGGCGGGGGGAGGGGGCACGGCTGTGCTATGAATGCCGCAGGCCAGGCCACGTATGGCGAAGTTGTCCTACGAGGACAGAGGGACAAAGAACTCATTTTTATAATGTTCCTCCTAGGTTCTCACAAGAGTGTCACCAACCTTGCCAAGGCCAGACCTATGGACCCTCCTGGAGGAAGATGACCCTCGCGGGGCTGGATGCTCCAAACAACGTTTTTTCGCTGGGGGGGAGTACTGTGGAATATGGCTGGCCAGGCATCCCGGCCCATACCCCCAGGCCACCAGGTGGAGCCCTACCTGCAGCATGGAGGTGCCCCAAATGCCAGCAGGGAATCATTTACATATAACCCAGAAGTACGTCTTAATCACAGCGACATGGGAAATGACGTACTTCCGGGATGAGGAAGAGGACTTTTGATCTGACCCGGAAGTGCTAGGAAGTCACTGGACTGTGGGTTCAGAAGCACTTCCGGGTCACGGTCTATAAAAGACTGTGGGAGATCCCAGACAAGTGAGCTGAGATGGGTGACAGGGTGGCAACACATCTGGGAGAGTGGAGGATTATTGTTTATTAGTATTGTGTATGAGTATTGTGGAGAAGACGGTGCTTTGTGCACTTATTTGCTTTAATAAAGTCAACTTTTGGACTTTTTATCTGGTGTTTGGCGTCTAGTCTGAGGGTTCAAGGGGAGGACAGTGGCCCCTATCTGTCACACATTGCATTATTATCTTCAATGGAAATTTTAGGCCCATAAATGTTTGTTATACTGAAATTTTTAAAAATACTTCAAATACTTATGCTTAATGCACTGTGGCACACAAAACCCCCAAGACTCCCCCAAAGTCCGGGAGTCACACTAGAATGCCTCACTTTTCAGGCAGCCTCCACTCCTCTCTACCAAGCTCTGTCCTTCTCCTCACCTGACTCCAGCCTTGAATGAAGAGAGGCGTCCCCTTTTATAATCACCCGGATGTGCTCCAGGTGCTTCCCGGCAATCTTCCACCGGCACTCCCCAGTGTGGCGGAAGTGCCGGCTGTGTACCCAGAAGCACTCCGGGTGTCCCTGATCCTCTTCCCCCAAGCACTTCCGGGTGTGGTGAAAGTGCTGAGGTCCAGGTATCCGTAGGCATGGGGGTGCCCCCTGGTGGTGACCACGGGCCCCTACAGGGCTGAGCTTCAAAGCTCTCTACCCATGGTCTCCAAAGCAACCAGGGCGGTCACCCCCTCTCTCCAGTCTTTCTGGGTGTCCCCGCTGGGTACAACCACCAGCCACATGCCACAGCACGAAATTAATACATCCTGAAACAACATGATATTTTTGTTTAAAATGATTTCAACTTTTTTATTCTTTGTTAAATTAATTATGTTATGTTAAATGAACATGTCAATAAAGCATAATATTTTAACAATTTTTCAATAAACTTTTTAAAAATGCACCTCATCGAGTTACTTAGCTATAACCTTTTGAGGTTGTCAAATATACTTGTTCCAGTATCATTTTATAGTTCATGTTCAAAGTTATTAATAAGAAATAAACAGGTTTGGTTATACCAAAACTAGTTTTATTTGGTAAAAACAATACAAACCAACAAAAATAGAAAAGATTAGTATTTAAACGCTGAAATGTACAGCAGTTGTACAAGAACACTGCTTCTTTGACTGTGCCAGAATGCCATGACCTATGTATAACTATATACGAACACAAAATGCACCATGGATAGAGTGTTATATAATAAAATACATTTATTTATATTTATGTAACTGTATATACTATAAAATAAATGGTAAATATTAGTCAAATATAAAGTGCAAAAGTTGCTGCTTGGCACCTTCTTTCACAAAACAAATATACATATTTTTTTTTTACTTTTCAAACAAGCAAATTCATCAACTACATTGTACACAGGTAGTATTCGGATGTAATGTTTATTTGTCTGTATTATAAAATAATAAATAGTTTTTATCTGGTTGAGGAGTATTACGATAATACTAATGAACAGCAATGCTGAAAGTAGTTGACCCGTAACGAAAGTCAGAACTTTTTTTTTGTTGTTAAGTATGCAAATGTATCCGTAATAAGCAGGTAAATCTGGACAAATTAATAGTACATTTACTGACTTGTGACAGTAGTTAGTGAGTATAGTTTAATAAAGCATTAAAAGAGAATACAAGGGAAAATGCAAAACAGATTAACGTTAGCCTATGTGATTAAGTGTTTCATATGAAATCTGAAAATTTCTTATGTGTGTGCATTTTTTTTTGTAACTTTTATTTGTAACCTGTTGTTCTTAACCAGCAACAATAACACAAACCCACCACCTGTTGCTTCTTTTGACTTTTCCACCAAGTTATCCACCCTCTTCTTGGTGCGTATTAATTTCCATTGTGGACCAAATATAACTGTTTGGACTTCTACCTAAATGGCTGAGATTAGTATATTGTACATTCCACAAAATTCAATAAATTAAACATGATCGAGTTATGTTCAAAAGTGGAACATAAAAAATGCATGTTGTGACAATAATGAGTCCAAGACATCATAAAGATTTGGAGCAGCCATCCGTATATTATTTTTCCTGGCTGCAAAAGTCAAGAACAGAGTCCAAAAAAGAAATGAGCACAAGAGACAAAGGTGGAGACTTTAAAGGCCCGTACAGGAAGTGACATCATCAAAAGGGGCGGAATCAGAAATGATGTCGTCTGGACCGGAAGTGACGTCAGCAAAGGGACCGACACCGGAAATGATGTCTTCTGAGGCACCAGAACCTTTCAGGATTTCCCGGGAAAGGTATGTAGAGAACTGAGAAAGACAGTCAGTGCACTCCGCCGCCCACAGGTCGGATGTTTTATTACAATTACTCAGTCCCTTTAGCTGCCTCCTACTTGCATGTGTGTGACAATGTAATATAAAGTTAATTCAATTTTATAAATATAACAACTGCCATTTCCCTTTTCTTCAGTGTATTCACTATAATGTGATATATATATATACAGTGGTGTGAAAAACTATTTGCCCCCTTCCTGATTTCTTATTCTTTTGCATGTTTGTCACACAAAATGTTTCTGATCATCAAACACATTTAACCATTAGTCAAATATAACACAAGTAAACACAAAATGCAGTTTTTAAATGATGGTTTTTATTATTTAGGGAGAAAAAAAAATCCAAACCTACATGGCCCTGTGTGAAAAAGTAATTGCCCCCTGAACCTAATAACTGGTTGGGCCACCCTTAGCAGCAATAACTGCAATCAATCGTTTGCGATAACTTGCAATGAGTCTTTTACCGTGCTCTGGAGGAATTTTGGCCCACTCATCTTTGCACAATTGCTGTAATTCAGCTTTATTTGAGGGTTTTCTAGCATGAACCGCCTTTTTAAGGTCATGCCATAGCATCTCAATTGGATTCAGGTCAGGACTTTGACTAGGCCACTCCAAAGTCTTCATTTTGTTTTTCTTCAGCCATTCAGAGGTGGATTTGCTGGTGTGTTTTGAGTCATTGTCCTGTTGCAGCACCCAAGATCGCTTCAGCTTGAGTTGACGAACAGATGACCGGACATTCTCCTTCAGGATTTTTTGGTAGACAGTAGAATTCATGGTTCCATCTATCACAGCAAGCCTTCCAGGTCCTGAAGCAGCAAAACAACCCCAGACCATCACACTACCACCACCATATTTTACTGTTGGTATGATGTTCTTTTTCTGAAATGCTGTGTTCCTTTTACGCCAGATGTAACGGGACATTTGCCCTTCAAAACGTTCAACTTTTGTCTCATCAGTCCACAAGGTATTTTCCCAAAAGTCTTGGCAATCATTGAGATGTTTCTTAGCAAAATTGAGACGAGCCCTAATGTTCTTTTTGCTTAACAGTGGTTTGTGTCTTGGAAATCTGCCATGCAGGCCGTTTTTGCCAAGTCTCTTTCTTATGGTGGAGTCGTGAACACTGACCTTAATTGAGGCAAGTGAGGCCTGCAGTTCTTTAGACGTTGTCCTGGGGTCTTTTGTGACCTCTTGGATGAGTCATCTCTGCGCTCTTGGGGTAATTTTGGTCGGCCGGCCACTCCTGAGAAGGTTCACCACTGTTCCATGTTTTTGCCATTTGTGGATAATGGCTCTCACTGTGGTTCGCTGGAGTCCCAAAGCTTTAGAAATGGCTTTATAACCTTTACCAGACTGATAGATCTCAATTACTTCTGTTCTCATTTGTTCCTGAATTTCTTTGGATCTTGGCATGATGTCTAGCTTTTGAGGTGCTTTTGGTCTACTTCTCTGTGTCAGGCATTGAAGTGATTTCTTGATTGAAACAGGTGTGGCAGTAATCAGGCCTGGGGTGGCTACGGAAATTGAACTCAGGTGTGATACACCACGGTTAGGTTATTTTTTAACAAGGGGGCAATTACTTTTTCACACAGGGCCATGTAGGTGTGGATTTTTTTTATCCCTAAATAATAAAAACCATCATTTAAAAACTGCATTTTGTGTTTACTTGTGTTATATTTGACTAATGGTTAAATGTGTTTGATGATCTGAAACATTTTGTGTGACAAACATGCAAAAGAATAAGAAATCAGGAAGGGGGCAAATAGTTTTTCACACCACTGTATATGTGATATATATATTTTGTGAGATATGGCCGGTCATTCATCCTGGCCAATACCCCCAAACCACTAGAAGGAGCCCTCCTTGCAGAATGGAGGTGCCCCGATTGCCAGCAGGGAATTATGGACAACGTTTTTATGCACAGCCCTGCTGGCTACCATGGGGACCACCAGGGGTCGCTGCAGGGAGGCACAAGGACATCTATTTTCCCTACACCCCGGAAGTACATCCCAGTCACATGGACAGAAGGAATGACGTGCTTCCGGGATGAAATAGAAGAGCTTTTGATCTGACCCGGAGATGCTAAGAAGTCACATGGACAGAGGGTTCAGAAGCACTTCTGGGTCATGGACTATAAAGGACTCCCAGACAAACGAGCTGAGCTGGGTGGAAGGGTGGCAATGCGTCTGGGAGAGTGGAGGATTATTGATTATTGTGTATTGTTTAGTATTGGTTTATTGTTTATTGAAGTATAGGGAAGGTGTTTTGTGCACTTATTTATAATAATAAATATTATTATTGGAGTTTTACCTGGTATCTGACGTATAGTCTGAGGGTTCAAGGGGATGACAAAGCCCTAATCTCTTACTATATATATACAGTATATACAGTATATATATATATATATATATATATATATATATATATATATATATTGTGGAGGATGGCCGGCTGTTTATCCTGGCCAATACCCCCAAGCCGCCAGGTGGAGCCCTCCTTGCAGCATGGAGGTCCCCAGAAGACCAGCAGGGCATCATGGACAATGGAGTTTTTATGCACCGCCCTGCTGGATGCCATGGGGGCCACGAGAGGGAGCTGCAGGGAGGACCGAAGAGTTCTTCGTGCCCTATGACCCGGAAGTTCGTCATAGGAAGAGCAACGGGCTTCCGGGGTGAGAAAAGGACTATTTACCCTGACCCGGAAGGAATAAGGACTTGTGGACTGTTGGGCAAGAACACCTCCGGGTCAGGGAGTATAAAAGGATCATGGGAACTCCCAGACAAGGAGCTGAGTTGGGAGGCAGGGTGGATAAGCGTCTGGGAGTGGAGGATTGTGATTTATTGTTTATTGAAGGATAGTGGAGTGGTGGTGCTTTGTGTATAATTATTATTATAATAAATGATTATTGGATTTTTATCTGGTGTCTGACGTGTGGTCTGAGGGTACAAGGGTGCGAGAAAACCCTAATCTGTCACAATATATATGGTCTGTCTGTAAAGTATCCAGCCATGTATTTTGAAAAATAAAAATAGATAGATTTAATGAAGATGATGCAAGTAGCATTTTACACAAGACAATGATGCCTCATTCCCCTTTAAAGTAGGCACCTTGGGACCTCACGCAGTCCTCCCAATGTCTTTCTTCCACTGTTCAAAACACTCTGCAAAATTCTTTGTTGTAATCATCATCAGCTGCCTCATTGTTTTTGCTGAATCTCATTGACAGTCTAAAATCTCTTCCATGTCAAAGCTGTTTTAGTTTTGTGGAAAGCCAAAAGTTGCAGGGTGCCAAATCTGGTCTGTGTTTGAGGGGTTCGTCTCCGGACACCTTCTGAATCATCCGAATAGTTTCTGCAGACAAATGTTCAAGCTTAATACAAAATTTGATGCAGATTCGTTGCTCTGCTTGGTCAGTTGTATTCAATGCAACAGCTGCATAGTGTATATGGTCACTGAACAGCGTCTACACCCCGACTGACCAGTGAAATCGTCATTGTTCATGAATATTCATTCCAGTCCACTTTTCTTGGCTGCCAGGTTTCATTGATGCTGCTCAAACCGTTCTCGTAACAAGAACTCATGTATACTTATATATACTGTATACTAGGGGGCTTCACCCCCAGCTTGCTTCGCTCGCCCACCACTGGGTTTGGTTAACCGGAAATACTATTTAAAGAGATTGTTATTTTCATGAGAATTGTTAAATATACATGATTTTTACTTTTATTTTAAAACTTTAGTAAAAATAATATTTGGAATTAACTTTTCTTCAAGATCACATTGACTTTTGATTCCGTGTTTGGACTTACATCATGACAACACAAAGTATAACTGCCTGTGAGTGAATATTGTTTCTTTCCCTCTTATATATAAACCAATTTTTTTTTAATGTTTGTCCTTGTGATTTGTTAATTGTCATAGCAAAAGCTATTCTCTCAGGAAACTGTAAATGTTTTAATACAAATGGAATATCAAGATTGGCATATCAATGGCATATCAACCATACCTTGGATGGCATTTTCCCTCACCCATACGTGGGTCACTGGGGCCCCCCTCTGGAGCCAGGCCTGGAGGTTGGGATTGAAGGCGAGCGCCTGGTGGCTGGGTCTGCGCCTATGGGCCTTGGCTGGGCACAGTCCAATCTGGCAACGTGGGTTCCCCTTCACAAGGGCTCACCACCTGTAGGAGAAACCAAGGAGGTTGGGTGCAGTGTGAGTCGGGTGGTGGCGGAAGGCGGGGACCTTGGCGGTCCAATCCTCGGCTACAGAAGCTGGCTCTTGAGACACGGAATGTCACCTCTCTGAAGGGGAAGGAGCCTGAGCTAGTATGCAAGGTTGAGAGGTTCCGGATAGATATAATTGGGCTCACCTCAATGCACAGTGTTGACTCTGGAACCAATCTCCTTGAGAGGGTCTTGACTCTCAACAGTCTGGTTTGCCCCCAGTGAGAGACGCATACTTATTGCCCCCTGACTTGGAGCCTGTTCATTGGGGTTCACCCCAGTAAATTAGAGGGTAGCCTCCCTCCGCCTTCAGGTGGGGGAAACGGGTCCTAACTGTTGTTTGTGTGTATACACCGAACAGCAGTATGGAGTACACACTTTTCTGAGTCCCTGGAGGGGGTGCTATAGGGCGCACCTGCTGGGGACTCCCTCATTCTGCTGGAAGGGTGTGATTGGGAGGAAGGGCCCCCCAATCTGAACCCAAGTGGTGTTTTGTTATTGGACTTCTGTGCTCATCATGGATTGTCCATGATCGAGAGATGGGCGTCTGAAGTGGAGCTCCGCTAGCAGTGGTGCTATTTTTCATATTATTTGCTTATTATTCTGAGATATCCTGTATTTATTCAACCCGAGAGGGACGCTACAGTATATGTAAACACATATAAACATGGCCAACAAGAAGGGGTCGAAAGAATGAAGACTAAAGCTACATCCAAGCTGCGATCAGCAAGCCCTAGTTCGAGATCGGCCTCTCAGAGACAGACCTGGATCAGATGGGAAAGTACAGACTCCTCGGGACCACGGTCCGCTACATCGTCGCCGGCTGAGGCGAAAAGGGGCGAAGGTGCGATCGTGAGTGCAGATGTGGATAGCTCGCCGATTGGAGAGGATTACCTGAAACTGGAAAAGGCGGGAGGTCCGCGGCTTCAGTTACGCAAATCGCGGGACTGGAGCAGCGGGGACACCGGCTTCAGCAGAGTCTGCTGCTTCATCTACGGTACAAGAAGGCACATTTGAGCTATCTGAACTGAAAGTGTTGCTCGCTGAGCTCACGCAAGATATAAAGAAAAGAGAAGGCTAATGAGAAAGCAGCGGCAAAGGCACTTGAGAGACTGAAACAGGAATTAAAACAGGAGATGAAACAGGCCAATGAATGTCTGCGACAGGAAATCCAACAGGCAAATGAAAGGCTGCGACAGGAATTCCAACAGGCAAATGAAAGGCTGCGTCAAGAGGTACAACTTGAACCGACAGGTGCTGGGTAAAATTGAAGAGCGCATTGAGAAAAACTCGGCTAAACTGAGCACGCTTGCTGATCGATTGGAGCATCTTAGTGAGACATTCACGAATCGGATCGAAATAGCGAACATCTAGCTGCCAGTGCCGAGGAAAGAGCAGTAAATGTCAGTTGAATGTAAAAACTCGGAGAAAAACTTGGAGACAGACTGGCTGCTTTAGAAGATGGGAATAGAAGGTATAATGTCAGAATTGAAGGCCTGCGGAGAATCGAGAAAGTTTAAACCGGTGAAATTCGCAACTGAACTTTTTCTAAAATAATGGGGCGACTTTAAAGCAGAATCTGAGATAGCAGCGGCTTACAGCGTCTGCGGATCAAACACCGTCAGACCCGACCAAGATCTTTTATAGTTCGTTTTGAGCGATTATCATTTAAGTTAGAGGTGATGGAACTCCTCAGGAAAAAAGGAAGATATTATATATGAAGATTGCCACATTCGCGTCTTCCCTGACTTCTCTCCAGCAACAGCTATCAAGCGCGCCTTCTATAATATTAAACAGCGGCTACGGCAAGCCAATGTCAAATCGGCCTCCTGTATCCGGCAAAACTGAAAGTGGAATGGCAGGGTCATTTCTATGTTTTAAGCTAGCAAGGAGGAGGCAGAAAATGAGTTAAGAAAGCTGATCCGGGACTATTCTGATACATAATTGTGAGTCATGGCGGTAAATGATAAAGCTAGGATTAATAATCTACTGTCTGATCTATTTGTTTTAAAATACGGGTTTTTATCAGCATATATTCTCATATTCTTATATTATTACTTACTTACTTATTATTATCATTACTTAGTATTACTAGGCTAAATGTTTATGTTTTATTGTGCTTAATTACGTTTTCCTCCTCTTTTTTCTTTTCTAATTATTTCATGTGTACCCTAAATGAGACTGTTCAATATCATACCCTTGGTTTGCTGTTATTGCTATTACTGCATTAAGACTTGTTATGCTTGTTTTGGACACATCTTTAACACCATCACCTGGGTTTATTATCTGGGGATATCATCTTAATGCACTAAAATTGATGAAGATTATATGTATATATATATATATATATATATATATATATATATATATATATATATATATATATATATATATATATATATATATATATATATATATATATATATATATATATATATTAAGTGCAAAATTCTTTTTTTTTTTTTTTTTTTTCCTCTTTTAAAGACTATATTGGTAACAGATATCTCTATCTTTTAACCTTAAAGCGCCACTGCATGGGGGCTTGATGTGCTTTGGGCGTGCTCTGTCTCTGGGTATGTCAGAGGACTGGGACTGCATGAAGTGGGTTTTAGCCTCACCTGGGGAGGCAAAAGGGAGGGTGGGGGTTAAGGGGAAGAGAAAGAGAGCAGGCTTGATCTATATCTAATCTATCATCTCAATCTTTATAATTATAACTATCAAGCGTAATAATAAGCTGCATGGCAACAACTCTTGGGGGAATAGGAAATTAAGACCTAAACTATTTCACTTCCAGTTAAGACTATAATATGACACCAAAAACTCAGAATCAGTGTCTCCATGATGGGACAGTTAACCGTAAGCTGGAATGTTAAAGGCCTGAATCACGAATTAAAGAGAAAGAAAGTACTTTCTCACCTAACAGGTCTAAATGCTAAAATAGTATTTTTACAGGAAACCCACTTACTAAGTAAGGATCAGTTCCGGCTGCAAAAGACTGGACTGGCCAAATGTTCCATTCTAGTTTTACAAAGAAAACTAGAGGGGTGGGAATTCTCATACATAGAACAGTACCATTTGTAGCATCAGATGTAGTATTGGATCCTGAAGGGAGATATGTGATGGTCATGGGAGACTTATCTAACTGTAAAATGATTTTGATAAATGTTTATGCACCTAATGTTGATGATAAGGAATTTATACAAAATTTATTTGCATCCATTCCCAATCTGAACACTCATAAACTTATAATGGCTGGGGACTTTAATTGTGTTCTAAATCCACTTTTAGATAAGACTTCCTCCACAGGGGAGCGGCAACTAACACCGCAAAGATAATTACAAAGTTTATAACTGATCACAACTTATCAGATCCCTGGAGGTTTTAAACCCAAATTCAAGAACATATTCTTTCTACTCACCAGTACATCATTGCTACTCAAGGATTGATTACTTCTTTATAGATAATAACTTCTTGCCTAAGATTAAATCTTGTAAATACGATGCTATTGTTATTTCAGACCATGCTCCGATGATCTTGGAGCTGAAATTACTAAGCCCCATACACTCACCCGCAGATGGCGTCTCAATCCGCTTCTATTAGCTGGCGAGAATTGTACTGAATTTATATCCAAACAAATTGAATTCTTTCTAGAGACAAATACATCCCTGAGATCTCTGCAGGAATACTCTGGGAAACTCTTAAGGCCTTCTTAAGAGGACAGATTATCTCATATCTTTCCCACAGAAATAAATCCGAGCGAAGAAAGTAGCAGAGATAAAAGCGAAATTACTAAAATAGATGAAGAACATGCCAGACTACCAAGCGAGACTCTACATAAGAGGAGGCAGGCTCTACATTCAGAATTAAACCTCTTGACAACTAAAGAAACCGAACAACTAATTTACAAATCCAGACATCATTATTATGAACATGGAGAAAGCTAATAAGCTTTTAGCGCAACAAATTCACAAGCAAGATATGCATAGCGCAATCTCGGTAATTACTAACACGAATGGAGATAAAATCATCGAACACAAAAATATAATGTACACTTTTAGAGACTACTATAAATCCCTATATACTACTGAGTTTAAAGAAGACAATATACAATCTAATGCATTTCTGGATAAATTACAGATACCACAAATTGGCGCTATTAGTGTGGAGGAGCTCGATAAACCTCTGTCATTATCAGAATTACTGGATGCTATAAAGTCACTCCAAGGTGGAAAAGCAGCAGGCCCTGATGGCTACCCTGCAGAGTTTTACAAGAAATTCTCCGCTCAGCTAGCTCCCTCCTATTAGCAACATTTACAGAAGCCAGAGATAACCAATCTCTTCCACAAACCTTTAAGCCAAGCACTAATCACTGTCTTTCCAAAACAAAATAAGGACTTATTACAATGTGCATCATACAGACCAATTTCACTTCTGAATAACGACGTTAAAATACTCTCTAAAATCATAGCTAGAAGGATGGAGAAAGTGCTCCCCTCAGTAATATCACAAGACCAAACTGGATTTATTAGGGGCCGACACTTATCTTCAAATCTTGACGCCTGTTTAATGTAATATACTCACCAACTAAATCAAACACCCCAGAAATATTATTATCATTGGATGCAGAAAAAGCATTCGACATGATTGAATGGAAATACCTTTTACTATTTTGGAGAAGTTTGGGTTTGGCCGAACATTTGTGCATGGATTAAATTACTGTATACTAACCCAGAAGCTTCAGTTTGCATCAATAACATTTGCTCAGACTACTTTAAACTAGAGCGTGGCACAAGACAAGGATGCCCTTTGTCACCACTGCTGTTTGCAATTGCCATTGAACCACTGGCAATACATTGTCGAAATACTGATCAGATAAAGGGGATTAGCAGAGAAGGACTGGAACAGAAAATCTCATTATATGCAGATGACATGGTACTGTATATATCGGACCCAGAAAATTCTGTGCCTGCAGTCTTAGCAGCACTCACAGAATTTCAAAAGCTCTCTGGTCTCAGAATTAATCTGAATAAAAGTGTACTCTTTCCGGTGAATTCGCAAGCATATAATATTAGATTAGACACCCTTCCTTTTATCATTGCAGAACAGTTTAAATACCTCGGGGTAAACATCACAAGTAAACATAAAGCTCTTTATCAACAAAATTTCGTCGTCTGCATGGAAAAAATTAAACAAGACTTGCATAGATGGTCAACCCTTCATCTCACACTAGCTGGAAGAATTAACACTGTTAAGATGAATATTCTTCCTAAGCTCCTTTTTTTATTTCAAAACATACCAATATACATTAATAAATCGTTCTTTAAGCAATTAGATTCAACAATAACCTCATTTATTTGGAATTCTAAACATCCACGCATCAAAAGAGCGACCCTACAAAGACAAAAGGCAGAAGGCGGCATGGCTCTACCTAACTTCCAGTTTTATTACTGGGGGCAAATATACAGTCGATAAGAACCTGGACACAAATAGAAGAACATACACAGGCATGGACCGCAATAGAAGTAAAATCCTGCAGTACTTCTTTGTATTCCTTGCTTTGTGCTCCAATAAACACGTTATCGGCAATACACTAATAACCCAATTGTGCTCCACTCACTTAGAATCTGGAACCAATGTAGAAAGCATTTTAAGGCGGAGAAGCTTCTTTCTGTGGCACCTGCAAAAGAACCACCTCTTTCAACCCTCACAAACATATGCAGTTTTAATATCTGGAAAAATTTGGAATTAACTTGCTTAGAGATCTTTATATAGACAACGTCTTTGCATCCTATGAACAATTACATTCCAAATTTAACATTCCAGCTACAAATTTCTTTCACTATCTTCAAATCAGGAACTTTGTTAAACAGAACCTTCCAGATTTTCCTCATCTTGCACCCTCATCCACGCTGGAAAAATTATTGCTCAATTTCAAGGAGTTAGACTCCATCTCTACAATATATAAAATCCTTTTACAATCCCTTCCTTTCAAAGATCCAAGAGGACACTGGGAAAATGACCTCTCAATTAATATATCAGAAAAGGAGTGGAAAGTAGCAATGCAGAGAATTCACTCAAGCTCCATATGCGCAAACCATACAATTATACAACTCAAAATTATATATCGAGCACATCTGTCTCGACTAAAACTCTCAAAATGTTTCCAGGGCATGATCCAACCTGCGAGCGTTGCAGCCAAGCCCCAGCCTCACTAGGTCACATGTTCTGGGCCTGCTCCAAATTAACATTATTCTGGACAAAAATTTTTAATTACCTCTCAGACAGTCTTGGACTCACAATCCCTCCTAACCCATTAACAGCTGTGTTTGGGGTTCTTCCAGAGGGTCTTAAAGTGGAGAAAGACAAACAAATTGTGATTGCATTCACTACACTGTTGGCGCAGACTTATTCTGATAAACTGGAAGAACCCAAACTCTCCTCTTTTAAGTCAGTGGGAAACTGATGTGTTATATTATTTAAAATTGGAAAAAATCAAATACTCAGTTAGAGGATCTGTGCAGACTTTTTCAAAACATGGCAGGATCTAATCAGTAATATTTTGAAATGATTTTATAAAGCACAGAGAATTTGTTGATTTAGGTATTTTTAAAAGCCTTAAATTTTACACCGTTTGGCTTGCTCTCTCTCTCAAGGGTGGGGATCGATCTGTTCTTAGCATAATTCTTTTTTTTTGTAAAACTTGATTGCTATGTATTGATTGTAATAAAATTAATAAATAAAAAAAAACTTCTAACACATCCCAAGGGATGTGGGGGACATTGAGTCTGAATGGGCCATGTTCTGTGCCTGTATTGTTGAGGCAGCTGACTGGAGCTGTGGCCGTAAGGTGGTCAGTGCCTGTCGTGACGGCAATCCCCGAACCCGTTGGTGGACACCACTGGTGAGGGATGCCGTCAAGCTAAAGAAAGAGGATGGTGAGTTGCTGACCTCGACTTGGGACATGTCTTCCAATGAGGAAGCAGAGGCTGGGGACTCGGAGGTGGGCTCTCCCATCTCTGGGACTGGATGAGATATGGCCGGAGTTCCTCAAGGCTCTGGATGTTGTAGGACTGTCTTGGTTGACATGCCTCTGCAACATTGCATGGACATCGGGGACAGTGCCTCTGGATTGGCAGACCGGGGTGGTGGTCCTCCTCTTTAAGATGAGGGACCGGAGGGTGTGTTCCAACTACAGAGGAATCACACTCCTCAGCCTCCCTGGAAAAGACTATTTGGGGGTCCTGGAGTGGAGGGTCCATCAGATAGTCGAACCTCAGATTTTGGAAGAACAGTGTGGTGTTCGTCCTGGTCGCAGAACAGTGGACCAGCTCTACACCCTGGAGGGTGCATGAGAGTTTGCTCAACCAGTCTACATGGGTTTTGTTTTGTGTTTTGTGGAGTTGGGAAAGGCGTTTG
This sequence comes from Polypterus senegalus, assembly GCF_016835505.1. Classification (NCBI taxonomy): domain Eukaryota; kingdom Metazoa; phylum Chordata; class Cladistia; order Polypteriformes; family Polypteridae; genus Polypterus; species Polypterus senegalus. The sequence continues at coordinate 105,199,575 of NC_053158.1, forward strand.
ACCGTGTCCTTCGGGGAATTCTGTGGGGGGTGCTCTAGGAGTATGGGGTACTGGACCTCCTGATAAGGGCTGTTCAGTCCCTGTACAAGCGGTGTCAGAGCTTGGTCCGCATTGCCAGCAGTAAGTCGAACCCATTTCCGGTGAGAGTTGGTCTCCGCCAGGGCTGCCCTTTGTCTTAGAATTTCTAGACACAGCCAGGGCGTTTAGGGTGGACTCAGGATTGGGTCACTGCTTTTCGCAGATGATGTTGTCCTGTTTGCTTCATCAGGCCATGACCTTCAGCTCTCTCTGGATCAGTTCGCAGCCGAGTGTGAAATGGCTGGGATAGGAATCAGCACCTCCAAATCCGAGACCATGTTTCTCAGCCAGAAAACGTTGGAGTGCCCTCTCAGGATTGGGAGCGAGATCCTGCCCCAAGTGGAGGAGTTCAAGTATCTTGGGGTCTTGTTCACGAGTGAGGGAAGAATAGAGTGGGAGATTGACAGGCAGATTGGTGCAGCACTCACAGTGATGCGGGCTCTACATCGGCCTGTCATGGTGAAAAAGGAGCTGAGCGAAAAGGCAAAGCTTTCAGTTTACCAGTCGATCTACATTTCTACCCTCACCTATGGTCATGGGCTATGGGTAGTGACCGAAAGAACGAGATTGTGTATGCAAGCGGCTGAAATGAGTTTCCTCCGCAGGGTGTCTGGGCTTTCCCTTAAAGAAGACTGCTCCACCGCTTTGAGAGAGTCAGATGAGGTGGCTCTGGCATCTGATCAGAACGCCTCCTGGATGCCTCCCTGGTGAGGTATTCCGGGCACATCTAACTGGGAGCAGGCCCCGGGGAAGATCCAGGACACGCTGGAGGGACTATGTCTCTCGGCTGGCCTGGGAACGCCACGGAATTCCCCCAGAAGAGCTAGTAGAAGTGGCCAGGGAGAGGGAAGTATGGGCATCTCTGCTCAAGCTTCTGCCCTTGTGACCCGATCTCGGATAAGCAGAAGAGGATAGATGGATGGATAGATATCAAGATCTCGTTTTGTGTCTAATGTTATTCGCAGAATATGTATTACACTAACTTTCTTGTCGCCTGTTAAAATTTAACATGTTAGAATTGTACTACCAATTTTTAATTCAGCTAATCTTGTCCCAATGTATAGCTCATCACTCCTACATAAATTATGCAATAACATCATGATACATTCTTTTTGGTGAATGGTGGTGTTAATGCTTGTAGATATTCTAATCTACGGGATATTGTAAATTGATGTTTTCATCTTCTGCACCAACAGCTACTTCAGTATAGTCTATTGATATGCAATTAAGCAATGTGCCATGTAACCGATCGACAATGTTGTTTTTGGTTGATTGGTACTGAAGGAAGTTGTTCTCTTGCTTTTCACCCAAGACCAATATGTAATGTTTATTTTTTAGTCTTATTGGTGACATGTACATTTACTATCAATTTAACAATATTGCAGTGGTCTGTACTTTTTTGTTTTCTAGCATATGTTCTCATTCCCTTAGAACATGACATGAATTACAAACACTTGTAACTTGTGAATGCGGACAACCTCCAAACTTAGTTATAAATTTTAGCTGTAGCACTTTTCATATTTTCAACCTGATAAAAAGTTGTTCATTGTTTGAAGTGTTTAATGTATTACATAATGCTGTTCTGAAATTGCTGTGTATTTATCAAATGCATCATGTCTTATTCTTTTATAGTCCTGCATTGAAGAACATTTCAGCAGGAGAAAAGGTTACCAACTATACCCACTTGCAGTAGGACAAACCAAGAAGAGGATCGACAATTTTGATGTGGTTGTTGACAAGCAGCTCATCCCTTGTGCAGGAAGCACCTCCCTGAGCACCATAGACGAACTTTTCAAATTTCATTATGTTTTTAACCTCGCCTAGAATCTCTGGCAAACAACTAGAGCCGTATATTTAATGTTATCCCTTTTAATTGATCGATTATTGATTTTTTACACAATTGCTATATATATAGTGCCTTGTATATTAATGAGCTCAGTGTTACAGAGCAGTGTTTGCAGAAAAGGATTAATAGCAGCTGTAACCTATATGTAAATGTAACCCTTGTATCCCCTATAAATTGCCATTGAGACTGGGCTTTTTTTTAATTTAAATGCTCTTGGTTGGGAAAACTGATTTTTTGTTTTATTAGTTTTTAAATATTTTGTAAACAGTTTTGTTTAATAAAGCAAATATTTTGAAAAGTCTTTTTTTTTTAATCTTGTGTATAATCTCTCTATTATAAAAAAAATCCTGGAGAGAAACACTAGGGCGTCGAGATGTGATCTTCACATTAAGATCACAGAAGACACTTAAAAGACCCACGAGACAAAAGAGAATGGCCACAGATAGTGTCACGGGGACTTTAAATTGGCCATCTCGCGGGGACTTTAAACATGAGACATTGTGCCAAGAGACCCAGGACCGTCTCGCAATGACGAAGAGCATGAGATTCTTGCAAGACACACGCTACTTACAATCAATATCAAATAAGACCACGAGCAGCAAAACACTCAGACGTGTAAACTAAGGTTTTGTGCACACACAGATCCAGGGTCTCAGCACATATAAAGCGTATAAGGACAATACGTTATAAATGAAACATTGACGACTAAGCAAAGAAGAAAGCAGTGTGGAGAAAAGAGACAAAAGCGTTGGAGAGAAGAAAGAGCAAAAAAGAAAAAATAATCTAGGTGCAAATTCAGAAAATAAGGAAAGTGATTATCAGCTCGTAACAAGTGTAATTGAAACAAAGCATGCCCAATCAGGCTCAGAATTAAAAGACAGAGTAAAAGACAAAGTAGAACTTCATAAAGACGTTCACAAACGATGGCGCTATACACATGCAGAGCAGGTTACAGATTATGAAAGCAGTGGCATTCGAAAGGCTCAAAAAAAAAAAAAACGCTGGCATGATACACATGTGGAGAAAGTTAAAGAATATGAAAGTAAGAAAATTAGAAAGTATAAAAAAAGGAAAGTAAAGATAGCACAAACAAATGGAAATTATTATTAGAAAAAGGGAAAATAATCACCACAGACCAGGGGCCTCATGTTTAATGCCATGCATAGAACTCACACTATAACATGGCGTAAGCACAAAAGCGGGAATGTGCGTACGCACAGAAAAATCCAGATGCAGGAATCTGTGCATATGCAAACTTCCACATTCTTCCGCTACATAAATCCCAATCAGCTTGAAAAGTAACGCATGTGCATGCGCCTGCTGTCCTTACCCCAACTACTCTCAGAATTCTGCCTCTTTGAATATGTAAATCAATATAAATGGCCCTTAAGCTCAGCGTTCTGTGAAAAGACAATGGGAAAACCACAAGGAAAAATAGAACAATTTCAGCGAACACCAAGTGAAGGCAAGGAAAAATGTACTATTTGTTGGTTTAAAAAGTGGTATAAACAAGAAAAAAAAGCTGATCGAGTGACATAGCGTGTCAGAGAAACTCGAAAGCTCAAGTTCACAAAGTCGCACAATGCCCGAAATAAAAAAGAAGTCACATATCAAAGTCGCCATGAAAAGGCGAGTCGTATCACACCGTCTGAGTGTCATATGAAATTTTATTAGGGTACAGAGAAAAAAAAAGGCACACAGTGGGGAAAAAGCACGAAATGTCAACTTTAATGTAGAGATTTCCACTTTAATCATGTAGTTTATTTTGTCATTAAAGTAGAACATCATAAACTTCATCTTAAAATCGTTTAATTTACTAATTTCTCAAATCCCATCGTAACTAAAGTAGTACATTAAATGCTTTGTTTTGTATTTGATCTTCCATGTGCTCTATGTGTGTGAATCACTACGTGCTTCTTAAACTGGCTTTCTCTACCTCCGACAGGACACAGAATCCATTACATTCATGATATTACATCTCTCTGAATAACTAAAATACTGATATGTATATGTGATATCCTTTTCATGATGATAGGAGCTAAAGCATGTTATTAAACATGGGAACACGGTGGCGCGGTGATTGTGTGCGACCTTCGATAAAATTATTTATTTCAGCAGTACTGTCTCTTTTAAACGTACTAACCTCCAATTCCTGTAATTCCTTTTCTTTCTCCAAATACCCAATAGCCACAAAATCAGCTCTGTAATAGACGTTAAGCCATCTGTAAGCTTATAACGCCGATTCTTCAAAACTTTTAAGGAACACTGAAATATCTTCGTAGTACATGTTTAATTATTCTATCCTTCACGCCAGTCCCAGTGAAGCAGTGTGAGGCAGGAACAATCCGTGAACAGAGTGCCATATCCTTGCTAGCGTAGCGACACCGTTTACTTTAATTAGTGACACTATAGATTATTTAAATAAAGTTAAAGGGGGGGGCTGCCACCCTGGTTGCTTTGGGGGCCACGGGTTGAGGGCATGGAAGCCCAACCCTGCAGGGGCCCGTGGTCACCGCCAGGGGGTGCCCCAATGCCTTGGAAACCTTGGACCTCTGTACTTCCGCCACACCAGGAAGTGCTGGCGGAAGAGAAGCAGGGACACCCGGAATGCTGACGGGAGTACAGCCGGCACTTCTGCCACACAGGGGCATGTCGGCGGGTAATTGCCGGGCAGCAACTGGAGCATATCCGGGTGAGGATAAAAGGGGCCGCCTCCCTTCATTCGAGGCTGGAGTCGGGTGGAAGAAGAGAAGAGTGGAGGTGGCCTGAAGAGTGGAGGCATTGTGTGTTGGCCAGGACTTTGGGGACTTGGGGTTTGTGTGCACTTTTGGACATTGTAAATTATACTATTGTAAATAAATGTGTTTGTGGGTGAAAACAACATTCTCTGCCTGTCTGTGCCCGGGTTCCGTTCACAAGGGTAGAGATACTGTGGAAATCTGTGTGGCTTGTGGCATCCGGCCAGGACGCCCAGGAGGAGGGCTTGTGCCTCCTCCAGACCGCGAGGGGGCATCTGCCCTGGTTATGTTGGGGGCCTCGGGTAAAGGGCTTGGAAGCCCAGCCCTGTAGGGTCCCATGGCCACCGCCAGGCGGTGCCCCGGTGCCTGAATATCCCTGGAGCCCAGCACATCCGCCACACCAGGAAGTGCTGGGGGGAAGACGACAGGGGAGCGCAGCCGGCACTTCTGCCACACTGGGGCGTGGCTACGGAGGAATGCCGGGAAGCAGCTGGAGCCCATCCGGGCTCCTATTTAAGGGGCCGCCTCCCTCCAGTCATAGGTGGATGTCGGGTGGAAGTGGACAGAGCTGGAAAGAGGACTGGAGGCGACCAAGAGAGAGGCACAAAGACTGTGAGGCCTGGACATTGGGGGAACGGTGCAAGAGGCACTGGGGTTTGTGTGCACGAGTTTTTGATATTGTAAATATTGTAAATAAATAGTGTGTGGTGAACTTAAGATGTCCGTCTGTGTGTGTCCGGGTTCGAGTCCACAGGCTTTACACCAAGTTTAGGTTTTATACATCTGATCTGAACGTGGAAACATTTGTATGCAACATTTCTGTGCATACACATCGTTTATACATGAGGCTCTAGGTGTCATTGAAAAAAAAGTAGGACAAAGTGAAGTCAGAAATAAAAGACAGAGTAGGAAACAAAGTAAAACATCTTAAAAAGGTTAAAAATCAAGGGGGCCAAACACATGCAGAGCTGGTTAGAGATAATGAAAACTGAAATTCAAAAGACTAAAAAAAAAAACATAGGCACGAAACAAATGTAGAGCAAGATACAGAATATGAAAGCAGAAAAAAAGAATACAGATCGAATATATGGACACAGGTGATATGTCAGAAGTATGTAAATATTGTAAGGCTTTGATATTTAAGTCTGAGAATTTCGAAAATGTTGTTTACCTCACATGCATTTATTGGTTATTTTGCAAAAAAATTATTAACTGCTGATGATGTAGATCGCTTTGTCTGTGCTGAAATTCCAAACAGAGAAACCTATCCTGAAGGTACAAAGTCATTAAACACATGTCTTTGTCTCACTGACCTCATTTAAAAGATTCAGCATATTGGGACTCGAAAGATTCCAAATATTGCTTTTACAGAAGTTCTGAAATAAAAGTGAAACTAATGAAAGAGCAACAAGTCAAAGAAAAAAAAATCTTAAGTGTGTATCCAGAACACCGGATACGGAGGTTGGTGAGCAAAGCGAGCAGGGGGTGAAGCCCCCTAGTGTGTAGAAATTAAACTTTCATTAATGTGACATTAGCTTCTATCTAAAATGAGGTGCAGTAACCTAATATTGCATCTAAAATAATACAAAGCCAGATATATTAACATTCACTACATCAGTGGTTCTCAAACTGTGGGGCGGGCCCCCCTGGGGGTGTCGAAGTAACAAAAAGGGGGTCACGAAGATGTGAAAAATAGAAAACAAGAATCAAAAATATGAAAAATGCACCTATTGAAACCAAAACAAATTAAATTAAACTACATTCTGATACTAGAAAAATAAATATAGTGTTAGATAAATGTCAATAAAAGTTAAATAGGTATAATAAAATATGCATCCACGATATATCATTAATTTAAAAAGAACAAATTGGTATTAGTGGGCTCCTTTCAATAAAATGTTAGGGGGGCGCGATTAATACCGTTATGAAAACTCAGGTGAATATTTAAAGGTTGAGAAACGCTGCACTACATATTGACACTCCACTCTTGACAGGTGTTAAATCAACACTGTAAGAGTTATTTTTTTAACCTTAGCAGAGTGTTTTGGGAATTTAGTTTACATCAAGTGCATGTTGGAGACACTGCTAGTGTTAAAAAAAGAACTCTTACAGAGTTAATTTCAACAGCTGACAAGTGTGAAAAATATAACACTACACAAAGTTTAACTTTAACTTGATTTGGTGTGGACCTATATAAACTCTGAAGAATCAGAGTTAAAATTAACACTGTAGGTGTGAAATGAACACTTTGGATTTATGTTGTGATATACACTTGAACCATTTCGAAACAGTCTGAAAACGGTATGCCTATTCCATTTACAAACTGCTATCAGTTCATGCTAGCCATGAGAGTAAATTGAAACTGACTTACTTAACACAATGTATTACAGATATAGCAAGGAAGGTCTATCTCGTGTTAACTCACAGGGGCTAATAACTATGCCATATTCTAATAGCTATAAGAAGGTAATCTTCTATAGAAATCAAGCAAACACTATTTGAATTCAACATCAAACATTAACTTTTTAATATTGGCTCTTACAACAGGGATAACAGACTCAACAACAGTACAGCACAAGTTTAAGAAGAAGGAATAAACAAATGAATGAATGCTATTTACAAAGCTCTGATAACAATGGAGAGCCATTCCAACCAATCAGCCATCATGTGTTTATGTTACATAGTGTCTTTAACATTGTGCACAATCATAAAGTGTTTTTACAGTGCTATAAAAATTAGAAGTCATTGTGAAATTTAAGAAAGGTGTAACATTGGAATTAAATCTAAGCAGATAAGAAAGATGAACTGAATGAATGAGCAGCCTCAGTTCCCTGGGTGTGTACATCACTGAGGAGCTGACATGGATCCAGCACACACAAACTCGGGTCAGGCAGCAACACAGCGCCTTTATCCCCTGAGGTGGCTGAGAAAATTCAGGATATCCCCACCCATTTTGAAAACTTTTTACACTGGCGCCGCTATATAGAGCACCCTAACACAGAGCTGCACATCATGGTTTGGGAATCAGTCAGTCCGAGATCGCAAAGCTCTGCGGAGAGTGGCGCATCTCAAGGTTGGCACTGTCCTCTCTGCAGGATTTCTACATCAAACATTGCAGGACCAGGGCTATTCAAATACTGATGGACTCTGCCCAACACCCCAGCAATAGCCTGGTCAGTCTGCTCAACTCAAGCAAGCGACTACGCAGCCAAATGGAGAAGAGTGAGAGACTTGAGAGGAGTGTCAGACCTGAAAACCTTGGAACTCTGACATGCCAACAATCATGCGATTCTAAAGCCCATTGCACACTCACTGTAAGTTACTGCACAGTCACTTTATACTATTTAGTTTTACAGATTTCAGATCGTAACTTAATTTTAATCTATCTTAATTTAATGTGTTTTAAATTAATTTAGTGAATTTTATTTATATTAGATTTATTTAGATTTATCTTAATTTAGTTTTTTGTTCTATTGTGTGTTTGCTTTTGTTTTGCACAAACTTGGAGTAGGCTAGCTTATCATTTCACTTCACATTGTACCCATAAAACTGTGTGTGTGACAAACAAACTCAAATCAGATGACTTAAGTCAAAATTGGTCTGTTCAACAGCAGAGCCACTGGATCACAATGACATCTAGTGGGCTGTGAGGAAACTGCACCTCAGCATTAGTGAGAACAACTGTGATGAGACCATCCCATCAGACAGCTCGATTCTTCAAAATAGCATCAAGCCGAGAGCCTTTACTATGGCCAGGTCTGTTCAGTCCTTTGGGCAGCAGGATTACTTTGATATCAAGCAACATCTTTGTGATGACACCACTCAGTTTTAGTGGGGTCATGTCAATCATTCAGAGTCTCTTTATTTCTGGAACTCTTTGAAAGATAATGTCCATGGCATAGCTGGTCCCCATGGTGGCCCTAAGTATGAACGAACATTTGGAAAGGTTAGAGTGATACACCAGAGAAGATCTACTTGGCTCCTAATAGAGTTCATGACTGAACAATGTTGGAGCTCAGGTCCAGAATGTCTGTCTGAGAGGCTGCTCTAAGTAGTGTGAGTTAAACTTTTGGCAGATGGTCCCTGGAGTTGGACTGAATCTCATTTCAAGGTCTTTGGTATGTTGTGTATGAATTTAAAGCACTAAGAAATGTGATCCAAGCATGGCTGGTTATCAACAAAAGCGATTAGTTTTGCTAATATCAGTGGTGACGGGGTTGGGCTCAAACTTTCCTGCGACCTTAAACGGGAGTTTAGAAATGGATGGATGGATTGAAGAGTTTTTTAGAATGTGGTGTTATGCTGCCAGTGTTTTGTTTTTCCAGCTCCTTGTAGTTAAAAATATAAAAATAAAGTAAAAGAGGCCATGGATGGGAGTGGCTACCGGGCCGGGACTGTTGCTGCTATGCTGTGACCCGACCAGGATGCCATTAGAACAGGTGGACATTAGCAAACCGCTGCTGCATTCACCTGCTAACAGAGTTTTTAGAGCTTCAACTTGTGACGCTTCACCTTCCCAGTTCAGAGAGTTACTTTTTCAAATTTCTGAAGAAACACAACGTGGCTGTTGATTTCTTTGTCTGTAAATAAAAAGCACATCAAGGTAAACTGTATGCTTTTGAGAAAATGAGCAAGGATTTACAGATGTGGATACATTACTTGATATCCTTTCACAAAAAAGAGAAAAGAACCCTCAATTGTCTCTGAAATGACATGGACCTTCGAAATGAATGGCAGGTATGGGCCAGCATCCAGGCCGGGGTGCTTCCAAATTCCTTACCTGGACAGGAGGCTGGCTGAACAATTAGACCTGGTGGTCCTTGGCTGCCACAGCCAAGAGAATGACAGGAGTGGATATTCTGACATTCTGGAAGGACTTGATTAAATGACCCTTAACTAACTGGGTTTCCAGTACAAAGGGAGGACAGTGGGAGGCAGCTTACTCGGGTTATTTAATCCCCTGAAATGCCAGATTGCAGTGTCCCTGGGTTACGATACCTCAGTAGATATGGGGCAGCCCTGTTACATTCCATAAGCGCTGCCACGGGGTGCCGAAGGGATCAATTCATGAGACATCTGCCTAACCTGGAAGTGTTTCCACGGGACAGGGTCATGGCACTGGAAGTACTACCAGGTCCTGGATAAAGGAAGCAGCTGTGTTTCAGTACAGGTGACTTGCAGTCGGGAAAGAGCTAGAGGAGTAAAAGATACTTGTGTTTATGAGTGACCTGTGAAGGTATTTGCACAATAAATCATTTTTGTCTGAACCTGGGACTTAGTGTTTGGGGTGACACAACATCCCCAAATGGTCACACAGAGTTATGTCACTTTGTTAACTTCATTAAATACAAATCAGAGTTTTGATTCAACAGAAGATTTCACATCATAACACAAATGTAAATGTCATAGTGAAGAATGATGGGACCGATAACCCAAGATCTGGTGGCACAACCTTTAGAGTTTGTAATCCCTGCACACCAGTTATACCTGGAGGTCTCCATGAAACTCTCTGCTACTGTCCACTGGTCATTTGGCCCATTCATCCTGAGCAAACTGCCGCAGCTGTGTCCAGTTTGAAGGGGGTCTTCTCCAGACTGCATGTTTCAGGTCTTTCCATAGATGTTCAATGGGATTCAAATCAGTGTTCAATAAAGGCCACTTCAGAACAGTCCAATGTGTTGTTTTTGGCCATTCTTGTTTCTTTTTGCTGTGTGTTTTGGCTTCTAATCCTCTTAGAGTATCCATGACCTGTGACTGTGACCGAGCTTTCTGACACTGGGCAGTACATTTTGTCCAAAATATTCTGAGAGTATTAAGATTTCATTGTTACCAGCACAGACTCCTCCTATGGCAGATTCAGCAAAGCAGCTGCAAAACATAACCAAGACTCCTGCATGTTTCACAGCAGGTCTGTTGTTCTTTTCTTTGACAGCTTCATTTTTTTCATAGAGCTGATGTGACTTCCCAAACTGTCCAAAGGACCTCCGTCCAGAAGTCATTGCGGCTTGTCAATATGCAGTTGAGCAAATTCCATTCTGACTTTTTACATGGAGTCCTCCTGGGTCTTCTTCCATTCAGCCCACTGTCACTCAAAAAGCGATGGCTGGTGCATTCAGACACTGAAGGACCCTGACCTTTAATCAGTTTTTACGGTGAATAGTAAAGCAATCCGGTGATAAACTTGGTGAGTTAGTCTCATCCAATGACAACACACTAAGATTATGCTAATGAAGTCTACGACTAAACATCACTGGTAATGTGATGTGGTCTTTTCTGCAGGCTTCAAACTCCACTACTGATTCTACTTGTTTCATCCAGGGGGTCATCTAAATACAAGTACACCTTGGCCCCCAACTTAAAGACTGGGGGTGGGCAGCTTCCCTCATGTCCCTCCCAATATAGATGCTTTATATAATAAAGAAAAGCTGGGCACACCAGTACACACAGATCTTGATTATTTTTTATTCACAGCAGCTGAATGCTGAGAGGGGGCCCTTGACCTGAAAATTGCTGCATGGGGCACTGTACAATAGCTGACCATGTGCTCTGACCCCCAAAGCTCATGCAAACAAAAAAATATTCCCTCAGAGATTAACAAAGTATATTAAAAAAAAAAATCTAAATCACACAGATGGACAGGGTTTGAGTATTGGGGATTTGCCTGCAATGCTCCACCACAACTTTCACTTCCCTGATCTCTTCTCCTTGATATTTTCCCACAACGGGATATTGGTAGTCACCTTCTTTCCTACAATTTTCACAATGCAGGAGTATTTGGGTTGCACACATACCTCAATAAACAAGGAATGGTTGTTATGAGTGCTTGATATTTCACCCAAAGTAATGGTGAACATTTTCTCTGTGGAGACTCTGACAGACCCAGAGAGGAATTAAGGGATTCCGACAATAATGTTAATGGAGTCTCCATATATTGCTGAATGCTGGACGTCCCAGCATCTCTTATTCATGGTTGTTGCCTCTAAAGTGACAATTTTCTTTATGCTCTGGCAAACGTAGTTGTCAAAAGGTGATATCATCAGCACTTCAGGAGGTTGTTCAAGGACGTTTGCCTCATTAGTATCATAGACAACATCAGAGAGTTTCTGATTGTAAGAGCCTGTGTTGATGGAGAGGACATCATAATACTTGTAATAATACTCTTTACCCTCCCATGGCAAGTAGAAATAGGTCGACTTTGGGACCACCTTACCTAAGCTGTACCTGTTTTTATCAACAAGGACATTGTAACTTTCACAAGTCGTGATGGCTGTTAATGGATATGAGCCATATAATACCGGTACCCACTGTGAATGAATTAGAATGAAACTCTTTCCCACCATTAGAATAAAAACATCTTGGAACTTTTTGCGGGTTGTAGAATCCAGGTTCACAGTGGACTTTACAGCTATAGTCAGTGCATAAAGTATAATCATTCCAGATGGATATCGCGCCAGTGGGAACAAAACCATTGAAGTTTACCCACTGCAGGTTAACAGTGTTGCAACAACTGAAGGAGAATCAGGTGACCTCAACTGAGCCAACATATTCTGTGACAAAAATCTGGAATCAAGAGCCAGTGGGGAAACAACTTCTTTGAGATTTGGATTAACAGGCAAGTCTGTGGAGAAAAAGAACAGGCAGAAAAGATTAAATTGAGGTCAGTGATTTTAATGCATTTGTTATCAAAGCTACTTGATATGAATCTGCATTACAGCTGTTATTTTTCTTCTGTAAATCATTTCCATGTGTTTCTGGAAATAAACTATTTGTTTTTCAAATTCTTTTTCATTGTTACCATTAACAAAATGATGTCATCATGCTGACATTTTGTGTGAATTATTTTGCCATTCGTACTGCCATTTTAAACTCAGTTTGCATGGTCTCGCCATATTGTTTACAGGCTGGTGTGTCACATGATTTATTATGCCATCTCACCCCAACCACATGCTGCATATTAATTAGCCCAGGCAAATAAGAATTTCACTGCCCTCTCTATGAGCTTCAGTAAGGGCCCAATAAACCTAAATAAGATGGTGGCACAGTAGGCCTTGCATTATAGCTTATGGAATCTTAGGGGAAAACAGAAACCTCCTGTACTCCATGTGTTTCTTTTTGAGTTAGTGAAATTAGTTTTTCTGGTTTTATCTTTAGTACATTACATAGTGTTTTGATGTTACAATTTGTCTCATTGATTTTGGTCTTAAAAGTTTAGCCTCCACATTTACAAAGCCCTGCTAAAAGGTCTTGACTAAAAATTGCCATGATCAGAAGCCTTTTATCCAGAAACATCCACCCATTTTCCTAAACCACTTTTACAGGGCAGTAACAAACTTGTAAGCTGGAGGGGTGATCGCACCCCAAGAGGCCAAGGACACCCCTGGGAATACCCCTGAAACACAGACTACCCTCACATTGCTCCTTACCTTCTTACTTGCGCTATAACGCGTAATACAAGCCTCACGCGATACTCCGCTAACTTAAAAGCCTTGCACAGCGCCTGTCGGTTTTGGAATTGATTGTTTGCTTTTATGTCTCTTTCTCTCTCTGCTCCTAACGGAACTGTCATCTCTGACTTGTCATGGAGCACATTTAAGCTCATGTGTTTGCAGTGTTTGAATAAAAATCCTTCTTGTTTCTATGACCTCCTGTGTCTCTGTGCAAATCTGTGACCCAAGTGTGACAAGTGGTACCAGAAACGGTTGCACAGATGGATGCTGCCGAAGACTTATTTCAGAGGTCTAAAAGTTATGCACTTAAAGAGTGGAAACTAAACATGGATGACCCAATCCGTGCGCAAATTCGAGATTTGATACATAAAGTGCACTGCTGGTTTGAAGGAGACGTGATGGAAACAGTTGTCGTGAATATATTACTGGCCTGCATACCTGCAGTTCTTCGAGATGAATTTCTACGTCATGATATTAAATCATTAACGATTATGTCCAGACGATTCAAGGGTTCACAGTCCTCTTGGAGAAAGAGCGGTGGATTTCGTGCTGCTTCGCAACCTGTAAACGAATTTCCAGGACATTCTCGTCGCTTCGATCGACAAGCTGCAGGACCTGAAAATTGAATGGGGTCAGGTAGGACCCCAGGAAATCCAGTCCTAGATGAGACTCCTGTTTCTGGGGAGACAGTGGCAAAAGCGAGCCGAGGAAACCGTGGACACTACAGATGACGTCGACGTGGACGTCGCAGAGGATATTTCGGAAGCGGAGCCAATCGTAGATGTTTCTGGTGTGATCAACTTGGCCATTTGGCAAGAGAATGTTGCTTGTCTCCAGCTCATTCAATGGAGATTGGACTGGCCGAGATTTGTTGCTCAACTATTACATATTCTTCGGATGGAAAAGATGGTTTGTTGATCCCAGTGAAATTGGGGGGCAGAGAAATCTCAGCATTGTTAGACTCAGGAAGTGACCTTTGTATTGTGAGACGAGACTGTCTTAATGAACAATGCCTTAGAGACTGTGAGAATGTAAAAATACACTGTGTACATGGTGATGTTAAAGATTATCAGACTTTACTTCTTCCTTTAACTTATAGGGGTCGCCACTTTAAGGTTTAGTCTGCCGTTTCAGACTCGTGCCCTTGGCCATTACTCATAGGATGGAGAAATGCCCTTTTTCCAAAACTGATTAATAAATGTAAGGGACCAGTAGTCCAGTCCACTAATGAACTTAGTGGGGGGGAGAAGAAGAAGAAAACCAAGACGAACAACTGGTAGCGGCCGAGGAAAATCTAGAGCCCAACTTAGATATTGAACCCGATCTCTCCAGCGAGACGGAGGAGGTCACCCCCGACAATCTTCCAGAATGGGCTGGTCCTTCTACATCTTCCCAGATTGCAAACGCCTCCAAACACAAACCGAGCATTAACGAACAATCAGATTTTGTGCGTTTGCAGCATACTGATAGCTTATTAGAATATGCATTTAAACAGGCTCGCTCTGCTGCTGACTCTTATTACCAAGAGCATGATTCCGTGGGCGTGAAAACCCCGCACTTTATAGAAAAGGACGGTTGCCTTTTCAGAGTGATCTCAGATCATTTAAAGGGGGAATTTATTGAACAACTGGTGGTACCTGAAGCACATAGGGAAACTGTTTTGCATCTGGCACATTCACACATCTTGGGGGGGCACCTCAGTGCCGACAAAACTAGAGACCGGTTATCAAAACAATTTTATTGGCTTAATATGGGAAAAGATGTTGAACGGTTTTGTACTTCATGTCCAGACTGCCAGATCGTCTCTGCTTATAAGCCTCCTCGGGCTCCCCTTTGTCCTATGCCCATATTGGAAGTTCCCTTTCAGCGTGTGGGATTAGATATTGTGGGACCATTACCTAAGACTAAGGATGGGTACCAATATTTGCTGGTGTTGGTTGATTATGCGACACGATATCCAGAAATGATTACAATGAAAAAGGCCAACTCTTCGACTGTAGCCAAAGCACTATGTGATACTTTTACTCGTATTGGTATCCCTAGAGAAATCTTAACTGATCAAGGCACACCTTTCACTTCTTGCGTGATGAAACAATTGTGTGACAGCTTTGCTATTAAGAAACTGAGTACTACTGTTTACCATCCTCAAACGAATGGTTTAACCGAACAATATAACAAAACATTGAAACAGCTGATCAGGCAAGTTGCTCATAATGATCCCACAACACTGTCCTACTTTTTGTTTTGTACGCTGTGTGAGAATCACCACAGGCGTCCACTGGTTTGAGTCCCTTCGAGTTGTTATTTGGCAGGCGGCTGCGAGGCAACCTGGATGTGGTACATGAGGAATGGATAGGGAATGAGAGAGCAGCTCAAGGTCGAAGCTTTGCAGATCGACTAATTTCGTTGCAAGACAGAATTTCTATGCTTTCCTCTATTGCTGTGGAACACCAACAACGAGAACAGGAAACTCAGAAGCGTCTTTACGATAGGCACAGTAAGCTCTGTGAATTCAAACCTGGCGATCGTGTTTTGGTACTGGTTCCCTCGGATCCACACAAATTCTTAGCTAAATGGCAGGGCCCGCCATTATTGAGGAGCGTGTGAGTCCGGTAAATTACAAGGTTAGAATACCAGGCCGGCGCAAACCATTCCAGATTTTACACATTAACCTCTTGAAGGAATGGCACGACCGACAAGAGGTTAACACTTCCTTGGCTGCTGTTTCTCAGACCGATGTTACCATTGGTAACGATCTTACTGACACGCAAAAGACAGAACTGTTATCTTTGATAGAACGGAACACTGATGTCTTTTCAGATTTACCAGGCAAGACTAACATTACAAAACATAAAATTACCACTGAACCTGATGTTTGCGGACAGATGCGGCCATTCCGGATACCGGAAGCGCGGCGAAATATTGTGCGCGAAGAGGTAAAAAAGATGCTGACACTGGGTGTAATTCGTGAAAGTAAAAGTGACTGGTGCAGCCCAGTCGTATTAGTCCCAAAGCAAGACGGTTCGGTTCGGTTCTGTATCGATTTCAGACGCTTGAATAAGGTCTCTAAATTCGATGCTTATCCCATGCCCCGTGTCGATGAACTGTTGGAAAAACTGGGTCAGGCGAACTATATCTCCACGCTAGATCTCACGAAAGGCTATTGGCAGGTGCCTTTAGAGGCTAGCAGTTGTGAGAAAACGGCATTTGCGACTCCTGACGGACTCTATGAATTTACAAGACTCCGTTTGGTCTTCACGGGCACCTCTAACTTTTCAGCGTATGATGGATCAGATCCTGCATCCTCATTCTGAATATTCCGGGGCATACCTTGACGATGTCGTGATTTTTAGCAATGATTGGAAAACACACTTAGAGCGGCTTCAAGCCGTTCTTGAAAGCTTGAGACAGGCTGGCCTTACTGCTAACCCTAAGAAATGTAAACTAGGCATGTCGAGACTCATTACTTAGGCTATTCTATGGGCAAGGGTTTACTTAGGCCACAGTTAAGGAAAATAGAAGAAATGCTTGTTTACCCGAGACCAGAGACACAGAAACAGGTATGCGCTTTCTGGGGCTTGCTGGTTACTACAGAAAATTCATTCCAAATTTTGCACATAGAGCTGCTCCCTCTTACAGAACTTACTAGAGGCAGGAAAACCCGACCTATCTTGTGGACAGAAAAATGCGAACGCTCTTTCAGCGATTTAAAAAGCATTGTCTTCTTACCCGGTTCTAAGGAACCCGGATTTCACACAGGATTTTCTCTTGCAAACAGACACAAGTGCATTTGGTATAGGCGCAGTCCTGTCACAGATTTTTGATGGAGAAGAACATCCAATTACATATTTAAGTAGGAAATTACCTTCCTAGGGAGCGTAATTATTCTACAATTGAGAAAGAATGCTTGGCAATTAGGTGGGCTGTGGAAGCACTTCGCTATTACTTTTGGGGGCGAAACTTCACTTTGGTAACTGATCATGCTCTACTTCAATGGTTGTACAGACAGAAAGACACAAACTCTCGCCTCATGAGATGGTTTCTGGGCTTACAACCTTACAGCTTCACAGTGAAACATCGACCAGGCTCTGAACACGTCAATGCAGATGTATTATCATGACTACATGAACCTGAACCTGGTACGGAGAGTCGCTTGATTCACGAGAATGTGAATAAAGCTGAGGGGGAAGGTGTAAGCTGGAGGGGGATCACACCCCAAGAGGGCAAAGACGCCCCTGGGAATACCCCTGAAACACAGATGCGCTATAACGCGTAATACAAGCCTAACACGATACTCTGCTAACTTAAAAGCCTTGCGCAGCGACTGTTGGTTTTGGAATTGATTGTTTGCTTTTATCTCTCTCTCTCTCTCTCTGCTCCTAGTGGAGCTGTCATCTCTGACTTGTCATGGAGCATGTTTAAGCTCATGTGTTTGCAGTGTTTGAATAAAAATCCTTCTTGTTTCTACGACATCCTGTGTCTCTGTGCAAATCTGTGACCCAAGCGTGACAAACTCAAATAATAATGAGATACAAAATGAACCAAAACATGACCAACATTGTTTATCATACAATATCTGAAATAAAGAAAGGTGAAGGTCTCAGAAATTCTGATCTGGTCAGGTCCCCGAAACATTTGAACAGTACCCTTAGAAAAGAGAAGATCAACAATTTCACAAATACATTCCTTTGCACGAGAGCAGAAACAAGCCATAGAATTAAATAATGGGTTTTATTAACAAGAATCAGCGCCTAATTAAAAATCTGGTTGGAGTGAAATTGGTTGGAGTTTGAGGCCCTGACTTAGTTGGTCTTCTATTGGCTCACTTACTACACATTTAATTTCTTTTTGGGTGCCATTTAAGGGAAGAAATGAATCAATTCAGAGAAACGAAGAAATTCAGGGAAACAAATCTTCAAAAAAAAAGTGAATTGAAATGAATTCAAAAGAAATTAATTAACAGCAAAACAGGCCACTAATTAAGAAAAGAGTTAGAATGAAAACATGCAGCCACTGCATTCACAAAGAGAAAGAGATGCACGTGTATTAGTCATTTCCATATAAAGAATAATTTGTTTGTAATAACTAAGAGTCAGTAGTATCCTGAATTAATAAAAAGTGTGCATTGATGACCAGCGGTGGGTAAATCTTTTGCGTTTGACTTGTGTTGTACATTTGTTATATGCTGAGATGCAAAAGTTGTTTAAAGTGTACTGTTTACCGTTTAAATTAGAACAATCTAGATGAGAACAGGCATTCCGTGGAGCGAAGTATTGCAGTTAGCAGGAAGAGAGAGAAAGTGTGGTTGCACTTCAAACATAGAGTTCCTAAGAAGTAGTGTGTGTCAAACGAAGCAACATAAGTTCTGTTCATTTGTTCTTGTTCAAATTAAATTGTTTAAGTATACATTATCTAAGAACCAATAAATGATTCCCTTGTTAAAGTTGAACATTAGAATAATCTAGACGAGAACAGGCCATTTAGCCCAACAAAGCTCACCAGTCCTATCCACTTACAGTATATCTTCCAAAAAAAATCAAGTCGAATTTTGAAAGTTCCTATCTATCTATTATTCTTTGTGTAAAGAAAAACTTCCTAATGTTTGTGCGAAATTGACCTTTAACAAGTTTCCAACTGTGTCCCCGTGTTCTTGATGAACTCATTTTAAAATAACAGTCTCGATCCACTGTACTAATTCCACTTTATAATTTTAAACACTTCAGTCATGTCACCTCTTAATCTTCTTTTGCTTAAACCATATAGGCACAGCTCTTTTAATCTTTCCTCATAAGTACACCCCTGTCGCCCCATAATCAACCAAATCGCTCTTCTCTGGACCTTTTCTAGTGCTGCTATTTCCTTTTTGTAGCCAGGAGAGCAAAACTGCACACAGTACTCAAGATGAGGCCTCACCAGTCTATTATAAAGGTTGAGCAGAACCTCCTTGGACTTGTACTCCACAGATCGTGCTATATAACCTAACATTCTGTTAGCCTTCTTAATGGCTTCTGAACACTGTTGGGAAGTCGATAGCTTAGATACCACTATGATGCCTAAATCCTCTCGATTTTCCGACCGCCCATTGTGTATAAAAACGTATTTTTACTTCCTATGTGTAATACTTTACATTTACTGACATTAAATTTAATCTGCCACAAATCTGCCCAAGCCTGTATGCTATCCAAGTCCTTCTGTAATGATATAACTGATTCCAAATTATCTGTTAATCCACCTATCTTGGTATCATTTGCAAGCTTGTTATTTATATTCCTATCTAAATTATTTATATATATTAAAAATAATAACTGCCCTAGCACTGACCCTTGTTGAACACCACTCTTAACATCGGCCAGTTCTGAAGAGGTTCATCATACCATCACCCTCTGCTTCCAGTGTCTGAGCCAATTCTGCACCCATCTAAAAACATCACCCTGAACTCCCACTTCTTTTAATTTGATGCACAACCTCTCTTGTGGCACCTAATCAATGCTTTCTGAAAGTCAAGATAAATAATATCATATACTCCACTTTGATCGTATCTTTTTGTTGCCTCCTCCTAGAATTCCAGCATGTTAGTAAAACTCGACATCCCTCTTCTGAACCCATACTGACTGTTCAGAATAACTCCTGTCCTTGCCATCTTTTGCTCAATCTTATCCTTAATAACTCCTTCCATTAATTTTCCTATAATGCATGTTGAGCTTACTGGCCTATAGTTGCTTGGATCTGCCCTGTCACCCTTTTTATATAACGGGATGATATTTGCCATTTTCCAGTCCTTCAGAGTCTCTCCAGTGTGCAGTGACTTCCTAAAAATATGTGTCAAGGGCTTACATATGTACTCACTAGCCTCCTTAAGAACACAAGGATAAATATCATCTGGTCCTGGTGATTTGTTTGATTTCAGCTAATTTAATCTGAGCAGCACTTCTCCCTCTACAATTTCCAAGTCCTTCAGTATCGCCTTAGTAGTCGCCCTTTTCTCTGGGAGGTCATTCACTTGCTCACTTGTAAACACGTCAAAAAAATGTAAGTTGAGGGGATCCGCTCTTTCATTGTCTGTATCTTTTAATTCCCCTTTACTATTTCTGATGCACTTGACCTCCTCCTCATTCTTTTACTACTAAAATACTCTAAGAATCTCTTAGGGTTGTCTTTCACCTAATCTGCTATATTCCTCTCCAACTGAGAATTGCATTATATTATGGTCACTTGACCCTAGTGGTTCAATCATCTCTACACCCTCAATTCTATTCTGATTATTACAAAATACTAAATCCAAACAGGCTTCACCCCGTGTTCATGCTTTAATATGCTGTGTTAAAAAACAGTCACTGATTACTTGTAAAATCTGCTCTTGTGCTCCTCCATCTGCAAGGTTATCCCAGTTAATATTTGGATAATTAAAGTTCCCCATGACTATAATATCTCCCTGTAAACTTACCTTTTTGATATTACTAAAAAAAATGTGTGTTGAAATTTACTGTCTGAATTTGGGTGGTCTATTAACACACTCCTAAAATAAGATTTGCTTTCCTAATATTTTCCAGACGAAGCCACATGTCCTCAATAAGATGGAGCTCATCATCCAACTGAAGAGGACTTACATTTAAATTCTGTTTGGCATAAACAGCAACCCCACCTCCTTTTCTGTTCTGTCTATACTTAATAAAAAAATGTGTATCCCTCTATGTTACATTCATCCCCATCTTTGTTATTTAGCCAGGTTTCCGTTATTGCTATAACATAATTTTGCTCTGCTACATACAACTCCAACTCACTCACCTTATTTTTGATGCGTCTAGCGTTAAGACAAGCTATTTTTAATGTGTTACTCCTTCTACATTTAAATGTTGGCTTAGAATTTACATTACTACACATTTGTATTTCTACACCATTGTTTGTTCTTCCATGTATAGATCTAAACGTCACCTGTCCAAAACTCCCTGCGCCCCCCATTCCCTAGTTTAAACAATCCTCGACTAGCCTACACATATGCCTCCCCAATACATTGGTGCTCCTCTAGTTTAGATATAACCTGTCAAGGTGGAACAGGTCCCATCTGTTCCAAAAGGAGTCCCAATGCCCCATAAACCTATAATCTTCTAAACTGCAACAAGATTTGATCCACACGTTAAGCCTTCTAATCTCCTCAGTCTTACCTGGACTGGCGCTTGGCACAGGCAGAACTTCAGAGAAGACTACCTTGTCAGTTCTGCTCCTCAGCTTGGCACCGAACACTTTGAGTTTGGATTGCAGTACTGATAGACTACCCTTATTTAAGTTTTTTGTTTCAACACGGACAATGACAACTGGATCCACCTCCGCTCTGGCCAAGAGCCTATCCACCCTTCCAGGGAGGTACCCCAACTCTGCACCCAGAAGGCAACACACCGTGCGAGACTCTTTCTCTCTGGAGCACACCTCTGCTTCAATCCCACTAATGATTTAGTCCCCAAATGTCACTACCTCTCTCTTTCTGGGAACTGGTTTTGAGGTGGCCCGTTGGACTCCTCATCCCTGCCTATCACCTCAGAATTATCTGAGACACCGACAAGCTCCGTAAGGACATGATAATGTATTGACTCTAATTTTGGAGTTGATACCCCAGACAGTGTGCATTCTTTATCTTACACCTTGTGACCGTGACCCATCTATTTCTACCTGTCTGATCTGGAATCTCCTCCCGTGCCACCTTGGGTGCACACTATCTCTCTAAATGACACCTGGGCCTGGTCTGCCATTTCTCTATTACAATGCAGGTCAGCCAACTCCTCCTCTAGCTCAACGTCCATGAGCTCAAGGTGAGCTCATCTCCTGCAGATGAAGCACTCATAAACAACTGGTTCTTCCAAAGCATCACCTAAAAAGTCCACCATCCAACAGGACTTGCATTGCAATGGCCTCATTATTAAAATTTTATTCAGGAATAGTAAAACTGCCTTAACTTTTAAAAAAAATTTTAATTAAATGATGTAACATTAAGAACTGTTACAGCTATTTTACACCTTGTCCCCTTAAGCTCCTGTACTGTTCTCCCTCTCAGCTGCCTGCTGTTTATCCTTCTACCAGTAAACCCCCGATTCTCTAAAGAATTGCAAATTCAAGAATGGCTTCACTTCCTGTTCCCTCCAATCTTTGGAGGGATGAAAAATGATGGAGGGTGGGAGCATCCTGGAAAAGTTTTCATTTAATTAAATAAATATATTTGTACTAAAATTAACCAATTTATTAAAACTAAAATAGAAATTTAATTGTTATATTATTTAAGTCCAAAATGTCTTTGAGTTGCTGCACTTATAAGTAAAAAAATATCGGAGTGCAAAGGTTTAAATTAAGTAAATTGGAAACAAAAAAATCATAAAATGGTAAATTCAAAATAGTTAATAAAAAAATCCTATATAAACAACATTTTTGGTAAAGATGGTTTCCTGTCCTTGAATTAGCTGTCCCTGGTATGGAGTAAAATCTTCACTTTAACGTCACACGAACACCGGACTCTTGAAAAGGCAACATAAAGTTGTCCATGTCATTGATAAACTGTGTCATCTAGATCCAACACGTAAATTTGGGCAAATTTGCGGTTGTGATTTCGTTCAGGGTGCACTGTTCCAATCCGATGCAACACACGAAAGCAGTATGGGCCATTCCCAGGTGGTGGCTTGATATTTACCCCGGTAGATGCAAAAGAAAATTAACTATTGTAGCATCTAATGCACTCCATAAAGTTTTTACTTTCGGGTACATCGTTAGTCAAAAGCTTTCGTAAATATTCAGGATATTCATCCAAAGGAGGCAGCTTAACTTGACCCTTTTGAGAACGTGTAAACTCGTCAGTTGTATTGCCAGTTTTTTCTTCAAGGAAGTTAAGTGAATGACAATGGCTGCAAATGACACTCATTAATCCCAATGAATTTTCATGAACAGCGGACTCATTATAGAATACGTTTTCAGCTAACTGGCGGAATTGTTCAGCGGCTGTCCATCGTTCCTCTCTTTGGCTTTTTCTTTGTTGGAATACTGAACGTCTTAAACCTTCTAAACGACTTTCTAGCCTTTCTGCAGTTTCCTCTGATATTCTTTGTGATGAATAATTACGCAAGCCTTCCAAATGCTTCACCTGTTGTTCTGTTGTCTCGTTTGCACGCCTATCCGATACCTGAGCTTTTTCTTTTTGGAGCCATGACTCCTTTGCTTCTGGTGTTTCACAAGCGCGTTGTAGGTGCCTTTGTTTATTGTTTTTATCCATGCAGTCTCGTTTTTGTTTTTCTGTGGCTGTGTCGTTAGCTAGAAGTCATTTGCTGTTAGGAATACTAACTTTTAACATTGAATTACCCTAATGTGATTCAAATATGCCACACTGACAGCTGCTACACTGACTGCTGGCACAGTGGATTCGAGCACACTGACTGCTGCCACTGTTTAGTGTAGTAGCTGCTGCCGCTGTGGAGTGGAATACTGCTGGCACTGTTGAAGCACACTGACTGCTGGCATTGCACGCTTTACCTGAAGTTTATTTTAAATTGTTGTTTTGTGTTGTTTGGGTGCCATGTACTGACTCTGGGAAGCCGCTGGGTTTGACTCTGGGGCGCTGAGGTGCAGTGTGCATGCACATGCGCTTTCGGTGCGTCTGGCCTCTGGCATCCGTGCATATATACAACCTTTGTTTAGTAATATAGATAAGGTTAACTTTACTTTTCTCTGTCTCTTCTCCTAACTGTGCGCTCCTATCACTTAAAATCTCTCCACTCGCACTGTTTGTATTTCCCCCGTATTAACGAACCCTTATGCTGTCACCCACTTAACTGTTCCCATTAGGGGCTGCCACAGCGGATCATCTTCTTCCATATCTTTCTGTCCTCTGCATCTTGTTCTGTTACACCCACCACATCCATAAACCTTCACTTAGGCCTTCCTCTTTTCCTCTTCTCTGGCAGCTCTATCCTTAGCATCCTTGTCCCAATTTACCCAGCATCTCTGACTGCACATGTCCAAACCAACGCAATCTCTGACTTTGTCTCCCAACCGTCCAACCTCAGCTGACCCTCTAATGCACTCATTTCTTATCCTATCCATCCTCGTCACACCCAGTGCAAATCTTAGCATCTTTAACTCTACTACCTCCAGCTCTGTCTCCTGCTTTCTGGTCAGTGCCACCGTCTTCAACCCATATAACATAGCTGGTCTCACTACAGTCCTGTAGACCTTCCCTTTCACTCTTGCTGATACGTGTCTGTCACAAATTACTCCTGACACTCTTCTCCACCCATTCCACCCTGCCTGCACTCTCTTTTTCACCTCTCTTCCACAATCCCCATTACTCTGCACTGTTGATCCCAAATATTTAAGCTCATCCACCTTCACCAACTCTACTCCCTGCATCCTCACCATTCCATTGACCTCCCTCTCATTTACACACATGTATTCAGTCTTATTCCTAATGACCTTCATTCCTCTCCTCTCTAGAGTATATCTCCACCTCTCCAGGGTCTCCTCAACCTACTCCTTAGTATCGCTACAGATCACAATGTCATCAGCAAACATCATAGTCGACAGGGACTCCTGTCTAATCTCGTCTGTCACCCTGGCCATCACCATTGCAAATAAGAAAGGGTTCAGTGCCAATCCCTGATGTAATCCCACCTCCATCTTGAATGCATCCGTCACTCCTACCGCATACCTCACCACTGTCACACTTCCCTTGTACATATCCTGTACAACTCTTATGTATTTCTCTGCCACTCCCAACTTCCTCATACAATACCACAGCTCCTCTCGAGGCACCCTGTCATATGCTTTCTCCAGGTCCACAAAGATGCAATACAACTTCTTATGGCCTTCTCTAAACTTCTCCATCAACATCCTCAGAGCAAACATTGCATCGATGGTGCTCTTTCTTGGCATGAAACCATACTGCTGCTCACTAATCAACACCTTACTTCTTAACCTAGCTTCCACTACTCTTTCCCATAACTTCATGCTGTGGCTCATTAATTATATTCCCCTGTGGTTATTGCAGTCCTGTACATCCCCTTTATACTTAAATATCAGCACCAGTACACTTCTTCTCCACTCCTCAAGGAATCCACTCACTTTCCAAGATTCCAATAAACAATCTGGTTAAAAACTCCACTGCCATCTCTCCCAAAACACCTCCATGCTTCCATAGGCATGTCATCTGCACCAACAGCCTTTCCATTTTTCATCTTCTTTATGGCGGTCCTTACTTCCTCCTTGCTAATCCGTTGCACTTCCTGATTCACTATCTCCACATCATCCAATGTCTTCTCTCTCTCATTCTCTTCATTCATCAGCCTCTCAAAGTACTCGTTCCATCTGCTCAACACTCTCTCCTCGCTTGTGAGTATTTTTACATCTTTATCCTTTATCACCCTAACCTGCTTGATCTCCAACATCATCCTACAGACCACCATCCTATGCTGTTTAACTACAATTTCCCCTGCCACTATTTTGCAGTGTTCAGTCTCCTTCAGATCAATTCTTCTGCATAGGATGTAATCTACCTGTGTGCACCTTCCTCCACTCTTGTACGTAACCCTATATTCCTTACTCTTCTTAAAATACGCATTCACCCATGGCATGTCCATCCTTTTGGCAAAATCTGCTATCCTCTGACCTTCTTCATTCCTCTCCTTGACACCATACCTACCCATCACCTCCTCGTCTCCTCTGTTCCCTTCACCAACATGCCCATTGAAATCCACTCCAATCAACACTTTCTGTCCCTTGGGTACACTGTTCATCACTTCATCCAGCTCACTACAAAAATCTTCTCTCTCATCCATTGCACACCCACCTTGCAGTGCATATGCACTAACAACATTCATCACCACACCTCCAATTTCCAGCTTCATAATCATTACTCTGCCTGACACTCTTTTCACCTCCAAAACACTCTTGACATACTGTTCCATTATAGAACAATCTAAATCCACCTCTGATCCACCTGGCCTTACTCCCCTACCATTTAGTCTCTTGCGCACTCAATATATCAGCATTCCTTCTATCCATCATGTCGGCTCTCTCCCCTTACCAGTCATACTGCCAAAATTCAAAGTTCCTATTCTTAGTTCCACTCACTTTACTTTTCTCCTCTCCTCCTGCCTCTAGACACATCTCCTCCCTCTTCTTCTTCTTCTTTGGCTAACTGTAGCCCAATTTCCGCCAGCACCCTGTTGGTTAACAGTACTGGTGGCAGTCATTGTTAAACTGGGGCTCGACCGATCCGGTATGGAAATTTGTATTGTTGTCTGCATATTGATTTGGCAAAATTTTACAACTGATGTCCTTCCTGAGGTAACCTCCCCATTTATCCGGGCTTGGGATCGGCACAAAGAAATACACTGGTTTGTGCATCCCCTGTGGCTGGGGATGCAACTGTTCCATGTAAAATAAACAAATAAACAAAACTTTACCACCTTATCTGCTCCTACAGCCCCTTGTGCCTGATCGGCGTCTCAATGCTAGCCACTTACCTCCACACTGCAGAGCTTTTCCCCTTTACTACTTTGAAGTCAGCCATGGCCTTTTTATCTTTTATTTTCTTTTAAACTAAGGAATTGCTGTTGTTTTTATTTGCTTACAAATGTTGACATCAGTTACTGCTGCTTTCAACTTTTCCTCCTCGATGCTAGTTCAGATTAAAAGAGCAAGAACAAGCACAAATACAAACTGTTCCAAGCACACCTCCAAACATCCAGCTGCTTTTAGTCTTGTATGGGCAAAAAAAAAAACTTTTCTAAAGTGAAAAAGCTTTTAAAAATTCCCATACTATTCCTTAGCAGCAACCAAAACTCAAATTTTTAAGCAAAATGTATTTTTTATTTAACTCTCACACCACAGAAAACACCAAAAACTCTCTGCAGCCTCTAGCGTTTGCAAAGCACAAGTCAGCACGCCTCCATGACCTCAGCCTCCTTGAGGAAGATGAGTAAAGAACCAGAAAGTAATGATGTATATTTTGAGAACTTTAATTGACCATGCAGTTCTTATAAGGCACTGTGAACTCACTTACATTTATAAATTCATGAATTCATCTCAATAGTGCCTTTAGTTACAATGGTGCCATCTCGTGGCCTACTACAGTATTGCAACTTTGTGATTAATATTTGTGTAAGACTTTGCAACATTATTTTCCTTTATGTATAACTAGCAGAATACCCGCGCTTCGCAGCGGAGAAGTAGTGTGTTAAAGAAATTATGAAAAGGAAATATTTTAAAAATAACGTAACATGATTGTTAATGTAATTGTTTTGTCATTGATATGAGTGTTGCTATCATATAAATACCTGCGCTTCGCAGCGGCGAAGTACTGCCTTAAAATGTTTATTAAGAAGAAAATTGAACCTTTTTAAACTGAGGGAAAATATACTAATAATTATTTGTTAAGGATCTCTTTGTATACCACATTGTGAGTTCGGCCCTCCGGTTGTAATATGACCAATCTGTGCACTGAGCTTACTCTTAAGCGTGCAACGTACAGTTGGCAATGTGAACATTAATCTTGTTTCAAATCTCACAGCTTGGATTGCTGCTGTCATAATCAGTTTGAGTTTCATGATTTGTTTCAATTACGACAGTATTTGTAGGACTTGTGTTGAAGTGACACATCGACAGTGTTGGGAAGGTTACTTTAAAAATGTAATTCGTTACAGTTACAAGTTACCCTGTTCAAAATGTAATAGTAGTGTAACTATTTTAATTACTTGTTCTGAGTAACGTAACTAATTACTTTTAATTACTTTTTGATTACTTTTCCAATTTTTGGATGGGTATTCTGTACCCGTAGCCTGCTTGTATGTATCCATTTTCAATTTCAAACCTGACAGTAATAATCTTTATGGTGAAATCAAGTGTGAATCAGTCCATAGCCCTGTTGTTCAAGGTGACTGAATGCTGCCTGTATATAGGAAGAAAAAAAATCTTTGATGCAGCATAGACCGAATAATGGACCAATATCTCTTACATCAATGAAGCAGAGAAAAATAATCTGAAAGTTAATTATTGTGTCACATCCACTTATTGTTAGTTGCCAGACTATTACAGTCTATGTTGTACAGTATGTTGTATCAATTTTTTAAATTCTTTTTCCAGCTGACAGCACTTGGGGGACATCAAACAACAGAGTTATGGGATAATTCACACCGAATTTCTTATTTAAAATAGTTAAACACTTTTGATCCTCTTTTAATACACAAAGTAACATCAGAACTTTCATAAAGACACTATAATAACCACCACAAGGTCAGACTTCAAGATACATTTTACTGTTAAACATTTTTTAAATCACACATTTTGATTTCTTTTTAACATTGTAGGTATCAGAAACTACTTTAATAAGCAGCTCTTTTGGAATGTGTCTCTGTTAGCTTTTTGTCTACAATGAAAATTAAAATAAGAAACAATAAGCAGTACTTTAATAAGCAGCTCTTAACTCTTTTGGAATGTGTCTTTGTTAGCTTTTTGTCTATAATAAAAACTTAAATAAAAGTGTAAAAACTGTAAAATAAATCGTAGCATTAAATGGTGGTTATTATTAATTAAAACTAAATTATGGGGTAGACATTGACTATGGTGCACCACTATTGTGTTTACACTTTACAAAAACATGTTACTTTTTACTAGACAAAACATTTTACAGTCTATTTTTCAATCACAAATGCTGAAGTAGCCGATCGCTTGCATTCAAGACAATACATGTAAAACTTGGACAATGCGTAGTCTTTGTTAAAATCTACCATTCCAGGCACATTTTAAATTACATATAGCAAGTCAGGCACGCTAATATCAAAACTGACAAAATGGGAGGAAAGTGCGTAATATGGCTCAACAACCTCCTTAGCTAGCTATCTAGAGTAGCTAGCTTAAAGTGAACCGAAATAGGGAGCTAAAATAGCCATAGGCTACATCTGCATTTGGGCACATTAAAAGCGTGTGGCTGTGAAAAGTGGCGTGGCGTCTGTGACTGTGTGACAATGTGAAGGCTTCCTTGCTAAAAAAAAACTTTCCGTTTGCTCTTACAAGCAGCACTTACCTCTAGATGTTTCCTGAGGTTGGACATTGAGGTTTTCGATGTGGACAACATCTTGATAGCCGGCAAACAAGCATTACATTGCACAGTTAGATTTATGCACTTTTCGCGACATATCTGAAATGTTTTCTAAATTTCCAGCTGTGAAATGCAGTTTTATTAGACATTGCTAGTAGTAGTTTGAAACTCAGATCACAACATGCCCAGGCATCTGCTATCATACTGAGGTGATGGCGCTGGCGCTGCAATTATAGACGTGATAGGAGAGCCTATCAGAAATAATTATTGTCTGTGGGAGGGGGAATGGAAAAGGACGATGTTTATAGGCCTAATGAAAACGCGTCTGAAACAGGCAAAAAAATATTATTTCATATTTCATAAAGGCTTTGCTGACATTTTTAATATGTAACTTAAATTGTAATTCTGAAAAATTACACAAGTAACTGTAATTGAATTACACATTTTTATACAGTAACTGTAATGTATTACCGTTACATTTATTTTGTAATTTAATTACGTAACGCCGTTACATGTATTTCGTTACTCCCCAACACTGCACATCGATAACTTCACATCCAGCTTTTGAGACATTCATAAACATCAAAGTGTCCATTACTGAAATCATCACCTGTGAATCTAAGATGTTTAAGAGGCATTGGCGGTTGTCGAAAGGTGTCAAATAATTGGCCATTTCGGTACACTTGAAAGTGACAACCGAACAATTCAGCAGCAGCCATCAACTCACATGCAGATGCATAGGTGAAGGGCTTAAGCATTTCAGACTTATAGTGCTCCTGTGTAGTATAATTATCTCCTGTACCATCATCAGTGCACACCTTGAACCTGTCCCAGTCATTTAATACATAAGACACAATGTTCCTCCGGATATCAAGAGTGAGCCTGATATGGCCGTGCAATATGTAACAAAGAGAATGGAAAAGGCAGGTGCCATCTCCGGGCATGGAAACCACTCGGTAAGCGACAGTTCTTTGATCGATGGTGATCACCTCGATAGACATGTTAATGCGGGTATGGTTGGAATGATAAAGGAAATGGGTACCTGAACAATGTAAAGTAAGTCTAAAATACCTACACAATAATTATAATCGTAATAAATGAACAATAAAACAGCGGAGAAGCCGTGGATTAAATAAAAAGGCTGTAGTTATCAGCAGGGAGATGTGAATCCCGTGGCAAAGCAAGAAAGGGAATGTAGAGACTGGAGTGACAGACGGCCTTATATAGGCAGGCAGCCAACAACGTGGGAGGCGTTGGGATAGGGGACCCAATGCCGCCTCACACGGTGACCGAGCTGCTGGCGATGGACGTATATATGTACGTAAGGAACCCGCGTACCAAATTTCTTGAAGACGGGCCCATAAGTAACAAAGTTCAATATGGCGGCCGACAATGACATCATACCACCGAAATAAGTACCAAATTTCAGCCTTCTACCTACACGGGAAGTTGGAGAATTAGTGATGTTTGGAAAATTCAATATGGCGTCTGACAGTAGCATCATACCACCGAAATAAGTATGTACATCGGTTTTGGTTAGCGCAGGGAAGCCGCCTACCAAATTTCGTGAAGATGGGGCCATAAATAAGAAAGTTCAACATGGCGGACGTTGTTGACCGTTATGACCGTTACGTATAGAATTTCGAAATGAAACCTGCTTAACTTTTGTAAGTAAGCTGTAAGGAATACGCCTGCCAAATTTCAGCCTTCTACCTACACGGGAAGTTGGAGAATTAGTGATGAGTCAGTGAGTGAGTGAGTGAGTGAGTGAGTCAGTCAGTCAGTCAGTGAGGGCTTTGCCTTTTATCAGTATAGATATGAGAACTAAGAATAGTTCTACTTTAATTTTTATTGTAGACCCCACACACACACACACATATATATATCTATACTAATAAAAGGCAAAGCCCTCACTCACTCACTGATTCATCACTAATTCTCCAACTTCCCGTGTGGGTGGAAGGCTGAAATTTGGCAGGTTCATTCCTTACAGCTTCCTTACAAAAGTTGGGCAGGTTTTATATCGAAATTCTACGCGTAATGGTCATAACTGGAAGCTGTTTTTCTCCATTTACTGTAATGGAGATGAGCTTGAACGCCGTGGGGGCGGAGTTTCGTGTGACATCATCACGCCTCCCACGTAATCACGCAGTACATAGAAAACCAGGAAGACCTCCAAAAAGTGCTGAAGAAAACATGCATTATATAATTGAGAAGGCAGCGAAACAATAAGAAGCGAGCGAGTGACATATACAACCATATTCATGAGTTCTGCTACTTCGGAAACAAAGCACGATGTAAACCTAAACTTTAAATTAAGTTCATAGACAGGCTGCCGCTGGCGTTTGTAATTTAGTGCCTGCCCATATAAGGCCGTCCGTCAGCGGCAATCCAATAGCAAACTCCCACTAAATATTCACGGGTGAAGGACTGTGTTTATGGAGAGGAAGATGAGATGGTCAGGGTGGTGTTTGACACAAACTCAGCGAAACTGCGAGAGAAAGTTTTAAGTGCCAGGACTAAGGTAACATTAAATACAGCCATGGACATAGCACGAGATGGCACCAGCACAGCTGGGAACCTTCGATGCATGTACACCGAGCGGCTCACGTGAACTGGACGCAGTGCACAGATAAAAGGCAACAGTTCCAAAGAGCTGAACAAAACCGAATTACACAATTGAAAAGGCAGCAAAAATATGAAGCGTCTGATAAGCATATTCATAAATCCAGCTACTGCGGAAACAAAGCACACGGTGGAAAAAGTCAATGTCCGCTAAAGGAAGACAGTGTAAAAAAAACCGTGCATGCAGTGTGTCAGGTCTCAGATAAAGAAGAAGACGAGCTGTTTATTGATGCAGTAAGAAACGAATCGATGAAAGAAACCTGTCATCTTTACAACGATTGACAAACACGGAATGTAACTTGAACACAACACATCCTACAAATACGAGCCTGATTGAAAGAAATAATGATAATCAAATCCTTGATGACAGCAACACTCAGTAACACTCACAAAACAAATACTGTATATTGACAGTCATGTTACGTTATTTTTAAAATGTTCCCTTTTCTTTTCTAGCTTTTTAACACACTACTTCTCGCTGCGATACGCGGGTATATATATATGTATATATATATTCCGATCTACATACCTGAATAATGGATACTTTATTCGCCATCAATGATTGTTTTGGTAAAGCCATACTCAGTGTATTCATTAGATGAACGGTAAAAAAGTAAGAGCGAGGGGAGGATGCAGGCTGTAGTGCGCGTCAACTCTATCTGAATTGCGCGATCACATTTCAAAAATATATCTTTTCAAGTTCTATTTAGTCCATATTTGTCAAACTCAAGGGCCACGGGCCACATCCGCCCGGCGTGTAATTATATCCGCCCCGAGATCATTTTATATACTGTATTATTGTTATTAATGGCCCAGGTATATGAAGCGCTGGTAACACAATAAACTACAGATCCCATAATGCAGCGCTTCAGCTGCCTTGCCGAACACTTACCGCGTTAATCAAGTCTACCTTATGATGCTGCAAGTTATTGCGAAGCTAGCTCACGCGATGCTGGAGAGAAAAGTTCATTCTGAAAATAGAGCCTTTAAAAGCCGATGGGAGGCTGAGTATATGTTTACTGAACCCGTGTGTCTCATTTGTGGAGCTAATGTGGCTGTAATTACAGAATTTAATCTAAGACGGCACTATGAGACAAAACATCAGGGTAACCTGAATGCAATGCAGAAGATACAGAAAGCAGAATAATTAAATAAGAATCTGACACTTCAGCGGACGTTTTTACCCGTGCACAATCACAAAGTGATTTCAAGTGAAGCTGCTTTTATGGGAGACACAAATGCACCAGTGCAACTTTCCCCTCTTTCCCTGTTGCCAAGTAATGTTAAACCAAGTCGTCACTATGGTGTTCCCAAATACGCACTTTGCTGATAAACTGAGCGCACTGAGTTTGCACGGCGCTTTGGTGACTTTGAAGAACAAAAAAAGTCCGTCTACATGCGGCTCGAACCTTGTGCATGTTTGGTAGCACATATCTGTGTGAGAAGCTCTTCTCAGTGATAAAGACTAACAAAACAGCACACAGGAGTCGCCTCACTGATGAGCACCTGCAATCCATCCTGAGAATCTCCACAACACAGAACCTCACACCAAACAGAAACGAACCTGTGGCCAAAAAAGATGCCAGGCGTCCAGCTCTAAAATGACATATGAGCAAAGACAACTGAATGATTTGATTTGTTATTGCTGAAAGGAACACATTTTATTTATATTTCCAGGTTTTGTTATGCAGCATGTTCATATTTGAATTTGTATAATTTTGACAGGATATATTTTTATGGAGAGCAAAATCTTTTGGGATATTTAAAATCTAAGTTTATTTTTATATAAAATTACATAAGAGTAAAGAAATTTGAATGTTTGTTCTTTTAATGTTTACTTTATTTCTAACTTGTATAATTTAGACAGGATATATTTTTATGGAGAGCAAAATATTATAAGTTGTTTAAGGTTTGAGTTGATTTATTCAGGAATAATATTCCTGTCTGTTTTTACCATTCCTACCAAAGATATTTCTGTCGACTAAATAAAAATTCCTTCTATTTAAAATTTAAATAGAACTTGAACAAATACGATAGTTCATAATATCCACGCAGACTTGCACGTAAGAGCGGGAGTTATCCATTTTAACAAGCAGCGTATTGCACTGATCTGAAATAGCTGTGTGTGTATATATGTAGATATGTATGTATATGTATATATATGTTTATATATGTGTGTGTGTATGTATATATATATATATATATGTATTTGTGTGTATATATGTGTGTGTATGTATGTATGTGTGTATGTATATGTATGTGTATATATGTAGATATATATGTATGTATATATGTGTATATGTATAGATATGTATATATATATGTTTATGTGTGTGTGTAAATATATATATATGACAACAACACTCATCACTCACAACAGTGACAAAACAATTACATTGACAATCATGTTACGTTATTTTCAAAATGTTTCCTTTTCTTTTTCATTGCTTCTTTAACACACTACTTCTACGCTGCAAAGCGCGGGTATTTTGCTATATATATATATATATATATATATAGTGGTCCCCGGCAGATGCCCAGGAGGATCAGAGGAGGGCTTGTGCCTCCTCCAGACCGCGAGGGGGCGTCTGTCCTGGTTATGTTGGGGCCTCGGGTACAGGGCTTGGAAGCCCAGCCCTGTAGGGACCCGTGGCCACTGCCAGGCGGCGCCCCGATGCCGGAATATCCTGTGTGGTCCCCGGCCAGGGCAGGAGCCCGGCTGGGACGCCCAGGAGGACCAGAGGAGGGCTTGTGCCTCCTCCAGACCGTGAGGGGGTGTCCGTCCTGGTTATGTTGGGGGCCACGGGTAGAGGGCTTGGAAGCCCAACCCTGTAGGGGCCCGTGGCCACCGCCAGGCGGTGCCCAGGTGCCTGAGTATCCCTGGAGCCCAGCACTTCAGCCACACCAGGAAGTGCTGGGGGGAAGACGACAGGGGACACCCGGACGGCTTCCGGGTTCGCAGCCGGCACTTCTGCCACACTGGGGTGTGGCTAGGACTGATTGCCGGGAAGCAGCTGGAGCCCATCCGGGTTCCTATAAAAGGGGCCGCCTCCCTCCAGTCATTGGCGGAAGTCGGGCGGAAGAGGACGGAGCTAGCGGAAGGACTGGAGGCGGCCAGGAGAAAGGCAAAGGAACTGTGTGGCCTGGAGTTGGGGGAATCGGTGCTGGAGGCACTGGGGTTTTGTGAGTGCATGAAAAAGACTTTGTATATAGTGTAAATAAACGTGTGTTGGGTGAAATATGCTGTCCATCTGTCTGTGCCCGGGCCGGCTTTCACTATATATCCATCCATCCATTTTCTAACCCGCTGAATCCAAATACAGGGTCACGGGGGTCTGCTGGAGCCAATCCCAGCCAACACAGGGCACAAGGCAGGAACCAATCCAGGGCAGGGTGCCAACCCACCACAGTCACTATATATATATATATATATATATATATATACACTGTATATATATATATATTCCTGCATAACCAGAAGAAGTCCTTTAGTTATTTCTCCATTTCACCTTAATGCTTAGTAAAATATAGTGTCTACTTTTCTCATGTGCTTATAATACTTTTTTAATACATTGAGATTACCAATTTTAAGAATATATTTTTCTATAACCCAAGGCTTCATTCCCTCATGCATATCATGGACAATCCTCACACACTTCTCTGAATTACTAGAGTACACAGAATATATATATGCAGACATCCATCACGCATTTACCAGCCAAATGAAAGCTGCAGCTGCTGGCACTGGTGCGATCCTCCATTGTCACTCCTGCTGTTTAGTTTGCCCTCTTCAGAACGTCAGATCAGGGGGGACTGTGTAGAAAAAGTGCTGTGTGACCAAAATGAGTGCAAACATCCGTAAGTGAAAGTCTGCAATGTACACTTTAATCAAGTCTGAATTGTTTGATTTGTAATTTTAAACTGTTTAACAGAGGGGGGAAATCAAATTAAAAAAAAACTCCTTCTCCCAAACATTATGGAGGGTACTGGAGGATGGTGGGAAACTGTTTACTGGCACCACTAATAACAGATGAAGAAAGTTGAAATCAAGACAGCGTGAATCGAGGCACAGTGTGGTCTTTGAAAAAATGTTTACTTGAATAATTCTGATATTTAGATGTGAGACAAGCAAGTTTAAAACCTTTAGAGGGTGGGGCCCAACCTCTAATATTGGGGGTGGGTGGAATTCTTGTACATTTTTCACTCATCAAATGACTTTACATCACAGATTTGAATGTTTAATCTGCTTCTCATCATGCAGTGACTTTCCTATACTGTGTGTTCACTGAGGATGAAAGAAGACCCCGTATCAGAAAGTCTGCCCTGCAGTTAAATTCAGAAGTGGCACAGTCATTGTCACTACAGTAAACCTCACCTGCTTTTGCTTCTGATGCCAGTCTGGCGAGGACTTCCAGGTGTTTGAGAAGAGAAGCCGGGGAAGCAGAATGTGAGCAAAAGTCAACCTGAAGCAGAAGTGTCAGAGTGGGCAACAGTGTCCACTTCATCTGCAGGAAAGACCACAAACAGCTTACTGGAGAACATGGGTCAAAACAAAATTCACAATCTCTGCATTGGACATTTAATAATAAAAAAGGAAAAGATGAACATGAAAGATGACATTGGTCAAAATTATAAATATTAAGTTTAGAACGTGATAAGGCAGGTTGATGCGTGTCCAGGACCACTCTAAGGTCAATAATATGGGGAATGGGGCAGTGTCAAAGGTTCAAAATGTGTCACTGGGAATTCAATTCTACATTTTATTATTTTGACTTGGTAACTGAGGCCATGAACAAACACAGCTACAACAATTTAAAGTAATACTCTGTCATATGCCAGCCAGTGAGATATGTGGAAGAGAAACGCGACAGTGTTAGCAACTTGTTGTAGAGTGGCACTGTTCATCTTGACAAAGGAAGGAAGATGACCCACCAGGCACACATGTTTGACGATATATACCAGCATCTTAATAAAAAGAAAAATGTCTGTGCTTCTGTCTGATTACTATGTCTGTCATTCCTACAGATGGAACTTTAAAAACATTTTTAGTAAGAAAATGCATTGCAATCGTCATTCCAACAGCTGGCACGTCACAAACTAACACTGCTTTATAAATCCAATATCAAATGTCATATAACAGAAACATATGCTTTACATGTGTCATTCCAACAGAGGGCACATCACAAAAAATGGTACCCTACAATCACTGAGGTCTATCTTGATAACTTAGATGTCAACCCACCTTAGACGTGCAGTGCAGTGTCAAAGTCCTAGACACATCTACACTATAACACATCCCAGGTATTTTATTCTCACAATACCTTCACAACAGCTGCACTTTCCACAGTTGACAATACAACTGCTTTCACTTCTATCCTCCCTTTTTCTCCTCCACTCCTCTCAAGGCGGGCTTTAACTACCTACACTCCTGACACTCTGGGTGAGGTGGAAGAGCTCTTGTTAAGGAGTATCCTGGAGTATGTCCGGTGTAACGTTGTGTCCTCCCGGGAGCATCTCCAGCTCTGACAACACCTCTTGGGGAAAAAAGGAAGCGGCTGACTACCCAGCATCTCCCTCTAGTGCAGAGGTCGGGGAACTGGGGTAAATTACCCCAATTGGGGTAAAAGTGATATTTTCGGGGGTAATAAGGACTCAGTAAAGACATAGGTACATAAATAAATAAAATGCTTGTTTCTTGTTGAGACTTACATTTTTCTTCCTGATCTGTTAACGCACTAGAAAGTGGCATATCTAAACAAATGTATCTCGTAGAGTGAGCTCCCGGTTCGATTGCAACCAATATTTATAACTTCACCTCGCATCGAACACAAAAGCGGTAACACTGTACGGGTGGGGGACACTCATCCTTTAAAAGGAGGCGGCAAACGGCCAAATATTAATTCTACCAGATACCAAAGATTGATTCGCCACGGAGCACCCAAACGAGACACATCCATTCCACCACTGCCAGCGACTACAATAATTGAAAGCACCTATATCGCGCCACTACCGTTTCCGATAACATCAGGGAGAGGCGCATACATCACGCCCCTTTGCACGTTGAGACCCTGCCGCCGTAGCCTCAAATAGATTTGCTACAATATTTTGCTGAAAAAATTCGACGATCAAGGTAAGACAGTGTTGTATTATCACTTTGGTGGCCGGTGATAAGTTTGTCGTATCATGATTGCGCCATCCGTTGGTGTCCGGTGATACGACGTACTAACCACATTTTTGTCAACCATTTTTGCTCCATAGCACACCTCGATCCTTATGCATATTTCCTTTTTTTTTTGGAAATTCAGTTAAGACTATTAGAAAAATAATTTATTTACATCGTAATCTATTTTACTTTTTACATCGATCTACATTGAATTTTGAAAACGACTGATACTGTAAGACTGTATTTGGTAGGTGGGAATAAAAGTTTTTTCTTAATTTATCGCGAACAATATTTTATATAACTATTTATGAAGTTTAAAAAAAAAAAACATTTTTGTGTGTTTTTTATGCAGTCCCTATTACTGCATAAAAAGAGGGTTTGAGTGTATTTCGAACACCAAAGTTGGAAATACGATGCAGTGTGATACATACAGTATGGTCAACGTGCAAGCATTTTTTCATAAAGATCACTTCACCACTTATCTATTCACAGAAAAATAAATTTGGAAATCATTTACTTCGATCTTGTTAAATGTGTCAATTTCTTTTCTCTTTCTAACAAACCCATTTAAACATTTATTCACATAATTTGTTTCCAAAACTCATAAGTCGAATGATTAAATTAATTTAAATATTATGTCAGTGGTTTTCAACACTTTTTTTTTACAATTTCCTATTTAATTATTTGAACGTGTTTCTAAATTAATCTAATAAAATAAAACTTGTTTTTTTTTCATCCATCCATTTTCTAACCCGCTGAATCCGAATACAGGGTCACGGGGGTCTGCTGGAGCCAATCCCAGCCAACACAGGGCACAAGGCAGGGACCAATCCTGGGCAGGGTGCCAACCCACCGCAGGACACACACAAACACACCCACACACCAAGCACACACTAGGGCCAATTTAGAATCGCCAATCCACCTAACCTGCATGTCTTTGGATTTTTTTCACCGACATTTAAATATATTTATAGTAAATAATTTTTGAAAGTTTCATAAAAAATAATGAACTATTAACAAAGTTACGACAATTTTTGGATTTCACAACATTGCGTAATTTTGATCAAAAACATGCAGCCACCATAGTGTTAAATAAGATTTCCTATTAATAGATTCATTCGTGTTTTACCCTTCAGATGACATCAACTGAAAAAAGAGTATACCAAGAAGAGTTCCTCAATTATGGGTTTACACAAATAGAAGACAAAGGAATAATGAAACCGCAGTGTGTTGTCTGTTTAAAAGTACTGACTATGGAGTTTTTCAAAAAGAGTCAATTGAAGAAACACTTGAATAATTTACACCCACACCTGTCTTCTAAACCACGGGAATACTTTGAAAATTTAGAAATGTTTGTCAAAAGCCAAAGACTAGACAGCAACTTGACAGGCAGTTTTGATCAATGCTCAGCAGCAAAAGCTAGCTTTCAAGTGGCCTGGTTGATTGCCCAAAATAAGAAACTATATACTATTGGTGAGGAATTGGTTAAACTGGCAGCTTTAAAATGTCAGAAATTATGTGTGGTCAGAAAGCAGCCATGAAACTGAATTCAGTTCCCCTGTCTGCAAAAGTTGTGAAAGAAAGGATATCTGTTTTAGCAGAAAATGTGAGGGAACAAGTTATATCCTCAATACAAGAGAGTAAATTCTTTGCCATTCAGCTTGATGAGACTACAGATGTCAGTAGCAATTTGCAGCTGATGGTGTATGTTCGCTACAAAGGTTTGCATGCAATTGAAAAGGGATTGCTGTTTTGTTCTCCTCTCGAGTTGCGATCTCATGGAATTGACATCTTCGATAAAGTTAATGAATACTTCAATAACGTTAATTTAAATTGGGAAAACTGTATCGCCGTGTCTGTTGATGGAGCTCCAGCTATGTTGGGTCATGTTAGCGGTTTTTCCGCTTTAGTGAGAGAAGAATCCAAAAATTGAAGTTAACCACTGTATGATCCATCAACAAGCACTGCTTGTAAAGCATTTGGAACCTGCATTGGAAGCCGTCATTCATGATGTTATCAAGATTGTCAATTTTGTGAAAGGACACACACTAAAATCGCGACTTTTTCATGAATTATGTAAAGATGGTGAGGCCAAATATACAGACCTACTTTATTATACAGAAGTGAG
Organism: Polypterus senegalus; assembly: GCF_016835505.1. Classification (NCBI taxonomy): domain Eukaryota; kingdom Metazoa; phylum Chordata; class Cladistia; order Polypteriformes; family Polypteridae; genus Polypterus; species Polypterus senegalus. The sequence continues at coordinate 105,239,669 of NC_053158.1, forward strand.
ATGGTTTTCACGTGAAAATGTTCTGAACCGGGTGTGGGCTCTCAAAACTGAACTTGAAAAATTTGTGGTTGATCAAAAGCATGCCCTCGCAAATAAGTTCACCAACTCCTCGTGGGTTGCATATCTCGCATATTTAACTGATATTTTTAAATATATGAATACACTGAACAAAGAATTGCAAGGAAGAAACATAATTTCAGCCAGTAAAAAGATATCAGCATTTGGTTCAAAGCTTTTATATTGGAGACAGAAAGTAGAACAAAACAAGATAGCAGCTTTTTCAAAATTAGCTTTGTTTTCGGAAGATTGTGAAAGTATTACTTTTAACAACATCAAGGACACAGTTATAAGGCATCTTACCGATCTCAAAGAGCGGTTCTCAACTTATTTTCCAGATATTGATTCACATACTGTCAGTTTTGGTTATAGATCCCTTTAAACGTGAAATTGCTGATGTACCACAAAAACGTCAAGGATTGGCAGAGGCACTTCTCGAATTACGATGCAATAATGAGGCAAATTTGGAATTTAAAAACAGACTTGTCTTATTTTTGGATGACAAAAGCTGCAAAGGCTTTCTATATTGCACATGAGGAGGCAGTCAAAAAGTTACTACCTTTTTCAACAACCTACCTTTGTGAGCAAGGGTTTTCTGCTTTGTTAAATATAACAACAAAACACAGAAACAGATTGGAGCCCACAGACGATATTCAAATTGCTTTGACATAAAAATGCCCTAATTTTGATGTCATTGTTTCAAAAATGAAACAACACCATTTCGCCAAGTGAATGTTGTCCTTTTATTTTTTATTATTTACTCTTTTATTTTTATATTATATTTGAAAACAGATCCAATAAATAATTTGAATATAAAAATGATTTTTTTCCTTTCAAATCATGGGGGTAATGATGACTTAAATAAACAAATTTTGGGGTAATGCGTAAAAAACTTCCCCGACCCCTGCTCTAGTGGCACCCAAGGACTCCAACAAGGATGTACACCAGAACTCCCATTCCCATATGGCCTTGTGGGAGTTAAAATGGGAACCATAGCAGCAGGAAACTTCCTCAGGAGGCACTCTCACTCTGTCTTTCCATTATGGCCTTCTTGCCAGGAAAGGTGCAACGAAGCAACACATCTGGATTCCCGTCCCACCAAATTCTCCATATATATTGGCAAGGAGTCACTGTACTGCAATACACTTGTCCCACGGCTTCTTCCATTCCTGTGAACATTCCCTGTTCTTACCTTTAGTTGCTTTGTCTTGAGATTTTTAATCGTGTCTTCCCATTTATCAGAAATGAGGGGTTAGAGGAGAAAGCTGAGAAAAAGCAGACAGCAAAATGGATTAAAGAAAGCAAAGTGTTGTTTACCTTTACTGGAACAACCAAAATTTTAGACAATATTCAGAGGGATGAATCCACCTCAGCACAAGTTGTTGTGTCAGAGGGGGGGCATTTTTATTCACTGTGTGGTTTATTGTTTCCCTTAGGCAAAGAAACACAAGTAGTATAAACTGCAACATTATCTTATCAAACAGATTTTGACAGGTGTATATCCCACCCCCCAGCCATTTCCAGTACCCACCTGATATAGCCTGGTTAATACAAGTTTCACCCTCTGATTTATACCTGTTGTGGGGTGCTTTGACAGGCATTGGGCATTTTGTCAGTCATCCAAATGGAATTGGTTGGCGGTTAGCTTTGTAAGCTGAGACTAACCTTCGGGGACCTGTAAGGAGGTAAGTCAGCATTGGGGGCGTAGCAGGCATCCTACTCCTAAGTGTGTACAGTGCCTGTATGTACAGAGAGTACAGAAGCGTGAGTGACAGACCCAGAGAGAGGATGTACATTAAGGCTTTAGAGAGAATCTATTACACACCCAAGGAGCATGGCAGTTTTGGTGGTATTAACAGCTTCTTGAGAAATGCATCAAGTCGTGGGGAAAATGTCAAGCGAAAAAACGTGTTGGAATGGATGAGTAAACAATATACTTACATTGTGCACAAACCAGCACGGCTGTTGATGTTCAAAAGAAAAAGAACAATTGTATCAGCAATCAAGGACCAGTGGCAAGCAGATTTGGTAGAAATGCCTTATTACTCAAAATTTAATGACGGATATAAATTTATCCTCAAGTGTATCGATGTGCTCTCAAAATATGCATTGTCTGTGCCATTAAAGGCCACGACAGGGAAAAAAGTTTCTCTGGGTTTTAGTTTGATCTTTAGACAGGGTAGAGTTCCTAAGAAACTACAGACAGACCAAGGCAAAGAAGTTCATAACACATTGGTACAAAAACTACTAATACAGAACAATATTGTACATTTTGTCACAAACAGTGATTTAAAGGCCAGCATAGTAGAATGATTCAACATGACCTTAAAGTCCAATACATGGAAATATTTTACATATGCAAATGCTTTTCAGTATATAGATGTCCTGTCAGACTTTCTGCAGAGGTATAACCACAGTTTTCACACCACGATTAAAACAAGACCTTTAGATGTGTTTGGAAAACAGACTATTGCAGGGTTGAGCAAAGAAAATCTACTCTGTGAACTTTGAAAATAGGTGATCATGCCAGAGTTTCAAAATTAAAAGGTGTATTCGAAAAAGTCTATGAGCTGTCATTAACAGATGAAATATTTATTATCGTGGACTGTTTTAAACAACTGAAACCTGTATACAAACTAAAATATTATGCAGGTGATGAAATTCAAGGGACATTTTATGCAGAAGAGTTAGAAAAAGTAAACCCCGATGCTAATAATGTCTACCGTGTCAAGAAAATTCTAGCCATTCGCAGACGTGGTAGAAACAAGCATGTATTGGTAAAATGGCTTGGGGACAAGAAATGTAATGGTTGGGTCAAGGCTTCAGAAGTGAAAGACGTAAGGAGTTGAAAGCAAGAAAATATGTCTAAAGTCAAAAATGGATTTTATGTAACACTGCAGAGTAATTCATCAGCCAGAACTTTTCCCAACAACATGATAGCATAATTCACCATTCAGCTAGCCAATTCAATAGAACTGTCCAGAGACTGGGAGGTGGCATTGGTGGAACTGACTTACCCAAAAACATTCAATTCCATCACCCAGGAAGCATAATTTATATTAATGAATGAGGAAACAAGATCAACAAATTGGACATACACTTTAAACAAAGGCTATTTCAGGAATATAGAAGCATTGTTGTTGGAAATGAATCATGTCATTAATATCAACCCAACATCGCAAGTCAATACTTAGATAGAATCCTGCCAGTAGAACCATTCGCCTAATTGGTGATAAAAACATTTTGCTCCAAGTGACTGAGGAGCTGGCTTATTTTCTTGGGTTTGATCCAGAGACACCATCTGAAAAGTTACCTCACTTGGCTGATATAACAGGTGGAGATGTGTAAACATAAAAAGTGAAGATGGTGCGAATGTCACCATATTTTTTGAAAAGCCACACTACATACCCCTCACCATGCAAAGCTTCAATACTATAAGAATTAAAATAAAGACAGACCAGAATAAACCAGTTCCACTCCAGTACGGTAAGGTAATAGCCAAGTTGTATTTTTGTCCAGCAAGATCTATCAATTTTTTAACATGCTTATAACAAAAAACTGCGGAGATCCACGTACCTACGCAACTTATTACAAGACACAAGCTGGCAATGGTCTAACAGGGTTTCATGGTCTCCCTGTCCAGTACGGTGGTAGTATTGGTGGTACTTTTAAAGCTCTCTTCAGAAAAGCTGTACCCCTGTTTAGGCAAGGGCTAGAAAATGCTAAACCTCATGTCAAGTCTGCAGCGAAAAGCTTTGCCAATATTGATATCTACGTTGTTTGTCTCTCGGGTTCTTAAACAAAACAATATATTTTAGATTTAATGCTATAATATGGCTCTATTTTCCCTGGCAAAAAAATATTCTGAACAATATAGATTACGCTTAAATTTCTATGATGAACATACTTTGTGAATGCCAATTCCAACTCATTACTGTACTTTTATAGTCAGATTGCATGAGGTCATCCACGACAACTACGTTTATTTTATCACAGGCAATAATGAGTCGTCATTTAGGGAGTCAGGGAGACCTTCTATAAATTTTGTACATCTGAATTTTTTCATGAATTTTGTATAGAGAGGGCCCTCCGGTGGGCTGGGCTGTAGTTAGGATATAGCGGGTTGGATAATGGATGGATGGATGGGTGTATAGAGAGGCTGCCAAATGAAATAACAATAGAGGATATGTGGTTGGTGAGACACATACCGCTTAGAATTAAGGCCAAAAAGTTCTATCTTGGTCTCATCAGACCAGATAATCTTATTTCTCACCATCTCAGAGTCCTTCGGGTGTCTTTTAGCAAACTCAATGCGGGCTGTCATGTGTCTTGCCTCTCCTCAGTGTGTGGAGACAACCAGGCACTGCTCATCACTTGTCCAATACAGTCCCCACAGTGAAGCATGGTGGTGGCAGCATCAAGCTGTGGGGGTGTTTTTCAGCTGCAAAGACAGTACAACTGGTTGTAATTGAGGGAAAGATGAATGTGGCCAAGTACAGAGATATCCGGGACAAAAACCTTCTCCAGAGTGCTAAGGACCTCAGACTGGGCCGAAGGTTTACCTTCCAACAAGACAATGACTCTAAGCACACAGCTAAAATAACGAAGGAGTGGCTTCACAACAACTCTGTGACTGTCCTTGAATGGCACAGCCAGAGCCCTGACTTAAACCCAATTAAGCATCTCTGGAGAGACCTAAAAATGGCTGTCCACCAACGTTTACCATCCAACCTGACAGAATTGAAAAGGATCTGCAAGGAGGAATGGCAGAGGATCCCCAAATCCAGGTGTGAAAAACTAGTTGCGTCTTTCCCAAGAAGACTCATGGCTGTATTAGCTCAAAAGGGTGCCTCTACTAAATACTGAGCAAAGGGTCTGAATACTCAGGACCATGTGATATTTCAGTTTTTCTTTTTTAATAAATCTGCAACAATTTCAAAAATTCTTTTTTTGTCTGTCAATATGGGGTGCTGTGTGTACATTAATGAGGAAAAAAATTAATTTAAATGATTTTAGCAAATGGATGCAATATAAAAAAGAGTGAAAAATTAAAGGGGGTCTGAATACTTTCCATACCCACTGTATATATATATATACAGTATATATAGGTGGAATCATGTTGAAATGAAATTGATGGGACCATAAAAATATTTTGTTGTAATGAACATGGGGAAATACATATACTGTTGTGACTGGGGTTGCTGGCAATTCGCCATCAATCAAGCAACTTTTTTTAAAGAGCAAAATCACCATGCGGCATGGTCCTAATACACTGTACAAGTTAAAAGAATATATAAGACAAGATAAAAAAATAAGCAAATAATACAGCAATTAAAATAAAATAACATCAATGTTTAAGGATCTGGCAGATGGCCGAGGCCAATGCCCGGCCGGGACGCCCCTTTGACACTTGGTCCAGGGGAACAGCCATGGGCTACACACTACTTCCCCCGGAATGTTTATGGCAGCCCCCCTGGTTTGCATTGGGGTCACAGGCATTGCACTTCAGAGCTCAGACTTGTTGGGCTCCGTGGCCACTGCCAGGGGGAGCTGCATGGCTTCCTGAGCCCGTCTGGGTAGCAATGCAGCCACACCCGGAGGTGCAGCCAGATGCAGGATATCAAGCACCTGCAGGGTTATAAAAGGAGCCAGCAGCCACCACTCCGGGAGCCAGAGTTGGGAGGAGGAGGAGGAGGAGGACAACGCTTGCTAGGAGGAGTGGTGGTGAAGACTAGTGTGCTTTGTATTTTGTTGTATTTACTTTGTGCTTGTGGGACTGTGCTGTGGCTGAGGGGCACGGGGAAAATGTGGCCAACAGCTAAAGAAAAACATTTCTTTAATTTTTACGCTTGCCTCTGGGTGTCTGTGTGCTGGGTCAGGCGTCCATATAGCATCTTCTTGCCACAAGCAATAATAACAAATAAAATTAGAATAAAATAGCATTCAAAAATTAAAAGTTAAGGTATGTCAACAAAGGAATAATATAATAAGGAACATTTCAAGGATGATCGGCCTGACTGAATTCTAAGGCACATTGTACTGAAAGGAGTAAAGGTCGGTTTTAAGTCCTGATTTAAAAATCTCACTTGAGTGGGCTTCTTTTACACATACAGATCATCCAGAAAGTATTCACAGCGCATCACTTTTTCCATATTTTGTTATGTTACAGCCTTATTCCAAAATGGATTAAATTCATTTTTTTCCTCAAAATTCTACACACAACACCCCATAATGACAATGTGAAAAAAGTTTACTTGAGGGTTTTGCAAACTTATTACAAATAAAAAAACTGAGAAATCACATATACATAAGTATTCACAGCCTTTGCTCAATACTTTGTCGATGCACCTTTGGTAGCAATTACAGCCTCAAGTCTTTTTGAATATGATGCCACAAGCTTGGCACACCTATCCTTGGCCAGTTTCGCCCATTCCTTTTTGCAGCACCTCTCAAGCTCTATCAGGTTGGATGGGAAGCGTCGGTGCACAGCCATTTTAAGATCTCTCCAGAGATGTTCAATCGGATTCAAGTCTGGGCTCTGGCTGGGCCACAAATGGACATTCACAGAGTTGTCCTGCAGCCACTCCTTTGATATCTTGGTTGTGTGCTTAGGGTTGTTGTCCTGCTGAAAGATGAACCGTCACCCCAGTCTGAGGTCAAGAGCGCTCTGGAGCAGGTTTTCATCCAGGAGGTCTCTGTACATTGCTGCAGTCATCTTTCCCTTTATCCTGACTAGTCTCCCAGTTCCTGCCACTGAAAAACATCCCCATAGCATGATGCTGCCACCACCATGATTCACTGTAGAGGTGGTATTGCCCTGGTGATGAGCGGTGCCTGGTTTCCTCCAAACGTGATGCCTGGCATTCATACCAAAGAGTTCAATCTTTGTCTCATCAGACCATAGAATTTTCTTTCTCATAGTCTGAGAGTCCTTCAGGTGCCTTTTGGCAAACTCCAGGCGGGCTGCCATGTGCCTTTTACTAAGGAGTGGCTTCCGTCTGGCAACTCTACCATACAGGTTGGTGGATTGCTGCAGAAATGGTTGTCCTTCTGGAAGGTTCTCCTCTCTCTACAGAGGACCTCTGGAGCTCTGACGGAGTGACCATCGGGTTCTTGGTCACCCCCCTGACTAAGGCCCTTCTACCCCGATCGCTCAGTTTAGATGGCCGGCCAGCTCTAGGAAGAGTCCTGGTGGTTTCGAACTTCTTCCACTTATAGATGATGGAGGCCACTGTGCTCATTGGGACCTTCAAAGAAGCAGAAATTCTTCTGTAACCTTCCCTAGATTTGTGCCTCAAAACAATCCTGTCTCAGAGGTCTACAGACAATTTCTTTGACTTCATGCTTGGTTTGTGCTCTGACATGAACTGTCAACTGTGGGACCTTATATAGACAGGCGTGTGCCTTTCCAAATCATGTCCAATCAACTGAATTTACCACAGGTGGACTCCAATTAAGCTGCAGAAACATCTCAAGGATGATCAGGGGAAACAGGATGCACCTGAGCTCAATTTTGAGCTTCATGGCAAAGGCTGTGAATACTGATGTACATGTGCTTTCTCAGTATTTTTATTTTTAAGAAATTTGCAAAAACCTCAAGTAAACTTTTTTCACGTTGTGAAAAATGAATTTAATCCATTTTGGAATAAGGCTGTAACATAACAAAAATTTGGAAAAAGTGATGCGCTGTGAATACTTTCCGGATGCACTGTAATGGCAGGCCATTTCAAAGATAAGGTGCACAACAGACAAATGCTCTTTGACCAAATGATCTTTTTTTAAATGAGGGAATGACCAAAAGACCAGCATTAAGAGAGCGAAGAGAACGTACCAGAGATTACGGTGCAATTAGCTCAGTTAGGTTAGGAGGTGCAACTCCATCCAAGGCCTTCTATGTTAAAAGAAGAACTTAAAAATCATCTCTTGTTTGTACTGGTAAACAGTGAAGGGATAGTAGAATGGGTGTTATGTGCTCAAATGTTTTGTTTTTGTCAAGATTCTAGCTGCAGTATTCTGAAGGAGCTGAAGACTACTAGTGGCACAACTTAATAATCAAGTCTAGAAAAACAAATGCATATATCAATGTTTCAGAATCACGCAGAGATAGAAGAGATCAGATTCTTGCAGTATTACTAAGATGGATAAAATATCGTCTTGGTAATAGCCCTAATACTCTAAAAATAAATATTTCATGGGTCATAAATTATGACACAAAATAGCTAAGTATATGCAAAAAAACATTAGTTTAAATTAATACAAATTATTATTAATTCAATTTAAAAAATCAAGAATAAATTTTACTTATTATTTTTCTTAAAATATAAACATTTTTAATAACTTATTCTAAGTAAAAAAACTATACTGTGAACTGAAGTTAAATTTAATGACACTGCACTTCCTCTCACATTGATTTCTTGGTCTTTACAATGACACATTCAGTTGTAACTTTTATCCATAGTATGAGCTATTTTACTACGAATGTGTAAGTATAAACCAAATTAATTTTGTAATGAATAACTAGTATTTCATTGTGTTAGTTACAGACGTAAGCAGTTGTCATTTTCACTGAACCTTTCCCTTCATGTGGGAAACATGGCGAGCAAGGTAGCGTCTTTTTAACAACCTACCTCGTCCGTTTGCTTTAAAAAGCAAGCACATTTCTCACATAGAGTATACCATGGCAATAATGAACTAGCGTCTCGTTGTTTCATTGCTTGTAAAAAATAATAATAAATAAAACCTCTTTGTAAATATACTTATATATTTATTTTTGTTGAATATTTTTAGTTTCACCAAGAGAATTTTAATTAAAGGTCACTGTAAGAAAAGGCAAGCCTTACAGTATAATCCTAAGTAGTATATAAGAAAGTAATATTTGGTCAATTAGTTCTTTACTCCCACTTCAATGCATTATTTGGATAATTAACTAAATCATTTAAATTTAATGCATTCATATAAGGCAACTGCAAAATTATTATCAAGACCTGCCTGTACACAAGAATCCAAGAATCATTTTAATCTTTTATAATTATCATAAAGATGTTCATTTCTGCTACCTTAAACAACTTCAAATGTGCACTGACATTTGAATTCCAGTCATTCAGTAAAAAATATCCTTAAGGCAGGGGTGGGCAAAGTCATTCCTGGAGGGCCGCAGTGGTTGCAGGTTTTTGCTCCAACCCAATTTCTTAATAAGAGGCACTTATTGCTCAAGTAACACTTCTGCTTCACTTTAGTTGTCTCACTTGTTAAGATTTTGAATCCTTATTGCTTATTTTAGTCTTAAACAGCTGTATTCTTTGTTTTTAATTGTTCCTTATTAGCAATAACATGCAAATGACAAAAGAGACCAGCATTTCTCCATTTCGCTTGTTATCATTTACACCTGTGTGTATTTATCATGCACTATTGAGTTTAATGAAATACTTGGAAGGAAAGTGAAGAGAGAAAAGGTAAGAACTGAGAATTACTAATCCATTTAGCCTTCAGATTATTTGGATGATATCCTTAGAAAGGGGAAAAAGGTCTAGGATATGAGAATTACCTGACATGGCAGAGTTAAAGCACTAACATGCCATGAAATTAAATTATTGGCAAGAATTGCTTTCTAATTAAGCAACTGGGTTAGAACAAAAACCTGCAGCCACTGCGGCCCTCCAGGACTGACTTTGCCCACCCCTGCCTTAAGGCGTTTGATTTAATTTTCAAATGTTTACGTTTGACATATAACTCAGTTTTTGTGACTGTCTTGGTATGTTCAAATAAATAAAGATATATACAATTTTAGCATTTATTAGTTGTACAATCATTACTGTCCAGGTTAGTATATTGCATTATTACTCATTATTTGTGTGTAACTCAAATGAAAATAAAAATATTTTCACCAATTATATTTAATCAGACTCATTTATTTGAATTAAAGTTGAGTAAATTAATAAATTAAGTTTACTCAGTAGTGCTGTAGATTAAATCTACTCAAAAATATTGCTTGTAATTTGTTGGACTGCTCAGTAGTCGCTCTGTTGCTACTGGTATACCAAACATTGCTTCAGAAAATGAGACAGCGGAGTTATCCTACTTTCCACCTCAGCAATGTTTCCTTACAGATGGGCATGGTTTCTGTAGCCGGTTGGAGAGCAGAGTGGAGACATGTAAGTGCTTGTTTATATAAAGTTAGTGATTTTCTTGCAGCGTGATAGCGCAGAAAGTTAAGCATTCCATTATGCTGTCTTCCAAAACTCAGCCATCTCTAACAGCAGCAGCCCGAGGACAGCTCAGTAGCCGCTCTGCTGCTTCTGGTAAACAGTAAACTCAAGGCCAAGTCAGAAGGTTTATGGATGTGGTGAGAGAGGACATGCAGGTGATGGGTGTAACAGAACAAGATGCAGAGGACAGAAAGATATGGAAGAAGATGATCCGCTGTGGCAATCCCTGATGGGAGCAGCCAAAAGAAGTAGAAGAATCAGCTGAACCTATGCAAAACTAGAGGAAAAGAAACAAAAAATACACTTTAACACAAGAAGAAGATGTAAACTGCAGGTAAATTGTGCTGTTGGGTTGGGGATTTGATCCCATAAAGAGGGCAATTTCCTGGCCTAAGTGACAGTGCATGGCCAACACTGGGGCAATTCACAATAAGGATGGGGGCATCCAAAAGCGCAGAAAAGGCCCTGCCTGTGACTCCTTAGCTATAAGGTCGACCCACAGGCTACAAAAATTACTTTCAGTAAATTAAAAGAAGACTATACTGTGACGCATGAGACGCTGCCTTGCACCCCAAAACATGCGGCTGAGCCTCATCACTTTAGCAAAACCAACTTTATTCCACTTGAAACAGGAACAACAAGATCATTTATAATAGCGGGAGCTACCACTCTCCTATACACAGAAACAGAAAATGAGCATAGTCGTGACCAGGTCAGTGTTCCCTGAATTTATAATGTCCCTTGCAGGCATGCACTTCTTTCCATGGTGCTCTGCTGCTACACTGTGAACCTGTGGTTGCCTCGGTAATAGAGAAACAGTCTTTCACAGACGCGGCAGTCACGCTTCGGCATGTCGTCCCATTGGGTTTGGGGGTGTCCTAAAAGAGTTCAGAAACCTCACAATATTTATGTTTCTTTTAGAGACAAAGTAGGCAGTTATCAGGGGTCACAATTGTCACCTTCATTAGTAAGTCACAATTGCATGGGTTTTTGTTTCACCGTCAACTGTCATGTCACATCTCACACAGTCCTAAGAAGCAGAATGAAACACCACAACCTCAACAATTCAGTTGTTTTTAACAATTTTAAACATTTTGAGGACCAGTCATGTTGGTGTTCATGGACCTAATGGTGGCGCTATCTACAATAATATATCTGAAAGACTTACCTTATTGGCCAAATGTATGTCTGCTCCATACATCAAAAGTTTGTTAGCTAAATAGCAATCTGGAATGGCAGCGGCAAAGTTTATTTGTTTCTATTTTCATCCATGCAGTCCAGCCGGGCGCCAGCTTTGGTGAGAAGGATGGCACATGGGCTTTGCTGCCATTGAATCACCTAAAAAGAAAGAGCAACACCATTACTTGGGTTCATGACAATATGTAGTAAAAAATTCAGAGCCCGGTGAAAATCAGACTGTAAATAACTCAGTTGACAGCCTCTGATCAATGTTATATTACTTAAACTTGGATCTGTTCAGCAAGGAGTAGCACATTTTATATCAAAATTAACAGCAAGGTGCTTAATGAAGTGGTTGGTTGTAGAATGTATCCAAAATCACAAAATTACAGGACAGAGCCACAAAAGCACAATGCAGAAAAATGACTACAACAACAACATGTGCTAAACAATTGTATGATTTTATGTATATAACACAAACATGCAGATTATAATAGATTTGGCAAAAACACCAGACAGAATTTTAGTGAAGACTTCCATCAAAAAAATAACTTATAGAAATAAAATAATCATAAGCCATACTTTTATTAATTGACAAGGTACAGTTCTAATTGCCAGCAACAGGGATTTATTAAAACGGCGATCAAAGAAACTTCGACAGAATTGAAAAACCACACAAAGTGTGTGTAAATTAATTTGGATACCTCATGGACAGCATGCATCACAAGACATGGAAGGGATCTTTAAATAATTATTGTGGTGTGTAAAATCTGTACATTTTGGTCTATATTTTCATTATACAGTATTTTCTTCAAGACAAGACAACAGATGAACTTAAGTACAGGACACGTGCATGGACAGTTAAAATCAAAGCAATATGTTTTCCTGAATCACAGTACCATTTGTTTGATTTGAGCAGGAATTCAGGAGATGCCTCAAGCTGTATTGATGATTTTATCACCTGTGAAGGGAAGGGCACCAGGACAAAATTGGTTTTACAGCTAGAAACATGAGATTGCTAAAACATAAAAAATTGTATTGGTTGGGAAAATGGACATACTCAAACTGGTAAAAGAGTTTGAAGAAATTCATTCATTATATTGACAGCCAGCCAATCAGGTGCATGTAGTAATCACATCTTGCAAAACCCCCCAGTAGAATTTTATAATAAATACGCCTTATCTGAAGAGAGACAGAAGAAGAAAACAGAACAACGTCAGAAAAGGGCGCCAGCAACGTGCAGCCATTTCCATCTGATCGTCAGCAAAGCATTTCATGAACATGTCTGATTGGGAGATCACAAGCCGCCTGCAACATTCATCCTTGTAGTGAAGAATTAAGTTGGTTCGGGTTTAAATTACAACCACTGCACACATCCGGTCAGGGATGGATGAAGATGTCCAAATTCTATTTATTAATTTCTTCCGAACTTATACAAATGTGAAGATATGGTCTAAATAAAATAGTAAACATAAATTAGCTATCCCAGTTTCTTTCTCTTCAGTTTGTCATTGTTAACATTAGTCATTAACAGGTACTTTATTTATCCAGTAGATGGCATACTACACTCAAGATAACATCAACAATACTGTAATTCTATAATAAACAATATGTGTTCAACTATAATTTAGCTTCCTCAAACGTCTATATTTAGAAACTGTATTAATATATATATATATATCCAAATTACAAATTTAAACACATAAACAATATACTTTAAGGACAGACAATTAAATTCCACTTCCTTTATAAATAATTACTTATCCAAAGATCTTGACCATACATTGTTCTTCTCTCTCTTGTTAAATTAGTCTTTGCCTGAATGAATCAATTAATTTTTTACATTTAAGATTTTTCATTTAAAGATTTACCAATGTTGTTTCTTGTCCTAGTTTGTGTATATAACCACAGGGAACTTCAGTTTCTGTATTACATCTTGCCTGAAGAAATGGCCTGAGTTGCCTCGAAAACTTGCATATTGTAATCTTTTTAGTTAGCCAATAAAAGGTGTCATTTTGCTTGGCTTTTCTCTACATTCATAATGGCTAACATAGTACAACACCCTAGTACTATAAATAATTATGCAAACTTTCACATTTAAATGAAGCTCCTACTCTACTGCTCAGATGCCAACAAACAAATCTATTAGGTTCAAATTGAAGCCCTGTGATTGGTCAAGTTCCAACATAACACAGACCAATCACAATAACTAATAAAGCAAGGTGAACGACAACTAATTAAAGGGATACAACACATAAATAATATATTGCCTTTTCAACAGCCTTTTCAACAGTTATTCAAATTTGTTACATAGGAAAAAACTATAGTGAAACACCATCCATCCATTTACTAATCACTCCTTTGGAATGGCTGGAAGTTGAATAAGATGAGTGACTGGTGTGATATATGATTTATCATTCACTTGCACTTCAGCAGTCCTGTCCCATCAGTTCCTGGTATTATACGGACCACTTTGCCAACAGGCCAAAAGGCCCTAGGAAATTGTTTATGCCAAATCATAACAACCAATCCCAACGGTAAATTCTCCCTTTTACTTTGCCATTTCTGTCGTGATTGTAAGCTGGGCAAGTAATTTTTAATGAAGTGAGTCCAAAACTGATTCGCAAGGATTTGGCTGTGCCTTCATCACTTACAAGTTAAAAGTTCAAAATCTGGGTAAACAAACTGAGATAGTGCTGAGTCCAGCCGCCCCATTAGGAGATAATTTGGTGTTACGGGATCCAAATCAGCAATATCTGATGAGATATAGCCAAGTGGTTTTGAATTTAGAATTCCTTCAGTTTCAATTAGTACAGTCTTGAATACTTCTTAATTAACTGCTTGAGTCCCAAGTGTTACTTGTAGTGCTGCTTTAAAGGTTTTTATTTCTTGATCCCACACAACTCCGAAGTGTGGAGCTCCAGGAGGGTTGAAATTGAATTTAATTCTTTGTTTAGCCAAAACAGCTTGAAGATCAGTGCACTTTGCTTTAAATGTATCACTTAGCTCTGACTCTACTCCACGGAAATTGGTTCCACAGTCTGAAATCAGCTTAGAAGGCTTCCCCTTACGTGATATAAATCTCCTTAATGCCATTAAAAATGAATCTTTGTCCATAGTAGATAGAAAGTCGATGTGAACCACTCTTGTTGTTAAACATTTGAATAAAATGCCCCACCTTTTCTCATTTCTATGACCTATCTTAACAAAAAATGGTCCAAAACAGTCAACACCTGTAGAGAAAAATGGTGGGTTGAAAACTCGTAATCTACAAAGAGGAAGATCTGCCATCTGAGGAGGCTGTGGTTTTGCTCTCCGTTTCTGACATTCTATACATTGTGCTGGTGTTGTTTTACAGCCTCTCTGCCCCTGATTATCCAGTAATGCCTACAAAACTCTGAGAATACTCTTTCTTGACCAGGGTGTTTTAATTTTTTATCAAATTCAGCTATTATTAATTTGGTAAATGGATGTTTAGAATCTAATATTATAGAGTGTATAGCTTCAAAATTCAATTGCTCACTCTAGCAAGGGGGCCCACCCACTCAAATAAGTTTCATGTCAGAATCATACTCAGGAGCTAAATTTATGAGGAGGCTACTTGGTGGTACAGGCTTACCCAACTGTAGTAGGCTGAATTCCTCTGGGAAGCTGTCCCTTTGAATCTGATGTAGTATTGCCAGCTCGGCATGTCTGTAATTGTCAGCTGATGGGGCATCCAGAAGGCCCAATGTCCCATGATGGGATAGTGTTGTCTCTTCAATTAATTCTTGGAATGTATGACACTCCTCAGTCTTAGGAGTGGAATTAACAGTTGTTAGTGAATCCACAGAAATCAGTTTTCTTCATTTAAGTGTCATCTGCAACATTTGTTGTATCAGGCAGAATGGGCCATCTGTCAGGTGGATGAGCTAGGAATTTGGGACCGTGATTCCAGCGATTCTTTCCTGAACGTGCCTGAAGTGATCTCCCACGTGTAATGTCATCTGTTGGGTTATTTTCAGACTCCACATATCACCATTTTTGCACGTCCATGAGTTCCTGGATTTCAGCTACCCTTGTTCCAAAAAATACCTTGTATCTGTATGACTCAGAATGAATCCAATTCAATACTGTTGTTGAGTCGGTCCACATTACAACTTGATGCATTGTGCATGATAGCTCTCTGGGCAGCACTTTCGCAAGTTGAGCACCAGTGAGTGCAGTGCAGAGCTCAAGCCTGGGAATGGACAGCTGCTTTTTGGGAGCTACCCTTGAACTTGCTGTCAGAAAAGCTATCTCCACGTTACCTTCATTATTTTATGTCCTCAGATATGCAACTGACCCATATGCCTGACTAGAGGCATCACAGAAAACGTGAATATCTCTAGTAGCAACAGGAGTGTCCAATCCTGGGCTCACATAACACTGTGGAAAGCTTATGTATGGGAGAAACTGTAACTCTCTTTCTCACATACACCAAGCTTGAAGGAGGCCCTCTGGTAAATTAGGATCATCCCAATCTGGTTGTTTATCCCACAGGCGCTGTACAATTAATTTGGCCCGAGTTGTAAATGGTATAATATATCCAATTGGGTCAAACTGCTTTGCCAGGACTCTATAAATATGCCTCATTGTAGGTACTGCACTCTATTGTTCTACACCTATAACTAATTTCATCCCTTTTACAATCCCATACTAATCCAAGTGTTGATTCTTGCTGATCAAACTGCTTTTGATTAAGCCAAAGATCAATGTTACAAGCTCTAGCTTCAACTGGTAAATGGGCTATACCTTCAGGCATATTACTTACCCACTGCCTTAGTTCAAAGCCTCCCAGTGACAACACACTTCTTAATTTCTCAACCAATTTCTTTGAGTTCTCCAATGATGCTGAACTATATAGGCAGTTATCTACATAAAAATTATTTTCTACACATTTCCTTTGGTCTTCTTCGGGAGAACTGTGATCTCAGATACGCCTCTGTAAAGCATACGTTGCACAACAAGGACTACATGTCACTCTAAATGGCAAAACATGCCACTCTAACACAGTGGGTTGCTCATCTACCTTTAAATCTTGCCATAAAAATCTAAGAAGTGGTCTGTCATCAGGGAGCAGATGAACTTGATGGGACATACCTTTAATATCACTGCTAATTGCCACAGTGTGTTCTCTGAATCGCAGTAACACTCCCGGTAAGGTTGGGCCCAGAAAGGGTCCTGGTAGCAGGAAATCATTCAAATTCTGACCTTGGCATTTAAAGGAACAGTTAAACACAATTCTGTTTTTCCCATTGTGTTCCACCATATGGTGTGGAATATGCCAGGTCTCCTTTGCTTCTTCAATGCTATCATTTCTTAATTTGGTAACATAACCTGCCTTTTCCAATTTCTCAGTTTCAATAGTGTAAGCCTTTGCTTTCTGTGCATCTTTAGCTAATCTCCTTTCTCTACCTCTTAGCAGAGAAATCAGTGCTTCTTTAGGTGCATGCAAATGAGGCATATTCTCAACCCGAAGCAGAAGAGTAGCATACTGCAAAACTCCATCCACATTTACTCTCACTGTTTTCTCCTCTAATAAATGTATTGCCCTTTCGTCTTGTTTTGATCTGCTCACCTGTTTTTCACTTCTGTAAAGCAAAACATCCAACTGCCAGAGCCTCTCAATTTGTTGAATTAGATAAGCATCAGGGACCAATATTGAAGTGAAATGATATGCCATTACCTGTTCAGACAACTGGTGCTTCAGTGCATGGCATGGTCCCTGAAGTGTCCATCCAAGTCTTATTCTTACGGCAGCAGGTCATCCAGGGAAGCCTAAGCAAATTGGTTCAATTGGGGTGATGAGTTGAGGGTAGTCAGATCCTATGAGGTGAAGTGGCTGTGCATTTTCAAATGACTGAAGAGGAAGACCTTGCAAGGGTGGATATTTACTTTGTAATATGGCAATAGAATATGAATGTTCTGCTAATCCCAGGTGATTTGCAGTAAAGGCTCCACAAATCTGAAATTTCTTATTTGGTTGGAAAGCGGGAGATACAGAAAAAGATACTGATTTCCCCTTTAGCACTTTAAGGTCTTGTCTTACTGTTAGAAGTGTAAGATCTTCGGGATCACCTTTCAATTCAAGATAATTTGCTGCCGCTGAGAGGAGAATAGCTCTTTCGGAACCCTCATCCAATATAGCGTATGTTTCTAGTGCTTTGTCTCCACTTCGTAAAACAACTTTGCTTACTTTAAGAAGAATCTTTTTTGAGGATGTAGGCTTGTCAACATAGAGTACTTCACTAATGGAGTTGGCTGGTTCTTTATTCTCTATTCGTGCCTTAACTTTTCCTTAATGAAGAACTTCCAAATGTTTACCATTACAAGTTTTGCACATGATTCTCATCCTGCACTGGGCAGCTTGATGACTTCTTTCACATTTTCAACATTTCTTATTAGATCAAATCCAATTGTCTTTTTGCTCCTTTGTTAACTGACTGAAATTGGTGCATTGGTTAAGATAATGCTTATTATTGTTGCAATAAGCACAATACATTTTAGGTCTCTCAGTAGATGTGGACGATTCAGATGGTTTCTGAGCCTCTACTAGGGGAATGGGAATGACAGCAGGTGAATCCGTACTAAGGAAGACAGTTGAGGTCTTAGGTGGGGGCTGCCTATGTGGACGGCCTTCCCTTTGCACTCTTCGTTGACTGGTATGTGCCTTGGTTCCAATAATGGTTATCCCTATTTCACCTTCTTGCACTTGAACCTCAAACTCAAGTCAATTTGAGAAATCATAGAGTGTTGGAACATTAATGTACCTTGACGGAAGTTAGCTTTCAAATCGTGAGGTAGCTTGGAAGAAAGTTGACTTACAAATCTACGGAAGGACACAGTATCACCAGTTCTGATATTTGCAACATCCATTAGTTCAGCTATTTGTTTTACTGCCAGTTTATGAGGCAGACTATATTGTGCAGTTAAGGAAGCCATAGTGTCACTATAAGGATATGGAGAGTTGCTATAAGAATCTGCAATTAATAGTGCTGTGGTATAGCGGATCCACAGCTCTCTTAGCAAAGGCCACTTTTAAATAAGTAATCACCGCGCTCGCAGGGTAGCGAGGGGGCGTGGTAGTGTGGCTAAAGCGGTTCTCGGGTGGTTTCGTGCTGCAGACGTTTCTCAATTAAGTGCACAGGTGAGAGACGGTCCACTCCGTAATTGTTCCCAAGAACTGTTGATTGCCACAGCTGCCACGTCCATTATAAAGAGAAGCCCAAGACGGTTAAGGTGTAGAACAAAGGAAGACAGGAAAAAGAAAAGGAAAAGAGAAAGAAAGAAGAGAACAGAGGTTGCAGAAGGAAGCAAGTAAGGAGAGAGAAAGTTGGTGCAGGAGAGCGAGTGAGAGCATGCTCGCGGCAGCTGAGCAGGCAGCCTGGGTGTTTGGCCGACACCCAGGGAAGTAGTAATTGTTGTCGCTCCTGCAGAGTTTACTCTGCAACCGGAAGGCGGGTGACTCTCCGCTTAAGGCTGCGGAAGGCATCGGGAGTCAGGACTTGGGACGTGGTGTCCCCAGAGTGTGAGCCTTGGTCATTGGGGAATTCCCAAGTCACTGTCAGGAGGAGCCGACCAGAGCCAAGGATCGGTAAGGCGACTGACAGCAGAAGCAGGCACTGAGAAGGTCAGCAGCAGAGAGAGCGTCTCGCCTGCTGCAGGGCCCAAACATCAGAAGCAGGTGAGACACTAGTGTAAAAGAAACATCGGGCTTGTCATTGTTTTAAAGGACTGCTTCCAGCAACGTTTTAACTTTGTTTTTAAAGGATTTTCTATTTTAACCTCCATGTGATGATTTGATTTGATCTATGATGGATTATTTATTTATTTAATGACTCTTTTGATAAGGCACTGCACTTTACTTTGAACACTTTGTTTTTGATCGTTTATAAATAAAAACACTTTTGCACTTTGTACCATCCCCTTGCTATGTTGTTGCCTCACTGTAACATTACCGATGGTGTAGGGTTCAAGGGCTCTCGAACAGCAGATGGGAGCATGCAGCAAAACCCGTAACGTCACAAGTTCATTCTCCAATTTAAGGTGATCCACAAGGATTTAATACTTAAAATGTTCAGTAGCATCACTTAGGAGGAGATTCTCGAGCTATCTTCATGGACGAAGTAAGGTATCGTAGGTTTTGGTCCTCTGTAGCTCTTCTCTTGAGATTGGCATGTTAGTGAAGAATAAGGATTTTGATCCTGGCCTTCAGCTGGTGGCAGTGAATGTGTCTCATTCTGAGCGTTTTGATACTGTTGTGCAGGTGGATAGATAGTGGGGCGTAATGGATTGATTTTATTCTGCATTGTGTCCTGTCTGACAAAACTTACTGAAACATTCTCTGGACTACTTTGTCTTATAAGATCAGTGCCTAAAGGGGTTTGTACGCTTTGGATTAATGAAGGATCTTCAAAGATTGTTAAATCTTCTGACCGGTATCTATGGTCACCTGCAATGTTGGCAACTGGGCTGCTATAGACTGAAACAGGCCTACTCTGGGAGGCAAATGATTTATTGACCTTGTTTGCCATTTCAGTAACTGAAGGAGATTAGGTTGTTTATTGGACTCCTGTACAGGGATTACATCTCTATGAGGCTGCAGCTTGCTTATGGCATTGGTAAGATGCATAATATTCTCACACAAATACTTATTTTCAGCTTGCATCTCTCTAATTGCTGCAAGGACCTCGTCACTAGCTCCTGAGTTTGGAGGGTTAGGAATTGTTCTCTCAGCAGCAATCTGGACCTCACTTTGTTGCCCAATGTCAGAAGCAGGAATGTGATAGGGAGGGGAGGGGAGGGGTGTCATCTTGTCAGCACCCTCATAACTTGTCCTCTTCCAATACCTTGTAGGTGAATGATAAATCTCAGATTCTGGATTCACCCTTCTAATTATGCCTTCTTGACTGAGAGAATGATCCTGCACATTGGGGTGGTGTCCTGTCTGAGATGGAATCACAACTGACTGATTTTGTAATATGGGTGTACTGTTACACCGACTCATATAATTCACATCAAAATCTTCCAAGTACACAGGACGACGTAATTGGCGTCTGGGTCTAACAGTGGCTTCATTATCCTACGTAGTGTATGTTGGAAAAGACAAGTACATCTTCTTTACCTATTGTCAGCTGGTGCCGTGCCTTGGGTTTGTTTCCTGCCTCGCGCCCTGTGTTGGCTGGGATTGGCTGCAGCAGACCCCCGTTACCCTGTAGTTAGGATATAACGGGTTGGATAATGGATGAATTGATGGATCTTCTTTACAGTGTAGCACCTGTCTATCTAGCTCGAAGGACCATAAATTGTGGTGAAGAACTAAGTTGGTTCAGGTTTAAATTACAACCAAATGCACACATCCGGTCAGGGATGGATGAAGATGTCCAAATTCTATTTATTAATTTCTTCCAAACTTATACAAATATGAAGGTATGGTCTAAATAAAATAATAAATATGTTAACTATCCCTGTTTCTTTCTCTTCAGTTTGTCAATGATAACATTAGTCATTAACAGGTACTTTATTTATCCAGTAGAAGGCATGCTACACTCAAGATAACATTAATATCGGGAAATTGCTAGAATGTTAAACCATAAAGCATTTCTAAATAATTATTCTTAACATGTATGCATATTACACATGAGGAAACGATAAAACTGTAATTCTATAATAAACAATGTGTGAAACACCAAATAACATCTGTTCAACTATACTTTAACTTCCTCAAACGTCTATATTTATAAAGGGTACTAAAATATATATATCCAAATTACAAATTTAAACATAAAAACAATATACTTTAAGGACAATTAAATTACACTTACTTTATAAATAATTACACAAACTTTCACATTTAAATGAAGCTCCTACTCTACTGCTCAGATGCCACCAAACTAATCTATAAGGTTGAAAGTGAAGCCCTGTGATTGGCCAAGTTCCAACTATGCACAGACCAATCACAATAACTAATAAATGAAGGTGGACGACAACTAATTAAAAGGATAAAATTACAATACAATACAATAATATATTGCCTTTTCAACAATCCTTGACATCTTTACTTTCTCGTAAGTTTTTTCTAAAGATTATATATATCAATCTTATTTTCTATTATTGTTTGTTCTATTTTGTATTATTATTCATGTAATTAGTATCATGCTGCTTTTTAACTTTCGATGCTTCGTTTTCATGTCCAGAGTGATGGAAGTAATAAGGTAGATTTCTTTGAGCACCTCGTGCAGCCAGAACTTTGCCATACGCTCCGTGTTGTGAGGTTTATTAAGGCTGAGGGTGTGAGCTCCATCCAAAAGAGGGCAACAGCACGTCGAGTAAGGCATTCTTGGTTGATAAATGGCCTATAGCCAAGGATGTTGGTTTGGACCTTTGTAGGTTTAAAATAGACTAAAGTAGACTAGACTAAAGTAAAATTTACATCTGAGATATATTTAAAACATTGTATGTTTTTTGTGCCGACACTAAGTAAGTCTCTTGAAGTGCTGAGAGAGTAACAGGCTGTGTTATTTATAAGGCACTTGTGTAGTTTAAAGTTCTAGAGATTAACCAGCTGTGTGGGTGTCATTCATAGGGCACTGTTGAGGTTCTGCGTGTCTATCAGCGTAAGTGTGTATTAATCTTAAGGTGAGACAGTAGACCAACCCGAAAACAAACCTGAGGAGTCCACTTACCCCTAGGTAAAGGGAAAGTAGAGGGAAAGACCACGATAATAAAATAATATTAAACTAAAATGGCAAAATATTTCTGTTAAGAATACAATATTTTTAAATATAATATTTTTAGGTCAAATTTGTACATTAAATGAATAGATATTACATGGACAGTAGGTTTTGTCTAAATTAAAAGCTAATCAAGTAAAATAGCATGAGAGACAGCAAGCATGCACACTGAATATTTTCCTTATTATAAATTAAAACAACTACACACTCCTCCAAAAACTTTACATTCATCATCTCTCACCAGTGAAATTCTGGCATATTTTTGTAAAATGCTGTATGACTATACACTGTAAATGACTGCTAAATCATTCTGTACATAGGGGACATAATGACATACTGTAGGATGCCAGAAGTTTGGAGAAACTTGTACTGACTTTTTACTTTCATTTTTTCAATTTCCTTAAATGCTCTCATTACATTTATGTTTGATTAAGTTGTTGCATTGGAAAACGTACATTTCTGCTTCTGCAGTGCACTCGTTATTTTCAGTCTGATGTATGAGTTACTTTACTTGTCGTTTTAGTTTCTTTGCTGTATTGACAGAAAGTGAGAAGATAACAGCAGGCAAACTCTGATCTGTGAAACGAACAGACCTTTAAAACTCTTGTGCCACTTGGTAGGGCGGAGTGAGGTATACAAAATTGACTACATGCTGTTTTATTTTATTCTGTTTCTCTGTGAAACGTGTAAAATGTTGGCATCAGAGGTAACCTACAAAACTAAATCTCTATTTGGTTAACCAGCAGGTGACGAAGAGTACAGATACAAGGAGAATAGAGTGAGGTCGTCATTGGAGTCCCTCAGGGGTTTGTCCCTGCACCCTCATTACTTTTTCTGATTTAAATTAACGACATAGATTATCTTATAGCTAGTAAACTTGTCAAATGCGCAGATGACACTGGAACTGGAGGGATGGCAGGCACTAAGGAGGCAGAAAAAAGAATTTAAAATGACCTGGACAACCTTCTGAGTGAACACTTTGAAAATGGATTTTAATGTAGAAAAGTGCAAAGTGCTACATGTGGGCAACAGGAACACCAATTCTAAATAGAAGATGGGTGAGACAGAGCCACAAAGGCAACCGCTTTATGTTGACACAGCATTTTTACCAACTAAGCAAAGCACAGACGCAATTAAGAAGGCAAAAAAATATTAGGTTATATCATAAAAACTGTTGAATTTAAGGAATGTTATGCTTTGACTATATAATGCACACGTAAGACTGCGTCTGGTGTATTGTGTGTAGTTCTGGTTACTGCTATGTAAATAAAAGACAGCAGCACTTGAAGCTGTGCAGAGCAGAGAAAAACAAGTGCATCATGGGACTGATGGACATGTCCTGCTCTGACAGAGTAAGAGAATTAAACCTGCTTAGTCTCAAGTTTTGGATGAAAAGAATAAATATGATAAATAAATTTCATTTGCAAAAATTAACCAGAAATTTGGAATTCTCGGGTTCCAAAATCTTAAATACGATTTTTTAAAAATCCTAAAATGTACATGAAGATAATAAAATGTTTATAAGCAAACTGAACTGTAACATCTACAAGGAGATGCTGTCAAGAAATGTATTGGTCACTCACACTCATTTGTCTGCTCCTTTACCTTCATCATTGGCGTCCGTAGGTTTGAGTCGTGAATGTTGAGGTCTGTGTTGATGTTTATCAAGTAAGAAACAATTAAATGGTGTCCTTGAACACAAGCGAGATGCAAAGAAGTCCTAGATTGAAAGAGAGATATAGAATAAGAATGGTTAGAAATTCTTAAGGCAGTCATGGTATTACACTAGCAAAATTTTTAAGAAGGATTGGCAAAAAAAAATAAAATCAAGAGTGGTCTCCCCTTGACTTTCTCGTACAGTATACTCAGATATGGGGATGAATATTTGAGGAGTAAACCACAAGACAAGGATTATATTATATACATTAAAGAACCATCAACAACAAATTAAATCAAATTAATAATATACTGAACAATTATTAGAACAGTAAAGTTCCAGCCTGGTAGCCGTGCCGCACCCGGGAGGCTCCGGGCGGGCCTGGGGTTCTGGGGCTGCTCTGCCTCTGGGCTGGGGTTCTGGCTGGGTCTGGGGGGCTTGGGTCCTGTGGGGTGTGTCGCCGGGGTTGTGGGTCAGTGAATATACTTGGGCCCGGCCCTGGCACGGGGGCTCTCAACGCATCGGCGGAACTGAGGGCCTCGTTAGCTGGCGGGGAAGTTGTTGCCATCTGTCTGCAGGTGGTCCCTGCTTATGAGGTGCCCACTCTGCAGGCGGGGGGAGCCAACAGAGGTGGAGGATGGACTCGGCCTGGGTTTCTATTGTCATATGTAGTTTGGGAGTTGACTGAATGTTGGGATGGGCATAGTTTTTGCATGGTGGTGGGGGCCGGAGGGCTGCGCCGTTCTCCGGGTCGCCTGGTGGTACCGCTGGCGTGGGCCCTGGTCTCGTTGGGCCTGGGCCCCCTGCCCTGGATGGTTTCTGGGGAGCGGGGGTGCCTATGGGGGTCAGCAGGGGAGCTGGCACCGGGGTGGGGGTGGCATCCCCCCCCATTCTTCCTTTCCTTCCCATCCCTCAATGCTCCCCTTCTCCCGCTCCATCACACCAACACTCATGTAGGGCCTGGAGGTGCAGGTGAGTTGCTGGGGTGCAGGAGAGGTATTCCTCCTTTGTCCCCTAGTGACCACCTGTATCTCTATTTTAATTCACAAATTAGACATTCCCATTACCTACCCTTTCATGACACATACATATAGGGCCTTGGGGTGGACACACTGAATGGTGTCAAGAGGGCGGTCTGTTCATTCATCCTTACCTCTGGCCAGTGTCTACTTCTCAATTTTAAATCACACATAGACAGTGAGGGTTCTCGGGAGGAGAGGTGTTCAGAGCCATATCCTCCTCCTGTTTTAAAAGCACTTCAGAACAACACTCACCAACATCATATTAGAGCGGGAGAGGCGGGGCCCCGCTCTTTTTGTTCGCCGGCTGGGGCTGGGGGCTGAGAGGAGGAGCTGGCCGTCGAGTCAGGTTCTGGGCTGGTGGGCCTCCGGACTACTGCGGGAGCTGGGGCGGTCCTCCTGGTCTACACCCCAGAGGTAAAGTATACATTGGGAGTGGGAGTGTGTGTACAGTGTTCATTTTGTATGTCTCCATGTTGGATGAGTGTGTGAGCGATTGTATACATGCACATGAAGGTGGGAACGTATGCTTGTGTATACGTGTGCCTGTATGTCTATGTCTTTGTGTCAGGTCAGATCTTAGGCTCCACCTCACTCAAAACATCGCAAGCTCCCTCAGGGGAGGGGGCCTTACTCTTCCACCCCCACCCCCCACTCCCTGCCGGTGGATGATCCCCCCAACCGCTGTTGTGTTGGCGGTTCTCGATGTCCTGGGCTGGATACTCGGGTGGGTGCTGGCTCACTCCCGGCGATTGCTTGGCGGGACCTGGACCTCACAGCTGTGTCAGGCCCCTGCTGGTGGGCGGGGGGCTCTTGGATCCCGGGGCACAGGGCCTGGTCCTCCCTGGTGCAGCCGACTGCCGACGGGGCCCGCGGGCTCGCCACCATGGCCCCCCAGGGCTTTGGCATAGTGGCTGCTGGATGACCTTCCTCCGGGGCTCTCCTCTGCTCTTTTCTGAGTGGGGCTGCAGTCATCCCTGCGTGGATCCACCTAGGACTCCTGTGTCCGGGAGTTTCTCTGGATGTCTGGGGCACGGGTATCCTACATATCTGCTTCGGGTCCTGGGGAGCGGGGCAGCTGTTCCCCACACACACTATTAGACATTTACATGGAAGAACCTTATGAATACAAGTGCGCTCACATATACGGGTGTGCACACAGGTGAACACGTGTGTATAATCAGGTAATCACAGACACACACACTGTCTTGCCTAGTGGCTCCCTCTAATCCTATCCTGTAATATTAGTACTATGTGCTGTTCAATAACATTTAATATTTATTAATCACTGTGATTGATACAGATGTTGGTTGCAGTGTTTTTGCCTGTTTTTTTTTTTCTCCTCTCAACAGGTATTGAAGCAGATTGTCGGTGTTTTGTTTTGTCTCCCCCTCTCTCTCTATCCTCCTTTTTATCTTTTCTTCCATTGTCCACCATCTGACTCTTTCCCCACTTTCTTCCTTTTTCTTTTGTTTTTGTTTTCCCCCGGTCCTGTCTGTGACTATAACAAACCTATTTAAAGAAAAATAAATATATATATATATATATATTTAAAAAAAAAAAAGCCATGAATGATGACAGCACAGCTACACATACATTACATATGCATGTGTCACCTGTGTTACTGACAGGCTGGTAACAAGAAGAAAAAAAAAAAGAAAAAAAAAAGAACAGTAAAGTTAAATAAACCTGACTCTGCAGCTGCATGAATAAAAAAGTACCAATTCTGGTTAGCGGATATAGCTCAAATATTGATAGAAATCTATGTTTTGTGCCTAATACTTGTATACAAAATTTGGTTGACCTAACTGAAAGCATATTCAGGTTATCATGTTTACACACACACACACACACAAACATAATTGCAAAAATGGCATTTTTGGACTCGGGAAAGTCTAAAACATCGAGATTCATCAAAATCTCGAAATCAAATTTTTGGACGATTACAATACTTTCCCTATACTTCATATGCGAGAAAGTAAAAAAGTCAAAACAGAAAAAGGTCAAAACCAGGAGATCTAATGCACTTTTCCCAAAATCAACACCAGAATCAAAATCATATAGTGAAAACATTGAAAATGACAAAAGTCAAAATCTGCAAACTCGGATAAAATAGAGCTGCTCAAGCAGACCTTTAAAAGTTGACCTAATGATGTCACTGTTAACATACAACTAGCAACTGAGGTTTGTATTACAGTAACTGGATCTACAAAATGGAAGCAAATGAGAGAAACAAATTGGCAGTGAAAATGGCCCAAAATTATTTAATGAAACAGAAGTCTGTGTAATTTCAAAAACATCTGACATTATCATTAGATTCCAGGACTACAAATAGATAAAAATAAAAAATAAATAGAAAGTGGTGAAGGTACTAAAAATTAATAAGAATTTCTAATTCATAACATGTAGAAGTGAGAGTTTACAATGTAAAAAGAGCCAAACACAAATGGAAACCCAATCTGCTTTGCCTTGCATTGCAGGACACTGGCCTGCCTGCCTTCATACACCATACTGGACTGCATTGGTATATTTCTTAGTATTCATCCAATTCTGCCATAGGTCTATCCTGACAACAACACATTTAAAGAAAAATGCTGAGGAAAAAAAAAGAAGCAAATTTTGTAATTGAGCTAAGCCACAATAAAACAGAATGAAGCGTGATTTTTTTTTTTTTGTATAGTGAACGATGAGTTGCTTTGGTTCAGAATATGTGGATTGTGTTTTTCATTGAGATTTTCATTAGATTTTTTTTTACTGTTTCTTGGTACTCCTTTATTCAAGTCCATTTTATTTATTTTATGAGTAGTACAGTGGATGGACAGTCATCCCCAAGGGGATGTAGGATGACACCTTGTCCAGCTGGGATGCCATAATGAAGAAAAATACATAGATGAGCTTTCCAAAAACACTAACCCAGCTAGGAGGCCAATATAATGCAAGGGGCAGGGCAGACAACAATGTTTGGATGCTTAATTTGTAGCGGGGCTACATAGTAGTAATAGTGTTTGTGTTCGTACCACGTGCGTCTTGTTTCCATCGTCCCGTTTACTGTTTGTGTGTGTCAGTGAATGCGATGATGGAAGGAGATCGCAGCCCCAAACCTGGAAAACACCGTTTTTCAATTAATCAATTACATTCGTCACAGGACTATAAAAACAATCAAGAGAAGAGGAAGAGAAAGGAGAGAAGGAGATTTTCGATATACGACCACGAACCACCTGTACCTGCTGTATTTCACATCGCGCATTTCCATCCAGTTTGTTTTTCATTCCGCCGGACTCACTCCAACACCCTCATCATCGAGAGACCCCGGGGTCGGATCATTTTCCACCACCGCCGAGGATACACGGTGAGGCTGTTCCATTTTTGTTTCCGGGAATTACAAACACTCCATATATCGGTTAACCAGTCATCTGCAATCAGGACAATTGTTACTCGGACTCAAGTTCATGACCGTTCATTTCCGTATTTCATTCATTCTTTTTTGGTATTTGTGTTGTTTGTTATATATTACAAGGGCAAGGGAGGGGTAGTTATATTCATCTAGGGATTTGTCACGGTGTTGCTTTGGTGGAGGGATATTTATAATTTATTTAGTTTTTCTGTTTCATTTAATACATTTTATCAGTTTAAGTTTACATATCTGTTTTGCTTTTGTGCTTATTTCCACCGTCGATTGTGGGGAAAAGGTTTAATTTGTTAAAGGTACGGCTTGATTAGATTCAACCTCAGCAATTAATCCAGGCCACAGGTCTTGGAGGTGTAGCTGCCGGCCGGGTAAGGGGCGGCCGTTACAAATTCTCCCGATACACTAGGGAGCAACAGCCCTGGACTTCAGAACCCTGCAGGATACCCAAAGGGCATGCTGGGAATTGTAGTACCAGGATGCATTCCTATAGGGCTCCATGGGTGCCACCAGAGGGTGCTCAAGGGATTCATAATTCCTATTTAATGGGACTGCAATCTGATCTGGAAGTGCTTTCAAAAGACCATATCCTAGAACCAGAAGCACTCTAAGATAAAAGGAGCTGCTCTGCCTTGCCCAGGGAGTTAGCGTTGGGAGGCAGCTGACAAAACTCTTTGGAGGAGAGGAAGGAGAGAGGAGGAAATGCAGATCTGTGTTTTGGTACTCTAATTGTGATCACCTGTCTATTAAAATACTGTGATTAATAAATTGGACAATATCTGAAACCATGACTGTTTTGGGAGTGATTTTGTCTGGGGTTTGGGGCTCAGTGCTGGATACAATTTATAAAGCAGTTCTAATTTTAGGCTTAATGCTAGCACAGACTTGTGATTTGTAGCAATTTTTAATTAATTTTACTGTGAATAATAATACATTTTATTTAAATAGTGCTTTTCCCACATTTAACCTTTAAAAGCATCACCTTGGAATTGTCTTTATAACATTATGAAATCTGTGGTGGGTTGGCGCCCTGCCCGGGATTTGTTCCTGCCTTGCACCCTGTGCTGGCTGGGATTGACTCTAGCAGACCCCCGTGACCCTGTGTTAGGATATAGTAGGTTGGAGAATGACTGACTGACATTACGAAATACTGGAGCACTCTCTGTGATGACAAGTTCAGCTTTGATTCCTTCCTTAAGCCGGATGTGTTGGGTTAATAAAATGCCTTCAATGACCCCCTAAACTGGATTAAGATGCCATGAGTTTGTCACATCATGTTCAGTGGCATTTTGTCCACTTTCGCCACTCCCCAAGTTTTCAGCAGCAAAAAATTACAATCATAAACTTGCTTGAAATTAAATACTTACTTTTTAATAAAAATATAAAATGTTGATAGTTTTAAATTATGTTTAATGATGTGTTTGTCAGAAATTATGGTGTTTTTTGAAAAAAAGAATACAAACATATACATTACTGACGCAACCACATGCCAGGTTAGGTTATCTGCCTGTGCAACGTGTTTGAAGATTTGACTTAATGCACTTTTAATTAGCTAATCAGCAGCACAGAAAAGTATCACATTAGTCTGTGTCCAATTAAGGGGTACATAAAACAGACATGAGACATAAAAAGTAAAACATCCATTTGAGAATATACAGTAGATATACACACGTAGGTGCCACACTGATCGCCGTTCTTATTAACAGTGAAACATCCACATGCACCCACCATATCGGAGAGGTCCAGATCTGCTTGTAAATTCATATACAGTGGGAAAAATAAGCATTGAATACAACATTTTTCACAGTAAATATATTTCTAATGGAGCTATTCATATGAAGTTTTCACCAGATGTCTGTAACAACCCATGTAATACACAAATACAAAGAAAACAAAACAAATAATTTAACAGTGAACCTCATACATGGTGGTGAACAAACGAGGATGATATTTGTCAAATTTTAATGAAAGTTTTTAAAAGTAAATTAATTTGGAAGATGATTGTGTAGTACGTTGAATTAAATAGCCTTTAGCTAATGCATTCAAGAGCTGCAGTCCTGTTGCCATTTTGATTGTTTTAATGTTATTTTGTCTTTGTCTTCTATACAATGCCAGTAATATAGAAGATTATTATTATTACTAGCCTATCAAAGAAATTTTTTAAATATTTGGCATCTCTTGCCCTATATGCATACCTTCAGTACCTGAAATCAAACAATTTATATGTGATTGAAGTGCACATTGCAGACTTTCATTTAAGAGTACTTACAGACATTTCAGTCACAACATGTAGAGATTAAACATTTTTTCTACACAGTCCCCCCAAACATTATGGAGGGCACTATACAATATACACATAAATTAAAATAAACATTGCTTGAAATAAATTTCTAATTTCCCAATGTGGAAAATAACCTTAATTCAACCACAGCAAAATACAATACCTTACAATTAAAAACTCTGTTTTGCATATGCCAGATACTGTTCTGATTTCAAGTCATTTTTATTAATTTATTTGTTTGTTTATTCATTCATCCATCCATCCATTATCCAACCCGCTATATCCTAACTACAGGGTCACGGGGGTCTGCTGGAGCCAATCCCAGCCAACACAGGGCGCAAGGCAGAAAACAAACCCTGGGCAAGGTGCCAGCCCAATGCAGTGTTTATTCATTCATTCCATGATCAACCACTAGCTTTGTACTTATTAATTACTAGCCGTGCCCCATGGCTCCACCCACATAGAAGTGAAACAAGACAATAAGGAGAGCCCCACCCAGCTCCCCACTCCTGATGTCATACTTCTCCCTCCCCTCGGCCTGCTGCCTCTGTCCCGGATTAGCACAAATATATTGCTCCTGAAAGCTAACTATGATTCTTAGTGCAGAGAGAAGTTGCAAAATCAACCGGAATGTTGGTTGGATAATGGATGGATGTTCAAGGAAATTCTGGAAAAGAATCTGATCTAAATCTATTAAGCAGTTCCCTCAAGAAAAGCAGAGATGTTGAATTTTATATAGCGTGTGTTCAGCCCCCACTTCACAACGCGAGCAGCAGAGATGAGAAGTGGCATGTGCGCAGAGCACCGTGGGTTGGGGCTTGGGGGAGGCAGTCTGGGTGATCGAGCGAAGTGAGTGAGGGAGGCACAACCCTCTAGTATAGAGATTATTATTATTATTGTTGATGTTGTTGTCATTATTTTCCTTGAGGTTCCCAGATATTTAAAGGGATTTCACTACCCATGCTCTATCTTGATATTCGTTGTGTTTATTATGTACAGATGGTTATTCATTTACAATGGTAAGCCTAAAGTCAAATTAATCTCAATTATAAATGAAGGCCCAAGTTGTTGCTGTACCCTTGAGAGGTATGACAACAATACCACTGGCATGGCTATGATATTTGTACCATTATAGTAGTATACAGCATTTTTTAAGGGTACACTTCTTGAACCCATACCATGATTGTAAAGCCCCACCATAGAGTTGTACCTTTGTTTTCCTCGCCAGTGCTCAGTGGGAGGTGAAAGGAACACAGGCCGGATAAGGTCCGAGTCTTTGCAAGGAATACAGTAAGAGGGGCACCTTCAACGTTTTGTTTGCACAGAAGAGGGAAATCAGAAGATGTCTGGAACTGTAGCCCTCCTTCAAATACTATTAGAGGGATACAAACAAATGCAGCAGACTGTTTCGGAGAGTGTTGATAGCAATAATAAAATACAACTGATATCGACAATACCTTGGATTTGCAAAAATATAACTAAATTCTTAACTACATGTGGTGGCCAAAATACTTGAAACATTAAATATCTTAAGCACATTTTCTGTGTCTTGGTTATTTCACTTAACTTTACGATTATTACTCAATGACTTAATAATGACCGATATGGCTGCAAAACTTTGGACAGGTTGCTTAAACATAACCCCATTAAATATGAATATCCTTGAAACAAAATAATTTTGCACATATTAATGATGATGCCCTGCTGTGGGCTGTTGCCCTGCCCGGGGTTTGTTTCCTGCCTTGCACCCTGTGTTGGCTGGGATTGGCTCAAGCAGACCCCAAAACCCTATAGTTAGGATATAGCGGGTTGGATAATGGATGGATGGATAGATATTAATGATGATTTGTAAATATACATAATAGCTGTAAAACACAGCACACAACTGTGTCAGGACCTGAAAATAAAACATTAGTAATAATGTCCAGACAATTAACACATAATAAATAGCTTGGCACGAATACATTTACACAAATCAAAATATCAATATATTGCTGTTTTTACCTGTATTTTCATTATGACAGAGCTAATTAGCTAATACTGGCAACAAAAAAAGATGTGATGTAAATTAAAACACATGAAAGATCTGTCATATAACGTGATTCTTTCCTGTTTTGTCTGTGGCTTTCTCCTCTCCTTGGATTTAGACCGTGCAGCTTTGAGGTCTTCTGTCAAAATCTCCGCTCAGACTGATGCACCTTTAAAAGGAAAGTCGACCACTCTGAGGAAATTGGTTTACTGAAGGGAACGCTACATCTACGTTTGAAAAGAGACACTCACCGAAAAGTTAACCTGTAAGTAATTGGAACTACTTAAAGTATACATTCTCATAAACCAGAAGTTAAGAGGCAGCTACAAACTTCTATTGAGGACGTTCAGTCTATAAAAGCTACAGGAAGACTTCAGTTCCCTGAAACCAGCAAGGCTCTGCTGGTCTCGACTGGAATAAGTGTGAGATTTAAGCAAAGGATTATGGGCAATCTCGAAATACAAACGCATGTCACAAGTAAACTTGGAGTATTCCACATTGCATCATTTTTGTTTTTTATGTTGAAAAAACAAACATAAATGTTATTACCAATGATGGCTCGTTTCTCTTTGATTATGGAGAAATATTGTATGAGAATAGTTTTTAATATTGTTATAGACGTTATCTATTGTAATAATCTGAATTAAAGGGTGGCATGGTGGCGCAGTGGTAGCGCTGCTGCCTCGCAGTTAGGAGACCTGGGTTCGCTTCCCGGGTCCTCCCTGCGTGGAGTTTGCATGTTCTCCCCGTGTCTGCGTGGGTTTCCTCCTGGCACACCGGTTTCCTCCCACAGTCCAAAGACATGCAGGTTTGGTGGATTGGCAATTCTAAATTGGCCCTAGTGTATGCTGGGTGTGTTTGTGTGTGTCCTACGGTGGGT
This sequence comes from Polypterus senegalus, assembly GCF_016835505.1. NCBI lineage: Eukaryota > Metazoa > Chordata > Cladistia > Polypteriformes > Polypteridae > Polypterus > Polypterus senegalus. The sequence continues at coordinate 105,273,136 of NC_053158.1, forward strand.
TGGCGCCCTGCCTGGGATTGGTTCCTGCCTTGTGCCCTGTGTTAGCTGGGATTGGCTCCAGCAGACCTCCGTGACCCTGTGTTCGGATTCAGTGGGTTGGAAAATGGATGGATGGATGGATTATGGGGAATGTTTCGGTGGTCTTATAGCTCAGTGTGCGCGAGTCAGGAACAGTGGACGCGCTTGTTTGAAGGCTGCGAGTCCATGTAAGATGTGATGCATTTGTTAAGATATGCATATCGTAGAGTAACTAATTACATTCTTCATAGCTTTTTGCTGCATATTCCATAGCAGAATTATCGGCGATGTTTCCTAAAAAGATTCCGTGATTGAAAAAAAAAAACAGATTCTACACAAAAAGCCTAGATATCATAAACTCAATAAATGATGCTAAACTAAATTATTTATGTACTTATTGCATGTTCACCTCATGTCTGCGTGGTTTTCCTCCGGAAAAGACATATAGGTTTGGTGCATTGGCGATACTAAATTAGCCCAAGTGCATGGCATGTATGTGTGTGTTCGCCCTGCAATGAATCAGCGCTCTGTCCAGGGTTTCTTCCTGCCTTGCACCCAATTTAGTCTGGATTGGCTCCAGCAGGCCCCTGTGATCTTGTTCAGAAATAAGCCGAATAGAAAATCACTGACTATGTACATAAGTATCAAATAAATGTTACTTACTTTTGATTATATTCCTACTTATCGGAATATTCGCATTTCTTTCAGAACATCTTTGGTATACTTCTCCCAAAGATTGTATTAAGCTTTATTATGAAGATCCCGTAATAATTATTTTTTGGCTCCCAAGTTGTATGTGCGATTATATTTAGTTACTCCTTGCTTGGCAAGGAGTCCGTCTTTAGTAGTTGTCCGCTTTTAAGTTGTGTGTGTGTGTGTGTGTTCTTTGTTTTAACTCAATTCAACTGAGAAAATAAAATCTCTCTACCTGAGCCGAGGAGTTAGGCAGAACTGTCAAGTTTGTAGTAATATTTAATAATAATTGATATTTTGGTTCATCTAGACCAGTTTTGATGTTCGGTGATCTGTACGATACTCTTTAAAATAAAGGTGCCAATGTGGTTCTTCAGAGCGATGTCATATTTATTTATTGATGCCCGTAGCAGACTCCTAACAGTAAATAATCTTGAATAGATGGTAACCGATTTGTGAAATACCATGGACAACGATTTTTAATGGACTCCCGCTGCATACAAAAACACAGCAGGCTAAGTCCTGGTTTTCTTAATGTGTGAGTCTCCTGCTCATTGATAGCTTCATTTTTTTCTATATATCAAAAAGTTTTTCAAACCCCAAAGATTCAACTTCATATGCAAAGAACTCTTCCAAGAATGAAATGGTACTTTGTCAAGCAATGCTTCTCCACATAACCCAGTAAAGAACCATAAAGTGCCATTAAAGAACCAAGATTTTTAAGAGTGTATATATTCTGGAATTTTAATGGTTTCAACAATGCATTGAAGCTCTTTTGACATTTGAATGCTTTGCCACTCGTCATCAAGGTAATTTAGTTTAGTTGCAGTATCAAGGGTTTAAAAGTGAACTTCTATACGAGGTGGCCGGTCTTGCAGCCAAAAGTCTGCGCTCTGTACGAAGGGCAAACTTGACAAAACGTGAACGCGTGCGCAGACTGCAGCAGTCTCAATCAAAGTAAATACTCATACAGTGTCATGCATAGGACAACTTAGATTTCATTAATTTCTTTAAAAAAAGAAAAAATACAGAAACCCAGACAATGGTCAAAATTTTAAATCCTTATACAGCAAAGTAAAGATGTCGGAGTTTAGGTAACATTGAGCAGTAATGGTTATCAACTAATCACCATATGATGCATACTGTTTGAAATTCCATAATGTTTCGTTATAATTAGGAATATCATCGGCTTCATGGATGACTGACAGTCATCCCACCGGATGCTGAAAACACGACGAGCGGCTGAATTGGGACGGAACATTTCGGAATCCTGCATGTTGACTTCATTCGAGTTCTGTTAGATAAAGCCGACAATGTTGACGTTCATTAGTAGGCGTACCATCCAGTCAATTTCCAAACTCGCCTATACCCTGAGCGAGATTGCGGGGTAGCTGGAGCCATTTCTAGAACTAATCATGCGCAAAGCAGAAACCATACCAATTCAGGCTGATCCAGTATAGGTCAATGTATCAACTCCGTATACATCTACAGAATCAAACTCTACTCAATCAAATCCATCCACCCGTTTTCTAAATATGCAGTTTAGAAACACTATAATCCAGTCCAATCCAAATTCTATTTAGCCTAATGTAGCAGTTGTCATAGTTTCCAGAATCAAATGTAACCATCCATTCACCCATTTTCTGAACCAGTTTGTCCAGAACAAGGGGGGGAAGATGGAGACTATCCCAGCAAGCTTTTGAACCCAAGGCAAGAACAAATCCCTTGGCAGGGCACCAATCCATCACAACGTAAACACAAACACACATGCACACTGCCAGTTCACCTAATCCGTTTTTGACTATTCAAGGAAATCGGTGCACATGGGGAGATCCTGCAAATATAGCTGGTGTACTTTTTTGGTTATCCGGCTTGTTCACGTCAGATTTCATCGCACATCGGATGAATTTCTGAAAGTCTCAATTCAAAGCACATCTATGGAAAGTACGCAGAGCATTTCTATTAAGTTTGTATCCCTCCTCCACCGAGTTGGGCGGAACCAAAAAGGTTTCCCCTTTTCTTTTGATACAACACATAGAAGATTTCATCAATGAAAGCAAATCCTGTACACCGATTGTATGTCTGATTTGCTGTCTTGAATTTAAGAAAGTCATTTTAGAATATGTTTGACATTAGATAAGTTACGTTTGTAGCCATGGTAACACCAAATGTTTTGACAATCAGAATGATCTGTTCGTCAAAAATGACAACAAAAATCAACTTATAGTAGCCATACAACGAAATGCCCGCACCACTATAGGCCGGAGTCGCCTAAACCCAAGGACAGCGCGTTGCAATGGTAATTGAAAGTAAACATTCGATTTCAGAACCTGTTTTACAGTACGAGATTGTAGGAAGCCATGGGGAGTCGATCCAAGGGCCGTTTCTATTATTTACATAGATCAGGGTCTTAGCCCACATTTACCATTGTTACACACGTCTTAACTTAAAGAACATTTGTGGCTGAATAATTTGTCCCTCCTAGAGTTTCATGAGATTTATATAAATATAGTGACATTGATCAGGGGCTATAGGTTATATAAGGTGGACCAACAAGATCAGAGGCTTACCGCCATTATGATCCAGGAAAAGATCAGGGGCTTAAGCCTTTGAAACCCCCGCCACTGAGTTGATCCCGAACTGAATGGACACTGAACGGATTGAGACGTGTTGTGTCCCGGTGCGAGGAGCATCATTATTTATTTATTTTTTTTCCCCATTATTATGTATATGTTGCTTTAATTTATTTTACCCTGGCAGCACCTTGGACAGCAATGCAGGTCTTGTGTGAGCCTGCCCCTAATGCGATTGATTCGCTGGACAATCACTGACAAGGTAGTTGGGGGCAGGGTTAAGACAGGATTTAAGATGGCCACTGCTGTTTGTTTAGGGGTGCTTGCTTGGCAGAAAGGTGTCCGAACCGCTGCGAAGGGACTAAACGTTTGGACTTTTTGTAAAGTGGTTTGCTGCTGGCTGCAAGGGCGATGTCATCAGGACCTGAAGAGAGTGGACTACGGCGCGGTGGTCCAAGTCTGGAGGGAAAAGCGTCGTTGGTGGCAAGGGCAGTGGCCACGGGATATTTGTCCCTTTTTCTCTTTGTGTCCAGGTACCCGATCGAGGAGAGTGAGTGAGAACACGGAGGCTGATCGGGTGACGCCGAGAGAGATTGGGAGTGGAACCAGGCTGACGGAATGGACGGCGGGTGGACCAGAACGGAGAGAGAGAGTGACTCAGACCCTCGCGATCCCCAGTGAGCCTAAAGGGAAGTGGCTAATAACTAGTTGAGTGTGTGCACTGGCCTTATGACTGAGGATGGGGGGGGAAAAAGGGTCTGAGGGTTTTTTCTTTTGGCTCTTTGCCATAGGATCCGTGATGTGACGGAGGAGAGACGTTGACGGTGGTGTGGAGCAGCAACAGTGATTAGCTGGTTGGAAGGATACCATTACTGGAATGCTGCAACTGGACACCGTTGTGGATTATAGGGAAGGTGTTCAGCATTGGAGAATTAGGACTTGTGAGAACTGGGAATTGAGCATTTGAGCACAGGGGACATTGAGCGCTGCCAGGGGTTTTTGCTATTTGGTTATTTATTTTGGTTTAAGTGAGGGTCTTGTGGTGAGAGCACAAAGGCCCAAGAATTGTTTAAGTTTGTTTATTTATTTTTTTCTTAATGTTCAAGTGCTGGGTTATTGTTTGTGGAGTTTAGCTATTCATCTTTTCTTTCCCTTTTTTATGCTTCCCCCATCCCTTAATAGCATTTATAGTGTGCTGTGTTTTGTTTAATTTGAGTATTGTGGGTATAAGAACTGAGTGATGTGCTTTCCTAGGGTGATATAACTCAAGTGCTGTGTGAAGAAGAACTGAGGGTTGTTTTGGTTATTTTGGACTGCTGTGTTCATCACGGGTGGGTTGGAGGGGGCGCCCGGACCAAGGGGAGAGATTTACCATCTGGATAGATAAACTTGCTCATTCAATAAATGTGTATTTGAACTTACTGCTACGTGTGGGTGTGGTCCCTCTGTTTTGTTGTGCGCCGGAGGAACCAAAGGGGTGTAACAAACTTAAACGATAAACCAAAATTGCTGTTGGGGGTCTTTTACCCTGGGCCACCACAGACGCACCGTCAGATCCAGTCAGGTACTGAACTTCGGCCGTCTCATCACAACTCTGAAGTTTTATCACGAATAGGCAAGGCATGTGCCAGCGGCCATCTCTCAGACTCGACAACGATCGGTCCAAGCCGCTTTGATCCCAGGCTGCTGCAGAACAGGAGGCTGAATCGTGGGTTTCAACATGTAGAATAGAGAAGACTTCATGCTGTCCTTGAATGTACCACAAAACCAACTGGTGTCTGTCAATAGGGAATCGGCGCCCCTTCCCTATTAACTTCTGCGTTGATATCACTCTTAAAAATAAACGGGCTAGAATGGTTCTTTGGAGGGGAACTATAGGGAACCCTTTTTGGTTCTAAAAAGACCCACCCACGTGAAGGTTCCAGAAACAACCTGCATTTAATTAGATGTGTAACAAGCTCCGTACAGTAAATATTCATGAAAAGATTGATTTTTAAAGTACTGTTGCTGCATACTGTTGCACAAGCTAAGTCCAGGTTTTCTTATTCTATTGGTAGCATACAATAAACGTGTGCTGTTGGTTTTTTTTTTTGGTTTTTTTAAATCTACATTAGGGGGCTCTGCCCCCTGCTAGCTTCGCTCGCCAACCCCCTACCTGCTATCATTTCCTGGCCCTACCACTTGCGATGAATCGTGCTGTTTTTGGATAAACATGAATATAAACTCTGTCTTTAACTGTCTTTTAAAACTATTATCACTGACAATTCGTCACATGTTGGTCTATTATATATGTGCGTGTGATCTTTCGGATGCATATAGAAATCCAAGAAAACCTCTTTGTCCGTGTCTTTCAGATGCTTTTCGTGTAAAGTGCGATACTTTTGGACGTGTGGATTTGTATCCATTATTTGCTGTATAATTTCAAATACGTCCAATCATTTAAATCTTTCAATTCTATGTTGCATCGCTTCTCCGTGATCATAAATATAAACCTGACCGAATTGTGGTTTCTTTGAAATTAAACTTGTAGTAGCTCTGTCGTATTACCTATGTCCATATATTCAATCTCTTTTCGCTGTTCCGTTATTTCAGCAAGTAATTTCCATTTGTTAGCACTAATGTGATCTTTACTATCAGTTTTTTTGAAGACTTTCGAATTTTAGTATATTTTCATAATCTCTACCCTGCTCTGCATGTGTATTGCACCAACGTTTTTGAACCTCTTTACGACGTTCTACTTTGTCTTCTACACTTTGTCTTTCTTCTACTTTTTGCCTTTTATTTCCACCCCTGCTTGGACCTGTTAGGTTTTCAATTCATCTCTTGGCACAAAGTCTTGTCTTGCTGGCCATGAAATTCTTTCTGGAAAAGTCTTATCTCATCCCAAGATTTTTTTAATATACTGTAATAGAGAGATATTACAAATTTTTGCAAAGCACAAAGAAATAACTTTCTATGCAGAGAACTGTTCCCACAATGAAATGGTGCTTTGTCAAGCAACACTTGTACAAGGAATCATACAACCCAGTAAAGAATCATTCAATACCATTAAAGAACAAGGATTTTAAGAGTGGCAGCCTTAACTGAACCAAACATGCATGGGTCCCTGAATCATTTAAACACTGATTGTATTTCATTTATTTCTACCTTTGCACTTTTAACAGTGCCGCATTAGTGTCGGTTTAAATTAACAGATATGGTTTCAGTATATTACACTATAAGGTGCCTAAAAAAGGGGGCTATTGGAAAACTTTAATATAACTTAATATTCTGAATTCATTCAGGCAAGCAAGGTGACATCAGGTCCAATCCACATATAGCATCTTTAGAAAGTGAGTTCAGGACTTGTAGTGTTCACTTTGGAGTGTACTGTAGGTCAGGACACTAGAAATGATGCAGAGAATTGCACACAGCAGCTTCAAATGAAAATGACTTATTTATTCGTTGATAATACACCTCTGCTTGAACAGGTTATATATGTTTGTGTGTGGTCTACAATAAAACAATACATAACACTTATTGGTAAATTACACAAAAGTCCACTAGATGTCAGTATTACTCAAATTAGGTACAGTACTAGTTTATTCGAAGTATGAGATCTAAATCAATCAAGTTTATCAGTAAACAGTTTCAACAAACTCTACAGTAAAGTACATTGATGTCAGTGACGTGCGGTGAGATTCATGGCTGGTGACTCCTTCCGAGTCAGATTTACAAATATATGAACCCAAAAGAGTAGCTTATTCACTATTCAGTTGGCAGCATGCACATTGATTGCTGGTAATGTTTCATATCTCATCAGTATTTTTTACACACACACAGATAAGTAGCATATTTGACTAAGAAAGAATGTTACATTTATAGCGGCGAGAGAGAGCGGTGAGTTCGCATTTGCTCCTCGCCCTCATGTGTTCTTAGAGAGACAAGGGACAGGCATCAACCCCATGTGTGAGGGAGAGCACAGTCTGAGGTGAGGTGAGGCTCGTTGCTACGGCACCTTGCGTTTCTCTAGTGCATTTGAACAAGAAATGCGCAGTGATTTTGACTATAAAAATTATCAAAAGTATTGGAATCATACAAAAAAAATTTATAGCATAAAACAGTGGACAAATTTATTTTATGTTATTATTAGTTTTTTTTTAAATTTCATGATGACAGGTAGGGCGGCATGGTGGTGCAGTGGTAGTGCTGCTGCCTCGCAGTAAGGAGACCTGGGTTCGCATGTCAGGTTGGGTTTCCTCCCACAGTCCAAAGACATGCTGTTTAGGTGTATTGGCCATCCTAAATTGTCCCTAGTCTGTGCTTGGTGTGTGGGTGTGCATGTGCATGTGCCCTGCCCCTGTGTTGGCTGGGATTGGCTCCAGCAGATCCTCATGACCCTGTGTTAGGATTTAGCGGGTTAGATAATGGATGGATGATGACAGGTGAGCAGAACCTCACCTGTTTCCCCTGACTGCATGTCCCTGATTGATGTAACAACATAAACTATAACTGAGAGAATACTGTTGAATGTAAATAACACTAAGGCACATTCCCAACATATAAACTCTACATAGTACACTTTAAAACAACATAGCATCTTAAAGTGTAACAAACATACGAGTCAAATGTATATATACCCACCCCTGGTCATTAGCACACATTTTGTGACTGACTGGGTATATTATAAATTCACAGCTATTGCCATTATTATAACTCTTTAAGGAAAATAACAAACAAGGAAAAACAAACACACCTGAATCTTACATCTCCGCTAACATCCCATAATACGCATCTCTCGTGCATGCTGGGAAGTACACCTTGAAATGTGAGCCGTGTCTCTTATTTATTGCTGTCTCTCTGACATTCACTCTTAACACATTTTGTTCTGTTGCAGCCTTGTGTTAAAATCATTCTCAATTCATTATTTTTCCCCACAACAAGCAACGCTTAACATCCCAGAATCATAAAAGAGAAAACAGGATTTTAGAAATTATTTGCTGATCTATTAAAAAAATAAATAAGTAAATGAAAAAAACAGAAATATCACATTGGCACATGTATTCAGACCTTTTACTATGACTCGTGAAATTTGGCTCAGATGCATCCCATTCTATTAAACGTATTTATTGTTTAGAATCTACCTGCCATCAATTAAATTGACTTCAGAATAACCCCTACTCCATTTCTCCTCCTATCCACACCATGATAGAACAATTTGAATCCACCTCTGATCCACCTGGCCTTACTCCCCTTCCATTTAGTCTCTTGCACAAGTACAATATATCAACCTTCCTTCATTCCTACCAGTAATACTGCAAACATTCAAAGTTCTTACCCTCAGTTCCACTCTCTTTACCTTCCTCCTCTCCTCCTGCCTCTGGACACGTCTCTCCCCTCTTGTTCTCCTTCTTCTTCTTCAGCCAACAGTAGCCCAATTTACACCAGCACCCTGTTGACTAACAGTACTGGTGGTGGTCGTTGTTGTTAACCTGGGGCTCGACTGATCCCCGTAAAATAAATATATATATATATATATATATATATATATATATATATATATATAGCCAACCCGCGTACCATACGCCGCATAATCAGGCCGGTTTTTTATTGAATTTTAAGCACAGGGAGAAAATTAACATTTGAAACACCGGTAATGTAATAAATCAGCAAGAAAAGCAACATTGTAACAATGCACGGAACGAACCAACACACAATCGTCCGTGACTGAAAACCGGTGGATCGTCCTCGCGCCTTCTGCTGCTAGACGGAGGGATGGGGGTTCACGGCACGGAGAGTGGAACGGGAGGAGAGAAGGACGTCCATTCAGCTCCGTCCGTCATGCTAGTCTGCTGATTTCTCGTTCAGTATGTACTGCCCGGTCACGTGCCCACCTCCAACTTGTCACTTGTGTCGTCGTCTTTACACAGTCCAGATGCACATGTGACTGACGTGGACTTTTCATTGCTCTGTGCGGTTTTGCCGCTTTTCTATATATAATCCACCAAGACACCTGACCACGGTAGTAGCGAGGTGGGAGGGGGGTGCGTAGAAAGTGCAGGAGCATCTAAGAAGACGCACGTTTGTCGCGACGCAACCAGTGGGAGCGTCAGGACCGATCCGGGGTAGACGGCCGCCTTTGTGCGAATGTGGTTTCGCCGCCCTACGTACCTATTTTCTATTATGATATGACGGATATTACTATTACATGTACTACTTCAAACAGGATTATGACGGTGTTAGGGTTAGAGTCGGGATGTATAAATAAAATTTAATTTCAAACGATTAATTTCAAATCAAACCAGCCTAGATTAGAAAGCCGGTTTATTTAATCGTTCTAAGCGACAGGCAGCTCTGCACACAGTGACAGTCAATTCAGAGATCGCCGCAGCTCCGCTGTCTTTGCCGCTTCTCTTGACTCGCAATCCCGTTGAGGAAAACGCGTCTCACATGAAATCTATCGCCTTCGCGACGCAACTATGAAATATGCAAGTTGAACGTTGACTAAGGGACTACACACATTTAGAGAGCGTGCCGTAAACACATGGTAAGCAATGGAACCGTTCAGACAGAGCGTGCGATGAGCCGGCGACCATCAAAGGCTTTTGCGCCCGCTCGCGCGAGCAAATCGTTATGTATGTGGAGTCCCTAATAGGCATCAACGCATCGACTACAATACACGCCACTTTGTCAAGCTCACTGCAAACGCCGCCGCTGCTATAGTCGTCGGCCGCGCTCAGACTTTAAAATTCAAAGGCGGACAGCCGCCGGTCGCAGCGTCGCCGGCTGCTGCACGTCTCCTCAACGCCGCCTTTGAGTTTGGCCGCCACGTGCGGGCACGTTTTTGCCCGTCGCCAGGATCGGCCCTGGGGAGCGTATGAGTTTCACTTAGTGGGAATTCCACGGTTTGCAGCCCGAATGGGGCTCAACGGCTTACCCACGCCGGGTAGACACACGGTCAATGTCATGCATAATTATTTATTGAATGCTAAACACTTCTGGAAAGACACCGTTGTCTAAAAGGGAGGGTTTGAGGATACAACAGAAAGTGAATGAAAAGATGGAACTGTAGACTTTTCATTGCTCTGTGCGGTTTCGGCTGCCTTTCTATATATAATCCACCAAGACACCTGACCACGGTAGTAGCGAGGTGGGAGGGGGGTGTGAACAAAGTGCAGGAGCATCTAAGAAGACGCATGTTTGTCGCGGATGCGAATTGCTGTATGTAGCGTGTAAAACAGTTTGCCATGGAGCACGTGGTGGAGCGTCGTAACCGAAAACTTAGTTTTAAAGACTGCTCACTTCATTGTGTTTTAACCTCAGTTGTAAAGGATTGTTTTAAGGATCCCATGGGATACCCCTCGCAAACCGTTTGACACGCTGCACCATAGACTCCGGACGTATTCATGTAATCAGCGTATTGTTGAGCAGACTGTATAATAACGCCTCTGTGACTAAGAATAACGGACATCACCGAAGTTATCCCAATGTTGGCAAACAAAGCGAAGAGCCATGTCACGAAGTTTGAGAGCAACAGTTTCGTCAATGACATTTCTTCAAAAAAAACCCGACTGACAGAAACAAACAATTACCTGAAGCAGGAATTTCCATAACATTGAAAGAATTGTTGTTTCCATGAAATACACTTGAAGCGGCAGCCATGGAGGGCAAAAGAATAGTCAACGTGGCTCACAGCTGAGTTTGGACCGGAGCACAGACCAAAGCGAGTGAGTATGTGTTTGATGAGCTGTTTGATTTGGCGGGCAGTGGTGTGAGGTGCGTTCCTGAGCACGTGGGAGGAGGGGTAGAATTTCTGGGCGGGGCTTCGTTGTTCCTTTCGCATGGTTTTTCATGGTGTCGAAACCAAAAAGAATAATGAAAAGTCAACGTGGCTTAGACGTGCATGTGGACTCCTAGCAAAGACGAAAGAGGCTAACTGGGTGGTCGGTGAGTTTTTGCGTCCGGGCATATGGGCAGGCAGTGTGAATGCCTAGAGAGCGAGGGGACGCGGGCCGGTGAAAAGGAGTGTTGGTGGGTAGGAAAACGTCTTCCGTGTTCCTGCAGGAGCATCTAAGAAGACGCATGTTTGTCGCGGATGCGAATCTGTATGTAGTGTGTAAAACAGTTTGCTATGGTGCAAGCGGTCATGCGTTGTAACCGAAAAATCGGTTTTTAAAGACTGCTTACTTCATTGTGTTTTAACCTCAGTTGTAAAGGATTGTTTTAAAGATCCCATGAGATACCCCTCACCTGCTGCATATGGCGATTCACCTCCGCGAGAAACTCGCCTCTATGAACAGTCAACGTAGCTCGGAGGTGCATGACATTAACCTGCCCTGCACCGCATGTGGCCTCCTCGACAGACGAATATAAATGACGCCACTTTTCTGTGTCCTCGCGTCCGACTTGGTGGGCGTGCCCCTGCGAGTTGTCGCCGTATCCAATGGAGTTGGTGGGCGTGGCTCCTTCCTTCGTGCGCCATAGGTGTCTCACTTGTCGGCGGCTTAGTGAATCCACGCCCCTTCCGGCGTGCTTTTCATGGTTGTCTTGCCTTAGTGAATTATATATATAGATAGATATATATATATATATATATACATTCATTGCATTCGTAGTCTGAGTCTCGACCGGATTGTATGGATGATGACCTACCAGGTAACGCATGTGGTTGGTCTGCCATTCGGCAAACATCCGCCACGGGGCTCTCTTCAGCCGAATGGTAGGTGTGGAATGGAAAAATACAGCTTGTCCCTGTGACATTTAGCAGTTACAAAATGTGTATGTGACATTTCTATGTATACCCTTGTGTGAGGTACAGAGTGTACTGGGTGAGCAGGTCAAAGGAATCTGCCCAGCACAAGTCTGTTATTATAGTTCCTGTTTGTCTCAGAATCTGCCCTTTAACCAGTTTTTTATTATAGTTCCTGTTTTAAAGCTCCAAATAAGGTAACTTCTTCTTTTTTATTTTGTCAGCAGTAAGAAATATGTACCGCCGCCTCTATTTTTGGTATAATAATGTCATTTTGCTCAACTCTGTAAGCTATAAAAGAGCAAAGAATTTCCTGTACGAGGGCTTCTCTAGTCTAGGTGCAATAAAGTGTATATTACTGATTAATTTTATCTGGTGTGAGACTCCTACTCTGTCCGGGAAATAATGAATAAAAGAAGAATCGTCCACAGTTTTTTGGCGCCCGAACGCGGGGCAGGAGACGATCGGCTGACTCCTTGATCGGTACCCGCCTTATGGATCTGTCTTCTTTGAAGCAGACTGCCGCTACTGTGTGCACCGGCAGCAGAGTAAACAGCTCCGATAAAAGTTAGGACTGTCCTGTCCTAGGACGGCTTCTGAGTGAGAAGTCCCCGGTCTCCTCCTGACTCCGAGTGGAGTACTCTGCGTTGCGCACCAGACTAAATGCCTAGACTAGGGTAAGTACCGTCGGGGGTTTCCTTGGTGGTGGGTATGATAAGAGTGATAAGTAACTGACAGTTTTTTAAACTGACACTAGCGGCCCAGGATATTAATTATCTACTCGAGGTTTTTTAATTAACTGTTGGGAAAGGATGTAGGAGTCCGAACTGGGATATTAGTGGGATAGGCATTGGGACGGTTAAAAGGTGCGTGGCACACCTAAGGTAAAGAGCCCATTGCCCGTCAAAGGTCAGTCACGGACAAAGACGGTTAACAGTTAGGTAATTTAAGAGAAAAGGAAATCGAGTAGGAAAAGAACAGTGTACACTGAATATAGTTTCAATTCACTTTGCCCTGTTAACCTCTTGGGACGTGACCTCATGACTAAACTTTCCCTATCGATTACTATGACCCCCAAAGGCTTTTAACTGTTCCACCCCTATGATTCTTTTTCAATCCTCTCACCCAACACCTTCCTTTGCAGCTTGGACTCTTTCCATTTCCCCACACACCATTTTATTAAAAGCCCTTAGTTCATTCCCTTCCTGCTTGTTTCCCCATCTCCAGGTCCCTGACACCCTTCACTGTACTGCCCAATACTTCCCTGCTGAAGTTGATACCCCTTGGTTGGAATCTTTTCTTTCCTCAGCTCCCACACCGCAAATTATACTTGTTCCCTGTTTATTCCTGTCCTCCACCAAAGCTGCTACATCTGTCCATCTCACCCCTTCCCAGCAAATTTACTATTTGGGTGACTCTGTCCCTCATATTTCTCTTGCCAAATCGCATGACACCCAGTGGGTGCAAATTGGACCTTGGGTTCAACACTGTCTTGACCGGACAGATTGGCAATATGTTGCCCCTGGTGTCTTCGACACCTCTGACCATTTAATTACAAAGGTTGTTCTCCAAACTGATTTTTTAGTCAATCGTAGTCTCTGCACACCTTCCCCGTCATGTTCTGTTTTTCCCTTACAAGTTACATTTCCTCCATTGCCTTGGCTCGCAGATATCCCATCCTGCCTATGGTCTCAGGATAAAAACGATTTTGGCAGAATAGCCCATTGTGAACCTCTGGTGATCTACCCAAAATCCTCCTTCCGTGCTTTTACTTTTCAAAACCCGCCGTTGGACTTGGACTGTTATGCCTCAGGGCTACACTGAGTCTCCTTGTGTGTATGGACAAGCGCTTGCTCAAAATCTTGAGGGTTTTGGCCAGACCGTGGTTCCACATTAATTCAATATGTTGATGATATCATGCTCTGCAGTGATTCGCAGGAATCATGTGAAACGGACACAATGAAATTACTTCTTTTCTTGGCTGAAAATGGCCATAAAGTGTCCAAAGCTAAATTACAATTGGTACAAACAACTGTTAAATATGTAGGTCATGACATTACTAATGGCACAAGAGCTCTCTCCACTAGTCGCATTACAACCATTCAGAATCTTCCTAGACCGGTCACTAAACAACAGGTTATGTCTGTCCTAGGCATTCTTGGATATTGTCGACAATGGATCCTTAATTTTCAGCACGTGCACAGCCACTGCAAGATCTGGCCAACACTCCCGGCCTTCCCTTATCTGGCCACGTTCCCTGGACTCCTGATGCTGAGACCGCATTTTCTGACCTAAAGACTGCCCTCCTTTCTGCCCCCACCCTCGGTTTACCTGATTATTCTCGTCCATTCACATTGTTTGTGGACGAAAAGGGGGGATATATGAATGCCGTGTTGACTCAAATACATGGAGACAAACAAAGGCCTGTTGCATATTTTTCGAAAAAATTAGACCCAGTTGCAGCTGCTCTTTCTCCCTGTCTAAGAGCAGTTGCTGCTGCCACAGAAGCAGTCTTAGCTAGCACCGATATAGTACTCATGAGTCCACTGACAGTTAAAGTTCCGCATGCAGTTCATTCCATTTTAGTACAAGCAAAAACTTCTCATCTAACCACAGCAAGAGCCATCCATTATCAGAACGTTCTTTGCACTCTCTCAAATGTCACAATTGAAAGGTGTTCTACCCTCAATCCGCTACTCTACTCCCGACTAGTGAGGAGGGAGAACCGCATGATTGTCAGGAAGTGATTGCTCGAGAAGTTAAGCGCGATTTGATTTGCAGGAAACTCCATTAGAAACAGGTGAAATCATATTTGTAGATGACTGTTCGTTAAGATTAGAAAATGGAGCTCCGTCGACCAGTTATGCTGTGGTCCAAGGGGACCACCTACTGGAAGCTAACCGAATTACCTCTAGCCTCAGTGCACAAGCAGCTGAACTAATAGCCCTAACTTGAGCATGTCAGCTGTCAGAAGGAAAAGACATAACTATTTACACAGACTCTCGCTATGCTTTTGGAGTCTGCCATGATCACGGGGCATTATGGAAATTAAGGGGTTTTAAGACCAGTACTGGCAAGCCCATTCAACATCAGAAGTTAATTGAATCTCTGTTGGATGCCATAACTAAACCATCTAAATTGGCTATTGTAAAGTGCCAGGCACACACTGGCAAACAGGATCCTGTTAGTAAAGGAAATGAATTGGCTGATTACTTTGCTAAAAGAGCTGCTCATAATAATGTTCCAGTTTCTCTTTTCCAACAGAGTTCGGAGTCGGTTCTAGATAACCAGATGATTTCTTTACAGAGCTCAGCAACGGATCTTGAGAAGAAGAAATGGTCCAAGGAAGGCTCCTTGATTGAAGGTGTTTGGACCCACCGTCAGACTAATAAGCCTTTTCTTCCGAAAGCTTCCTT
Organism: Polypterus senegalus; assembly: GCF_016835505.1. Classification (NCBI taxonomy): domain Eukaryota; kingdom Metazoa; phylum Chordata; class Cladistia; order Polypteriformes; family Polypteridae; genus Polypterus; species Polypterus senegalus. Next base: position 105,288,564 of record NC_053158.1, read on the forward strand.
TCCAGGAATGGCGAAAATAGCCCACGGACTGGACCATGCGGGAAGAGATGCTATGATTCAGGATGTTGAGAAGCATTGGGAAGCAGTAGGGTTTTCTAGTTATGCAGATCAATTCTGTAAGAGATGTGCGCTGTGCCAAAGGTTTAATGTGGGAAAAGGCACGCAGGTAAGTCCCGCCGTTACCCCGAATCCAATGGGACCATTTGAGCATCTCCAAATGGATTTCATCGAATTAACGCCGTCAAAGGGATATCGGTACTGTTTAGTAATTGTCGATGTGTTCTCCCGATGGGTAGAAGCATTCCCTTCTAAGCATAATGATGCCAAAACTGTGGCTAAAGCGTTAATAAAGGAAATTATACCTCAGAAACTGCAGACAGATAATGGGACACATTTTGTGAATTCAGTCATAAATGAACTAACCACATGGCTCCAAATTAATGTACACCACTACTGTACGTATCACCCACAGAGTGGAGGTATAGTTGAAAGATGCAATGGCACTTTGAAGTCAAAATTAGCAAAAATTTGTGAGCAGACAAATCTTTCCTGGCCTGATGCCCTTCCACTGGCCCTGATGGGGCTACGAGGGGACACACTGACAATTGGGGCTATCGCCGTTTGAGATTCTTACCGGTAGATCCATGCCAGTTGGTATGGTTATAGGGAATGTGAACCTACATACTGTGGACAATGATCTTCTCTCTAGTCTTTCAGGTCTCCGAGCCTCTCTGAAGGAGGTCCATGAACAAGTGAAGCAAGCCTGGAGATCCACCCCTCCCTCTGAGGATTCGCCTATCCCATTAAGAACCTGGATCCTGGTTCGTGACACCCGCAGGAAACACTGGCACCAACCCAGGTGGCGAGGACCGTTCCAAGTTCTTCTGTCAACCCCTCACGCTGTGAAAGTTGAAGGACTACCTGCCTGGATCCACGCATCTCATTGTAAAAGATGGCACCATTCCTCTGTCTTTTGATCCTTTTCCGTTTTGTTCTATCTATCCCTGTTCGCACCGAGAACCACAAGGATTCAGCGTTCTTCAGGGTACTACTCATTCTTTTACCCTGGACTTTTGTTCTGTTGCGTCCTGTACTGGTTCTCCACGTGATTGGACTTCCTCACAAAAATACGTTTGTGTCCCAGAATGTAGCTCATGGAGCGACGTGTTCGCTAACACCGGAAACCAGGACTGGGGGTATAACCCTAGACAAGCTACGCAACATGGTCTAAAGACTCGTTTTTCAATTATAAAAGGACACCCGTATGCTGAAACCTGTAAAGGCAATAATCCTATTTTATGCAATCTTTTAGTAGTTACTATTAAGAATGCTTCTTTACATGATTCTGGCATCTACATTCTTGGTGCCTATGTCTCTGGTACAGATCTGTTGGGAAAGTTCAAGATTGAGGTGTACTCCAATTCCCCCACCTCTTCCTCTTTATCTTCTCCTGTTAACGCTTCTTCTTCTTCCAATACTACTTCTCCATTCTCCTCTCTGTCCGTCCTTTCCATAGAATCCACCTTCGAGGTTGAAACTGGGTGCGGTGATCGGAACCGTTGGCTGCAATGGGTCCTGTATTCAGCTCGTCAGCTCAATCAATCCGACTGTTATGTGTGTGCCACTGCTCGTCCCCATCTCGCAACCACCCCCTTCCCTTTGTCCCATAACTCCTCCAACTCTCTTCCTTGCTTACTTTCCCTTTTTAATACTCCTTCCATTTCTCGAATTCCTCCTGCTCCCTCTCTTCTGTCTTTTCCCTCCTTCTCCATTCTTGGTTCACCTCTATGTTCGGCTCCTGGGGGCAATGGTTCAGATCTATTTTTGTCTCCCTTGCTGTTGGAGTTGTTCTACTCCTTCTTGCTGCTTACTTCCTCTTGTCCGCTGTCTCATTGCTCTTGTGTTCCGTTCTGCTCTATCTAAAGCTTACCTCCTACGTCAAGAACAAGTTTTTCTTCTGGCCCCTGAAAGTGATTCCGAAGTTTGACCTGCCAGATTCCTTTTTCTGCTCAAAGGGGTCGAGTGTGGAATGGAAAAATACAGCTTGTCCCTGTGACATTTAGCAGTTACAAAATGTGTATGTGACATTTCTATGTATACCCTTGTGTGAGGTACAGAGTGTACTGGGTGAGCAGGTCAAAGGAATCTGCCCAGCACAAGTCTGTTATTATAGTTCCTGTTTGTCTCAGAATCTGCCCTTTAACCAGTTTTTTATTATAGTTCCTGTTTTAAAGCTCCAAATAAGGTAACTTCTTCTTTTTTATTTTGTCAGCAGTAAGAAATATGTACCGCCGCCTCTATTTTTGGTATAATAATGTCATTTTGCTCAACTCTGTAAGCTATAAAAGAGCAAAGAATTTCCTGTACGAGGGCTTCTCTAGTCTAGGTGCAATAAAGTGTATATTACTGATTAATTTTATCTGGTGTGAGACTCCTACTCTGTCCGGGAAATAATGAATAAAAGAAGAATCGTCCACATAGGTAACCACCCATACTATCAGGTCGGGACTCAGACTACGAATGCAATGAATATAATTAATCAATAAAGGAGACACACGCCGTGGCGCAGCGTAAAGGAGCTTTGTCTCTGAGGCTGACGTCTGAGGTTCGAACACCGCTGGGGGTGCAGTACAGTGTGTAAGCCTGATGAGCTCAAATGAGAGCGAAACACGTGTCGCGTACTCTTTGCATTATTTGACAGTAAACTATGCTATATATACACACCCCCTATAAACTAACATGGAACATTCTTAGTTGTTCAGCTCTACCTCCAGTGTGACAATAGTCTCAGATTGTAGCTGGACAGCTAGACAGAAGCAAGACCTGTTAGACCGGAATATCCTGTCCATATGTACTTGGGTCCGAGGGTATTTGATAACCTATTGAAACGTTAAATCTTTCAAGAAATATATCCATTCATTTAAGTCTTAAAAACAAAATATAGGAGACAAGTTTTCTCTTTTGTGTGTATTATCAACTGCATTATTATTATACTTTTTTGTATAGGAGGCATACATTTTTTTTTTACCTTACTGATAGTTTCATTTTGAAATATTTGGGAACCCTTGACAAACGCAGCTCCACTTGACTGTAAGTCAGAAAACTGCTACCTGAAGTCACCCCATATAACAGAAACGAAACGGAAAACGTAAAGGACCTGAGTTGAGGGAACTGTGTTATACAAGGTTTTGTATCTTATTTCTTCACTTACATACTAGCTTGTTTCGTGAGCTTTGGACGATCGAACATAGAAGCGGGGCCACTCTGTCATTTAGGAGAACTAGGCGGTCGCTCGGATCACGAGGAGATCCCACCGTAGTGTGCCTGTGCCAAATCGTAACAACAAGTACAACAATCTTTATTTATATAGCACATTTTCATACAAACATTGTTGCGCAACGGGACACTGAACTCCATCAGGCACAGATACATTCACAACACCTGTCAATCCATTACGAGATGTAGGGGCCGCCTAGGGTGCCGTCATCTAAATGGTCGCCAAAGTTAAGGGACATGCACTCCGGACACCGAGAGGACCCCAACCTCAGTTGTCAAATTCTGAATCAAAATTATGATACTGAGTGGGCACCGTTTATTAAAGTAAAGCGCGCATACTCGTACACTAAAGGGGTGTGCGCTCCATTAAAGTCTGCAGTTTATTTACATTTATTTATTTATTTGGACAAAGCGACTTACAACATTTGAAATACAATTGGTTCAGCTTCTTTTGGTTTTTCAACTGGAACACAGGCAGGTCAAGTAACTTATGCAGGATCACACAGTTGTTAAACTAGTTGGATCTGAACACACACCGTCATGGTTTGAGGTCAAAAGTGCCACACTTGTCATATATACGAGGTACGTTCAGCAACTTAATATTTTCGTTAGGAACGGTTAAGGCACGAGGAGTAGTAATCGGGCATTAAAAAGTTGGTAAGGCGCGGGGAAAATTGCATCGCAAAGGGAGGTGACAATGTAGAAAATTTGTTTTTGAAATTCTTAATAGAGTCTCAAAAAGGCGGAAGATCCCATTACAGGTCGCGCACAGGTCACTAATAGGCGGACGGCGGTCCGGGTCTGGACCCAGACATTCCACTGAGTTTTATTTAGTTTAGGCGGAGATTACATTTTTACCGGCGACTCTTTTCTGACAGTGTTTCTACACCGCTGCTAAGTGAAAGGGACCTCCTACGTGTCTCTGATTGGCCAATACTTGTTGCCTCCGTGGGTTCAAATTGGTTGGGTTTAAGCATGAAGACTGATATTGGCCAACGTGAAGGCAAGACTGTCAGCCAATCACAGGCAGGGTAGGGCGGGCATTCACTTAATAGAGGAGCGAGAAACCTGCATTCTGAGTGAAAACAGCAGGCTGTCTTGTGACAGCGGCATTGACAAGGACAGAAAAATATACAGGAGTGAGAAGACAAGAGAGAGAAAAGCAACGAAATAGTCAATGTGCCATGGCTTTTGCTAAACGGCGGAAGCTTGACACTGAAAACCGGGCTTTTAATCCAGAATGGACTGAGGCGTTTATGGTCATACATCCCGTTGGAAGCTTGAAAACGCTGTTTCATCTTTTCTGAGACGGTGGCAGTGGTTAAAAGCGGGAATGTGAAACACAACTACGAAACTAAGCACACAATTACATTTGAGAAAAGTTACCAACTAAATTCGCCCGTTAGGCTACAGAAAACAAGCGATCATAAAGCCAACTAACGATCGGTCAACGAGGATTTTAACACATTTATTTACTGGCCAACAACTCGCTAACGAATCTTCCCTCAGAGATGCGTGGATTTTGGGACGTCACAAAAAACATTCAGTGATGACAATCTTCACATATGCATGAGGATGGCACTGACACCATTCCAGCCCAGATTTAAAATCCTGGCAGACCAAGCAAGAGCTCATTTCTCTCACTAAACAAGAGAAAGTAGGCAGAGAAAGTAGGCAGTGGGATTTGAGAGAAAGAAGGAGGGGAAGATAGGTTCAGTTATTTAAAGATGCTCAGTTGTGCACATATTAAAAGCTCTTATATATTTTATTTTTATATGAGGCCAAGTTTTTTTTTTTGTTGAAACGTTAAAACCTATTATTATTATTATTATTATTATTATTATGCAAGTACTTATTATTTATAATTCTCAGTTGAATGTCAAAGTAACCTTGCTTTTTCTTACTTTTACTGTTATTTATTTTTTCTTATTTTATTGTATGTAGCCCTCCAGAGTTGCTCTGAAAATAAATATTGTTGAAATGGAATTGAATTTTCTTCGTATGAATTGTGCCATTGACTTCACACAGTGCAGATATTGATACAATGGCAGTGCTACTTCAAAATACATAAATTAATTGTAATGTAAAAATTATAACGTAACTTAAACATGATGATGCTGTGGACCTGTAAATGTGGAAATTTTCTCTATCTGGACCACCTTAAATAATAATTGACTTCCCCTGCATTAGCGCAAACAAACGGAAATTATTTCTCCGTGAAATAACGGAAAATCGAAAAGAGATCGAATATATTGTTCGGATTGAAACTTTAAGTCGGAGACTTGTAAATTGTATAATTCGTGTTGCCAGCGAGAATTAAAAGATTCCAAAAACGTTGCCGCGGTACGAAGTCCCGTGAGATATTTTCAAGCCACGCCATACTTACAACCTTTGGAAGCAAGTCCCACAAAAAGGTGACCGTTCCCTTTTGATTCTTTCAAGTCACCCCCAACTTACAACCATTTTCAAACAAGACCACGGTCAACTAACCGCAGTTGTGTGAATACTTTTGTCAGCAAACGTCCTGCGCTCTCAGATCTTGTAAACAAGAACGACTAAGTGAAGAAGAAAGAGCATAGACAAACATTCGAGAAATGTATTAGAGAGAAAGAAACGATATTCACTCCGAGGCAGTTATACGATGCATTGTCACGATGCAAGTCCAAACACGGAATCAAAATTCAATGCGATCTTGAAGAAAAGTTAATTCCAAATATTGTTTTGACTATAGTTTTAAAGTAGAAGTGAAAATAATGCATATGTAATAATTCCCATGAAAATAACAACCTCTTTAAATTATATATCCGGTTAACAAAACCCGGGGGAAGGCGAGCGTGGCGCAATTTGCAACAACGAAGGCGTACGCGCTCCGAAAACCGAGGGGCAAATAGATCATCGACATTCAATAACACCCACTACCTACTACTGTATTTGCAACGAGGAGTAACGTCTGACTACCCCACCTAGGCTCCAAATTTGCTTTGACTTTTAACTACAGCGTTTGCTGTTTGTGTTTCTTTAAGGCACAGATCATTACTCGTGAACACTCCGACAATACAACTGTCCGACTTTCATTAGTTTAGTTATAATGTAGCTAAGATTGAGACTGAAGGGACAGGTGTAGTCGCACAAAGACACCACACAGAACGTGCATGTTTGAGCATGCAAACACTCGGGCGTATTTATTGTTTAACATCGGATTAAGCAACTGGAAGATTGCTAAAACTCTCCGTAGGGTAAGGGGCCACAGAGAATGTTACCCCATATAAGCTGCGGCTCACTTTGCGTTGTCCACTTCGCACGTTCAGTACACTTTGCCGGTCTCGCGTTGAAGCTTCCCATGTGCAACGATTGAAACGGTGGAGCCTGGGAGTCGACCATGTGCCATGCTAGCGCAGTTTAAGGTCCAGGGCTTCAGTAGAATGTTCGATAGAAAGCAACCCCAAAGACCAGGAAGTCTGAACAGAACACTATAAAGGTCATTGTAAGCCTTAAAGCAAATGAAGAAAATCGCGATAAAGTAATTAAACTATTTAAAAAGTACGACGAGTACGAAACCCTCAATCAGCGCTTTTACATGAACACCCAAAATCGAAATGCAGTGATTAACCGGGTTTGTGTGAATAAACTTTATTAAAGCGCACTGACTTTCAGCATGCGCCATCTTATCATCATTTTATATGTCTTTTGTAACACTCGTAAACTGTATATAAACTACCGTGACGGGTGTCTGGCCACATTTATGAATAATCTAATCTAGACACAGTTCAAATATCCGACTATGCAACCCAGTTTTATTGAAACTTGGAACTCTTGAGATTTACAGATATGAGCACAAGGGTTTCTTTAAATTGGGCGGTGAGTAAACACGCAATGAAAGACACTGCACCCATTTCAGGAAAAGCAATAGGAACCTGTATTATGGTAGACAATACAAAAATACACAAAAAAAATGTAGTCAGGAATTTAAAAATATCAGGAGCGAAAATCTTTTTCCATTACAGAGATTCTGAATTTTGTTTTGCTCCGTGTTCTCCAGTAAGCTGTTGGTGGTCTTTCCTGCAGATGAAGTGGACACTGTTGATCACCCTGATATTTATGCTGCTGGGTGACTTTTGCTCACCTTCTACTTCTCCGGCCTCTCCTTTCAAACACCTGGAAGTCCCAGCCAGACAGACACCAGAAGAAGGAGCAGGTGAGGTTTTCTGTAGTGACAATGACAGGGTCAATTCTGCACTTAACAACTGGAGGGCAGACTTTCTGAAATGGGCTCTTCCTTCATCCTTACTGAACACACATCACAGGAAAGTCACCGCATGAAGAGGAGCAGATAAGATGTTTTAATCGGTAATGTATAGTAAAGTCATTTGATGAGTGCAACATTTACAGGACCCCCAATAGCAGAGGTTGGTCTCCATCCTGAAAAGGTTTTAAACATTGCTTGTCTCTCTTCTGAAAATCAGATCCATTCAAGTGGACATTTTTTTTAAAGACCACACTGAGCCTCGACTCACAATGTCTTGATTTTAACTTTCTTCATCTGTTGTTGGTGCATGCCAGTGAAATTTGCCATCGTCCTCCTGTGCCCTCTTTATTGTTTGGGACAAGGAGATTTTTTTTTTTCATTTGATTCTATATAGTTCTACATGATATACCGTATTATGTCATCAAGTTGTTTTAGTTGTCAGTACACAATGTTGCAAAACTGGTTTTTGCCGATTTCTGTTTCGATACCACTACATTTTGTTTAGCATATACATTATTGTAATTTATTGTATCTTATATCTAGTATTTAAATTCTTAGGTACTAATAATTAGTTTAGATTATGTATTATGCATTTTATTGTTCTCTGGTCGTCGGCGTGAGTGATAATTAGTGGTTCTCAGCTGCGATTATTAGTATGATGAAATAAAGTTATAAAGTACAGGATAGGAATTTTTCATATTAGGATGGAACATTTATAGTTTATCGTTAAGTTAATGGAACACTTCAATCAAGTGAGGCTTTTATTATAACCTCGGTTATAATTTATTTACTTGTAAATGAGCAGCCACTAGTCTACTAGGATACTGGCACTTGGATATGACATTGACATTTGACATGTACTCTAATAACGTGTAAGCCCTGTTACTAAATTTTTATTTTTCATTAAATTTAATTTCTAAACATGTCAAATTTTAAGTTGTGTCTAAAGAATAGTGTACATATTGTATTAAGTTTGGCAAAAGTTTAGATAGAGTTCATATCATAGGCTCATAGCAAATAGCGAAAAAAAAATTAAAAAATTACAATGAATAATGGGCCAGGTGGGTCGACCTCGTCACCTCACTTGTTGAAGGATGCCTGGGCCGGTTTTGACACCCATTCCGCTCCTGACAGCAGATGGCAGTACAATATATCATCACGATAAGAAAACGTTCAGCTTCGTTGAGTTGTGAATTGCCTGAAACATCCATTAAATTCTGAGGACACTTTGCCGCAGTATCTCTGAAAAGGATGTTTAATGATTACATTCATTAGTCCAGGGATCCGCCCATTCCAGCTAGCATTGGGCACGAGGCAGAAACAATCCATGGATGGGGCATCAGCTCATCGCAAGGTGAATACAAGCACTCATATACACTAGCGTCATTTTAGCGTCACCAAATCCCCAAATCTGCATATCTTTGGAAGGAAACCGGAACACACTGTGGAAACCCACCAGGAAAATATATAAACTCCAGGCAGGGAATAACAGCGACTTGACTTACTGCAAGACAGCAGTGCTAGCGCTCTGTTACTGTGTCACTCCCATGTGTGTAATTATTAACAGTATTCATTATTTAAACAAAATTAACAATTTATCTGTAAAATGTAACATACATACTTTAATGCATTTCATCTTGAATGTGATATCAATATAAATGTAAGGATTCTGAATGTGCAGAGAGTTGGAATATCATACATTTAATGTGTTCTGTGTGGTGATTGCTGTTTGCCGCTGTTGTCAATGCAGGAGGAAGCCCCACAATAACGTAGTTATTAACAACTGGGTTGGTTTTAAGATGACGTTTGCGATCATCTACTTTAATGTAAAGTAACTACGAGATTAAAGTGGACATTTCAAGATAAAAGCCGAAATTTCCACTTTAATCACAAAATACACATTTTCACTGTGTCCTTAATTTTTTTCTCTATTACTCAAATACAGAGCTGTTGTGAAGGTGCCAAAAAAAAAAAAAAAAGACAGAAGATGTTATGTGAGACTTCTAAAATTTATCATGTCTTTACGATGGGGAATATGTGACGCTTGAATATAAAAGCACCACGAATGCATCTGTATATTTGCATTTTGCTTCACCACATCGAACCATTCATCAAGCATCGAAGCATGCACATCGATCCGAAGGATCCACAAAGCCACTTTCTGTCACATGTCCATAGTAAACAGATACTCTGACGTTACATTCCAACTTTTATCCCACTGCGCACCCCCGACTTTTTGCTGGGACTACAACTCACTCATGCGTTGCATTAATTTCTGAGGACCTGCTCAGTGGCATAGCTGGAGATTACGCTGCTCGGGGCAGGGCGGTGCTTCAATTTGCCCACCCTCAAACATATCTGAATATGTTAACCTATTTAAATAGAAAATTAAAATAACGTATAGAGAAATAATAAGATATATTTTGCATAGATTTATTCATATATAGAGAAACCGCAATCATTTTTTGCATATAATTTATAAGCATCAACTAGACAAGAATATAGTACTGATAAGCCATGTTCTAATTATTAGTCAGTCAGTCAGTCATTTTCCAACCTGCTATATCCTAACACAGGGTCATGGGGGTCGGCTGGAGTCAATCCCAATTAGTTTAAGATAATTACGCTGTTAAAACCAGAACCAGTGTATTGTACAAGTGATAGGTGGGGATGTTTTCCCGGCAGAGCAAGAACGCATTCAGACTGATAACAAAATTAAATTATAAATTGTAAATTAGTTGTTTATCTTCCTAGAAATTATTATCGGTGTAATTTTTAGGTTTATATTTGTTATGGCCTCATAAATTTCAACTGCTGTGTCTGATGCTGTCACAAAATGATAGTCTGAAAATTATTTTTGAAGCATTTGTGGATAAAAAATCAGAGAATTTTACTTTTTCCATTCATGAGTGGTATTTTTTCTGACCCCTGCTGCTTACACACGAATTGTACTGAGCCCTTTGGCCAATAATGCCGCCCCCAAAAATGTGCCGCCAGGGACAGACCGTCCTCCCCCTCTGCCTCCCCCTAGCTATGCCACTACCCCTGTTCAGAGGACATGCCAAATGAACGTTGAGAAAGCGTGGCAGCCATGATGCCTGTGCATCCACGTACACGTTCTGAGTGTGAAATATAAATTAGCCCTTAGAGTTAGAATTAAAAAGGCTTATGCCTACATATTTGTTTTTCATTCTGTATGAGCTAGAAGCCATCAATAGTTCACTAAGCCAGAGGTTAGAGCTGGAGAGAGATGGACCCCTTGCTTAGAGAGAGAATGTTTACTCTTTGGCTGTAAATTATAATAGCAAGCTAGAATAGTCCTTATCAAACAGATACGATAGACAGAGTGGGGTTTGACATCCCTTCAACTAAGAATTATTGGCGCAGAACTTGAGCCTTGAAGTGCTAAGGAGTCAGATGAGGATGAATAATGACTTGTGTGAATGTAAGAGTTGTATTTTTTGGTTTCAGGCTCTTTGTTCCATCTGAGTTGAGTTTGTGTGTGCGCCATACAATAAATCGTGGTTCTACTGTCTGCCCTGAGACTCCAAGAGGCTGAGAGTGCCCATGCCTGCCTGTTTCAACAGGGTTAAAAACAATGTTGGGATAGCAGACAAAACCCCAGTTAGAGGGGAGACTGCACCAGGGATCTTCTTTTAAGTTCTTGCCTCTTTGATCTGCTTATGGATGTGTTGGGTTAAGGGACAAAAGATCAGTCCCCCCTGGTACAGAGTTTTTTCTAATGACATTGTGTTGTGTAGCACCAGAAAATAAGTGGTGAGGAAGATGGAGGAATGGAGAAAATAGAGGATCGAAGATAAATAGGAAGAAAATGAAAAACATGAGCCATTTAATGATGATCAGAATTCAGAAGTTAGTCAGTAGGGGGAGCTATTATTAATAAGAGTGGAGAAGTTAAATACCTTGGATCTGTGGTAGTTCAAGATGGAGAATTTGAGGCAGAGTGTAGTGAAGATGGAACAATTAGAAGAAGGTGTCAGGAATATTGTGTGACTGAAGAATTCAAAAGGTTAAAGGTCAGGCTTTTAAGATCAGCAATTATGTACGCTGCTGAGACATGGGCAGTAAAGGGACAGCAGCTGCTGTAAATTGTTAATGAGAATGTGAAGATGAATGTGTGGAGCTTCACAGAAGGACAGAATATGAAATGAGACCAGCAAACCCCCATGACCCTGTTTTAGAATATAGCGGGTTGAAAATGACTGACTGACTGACTGACAATCAGAGGTACAGCACAAGTGGGAAAGATACCAAAGAAAATACAGAAAAGTAGGTTGAAGTCATACAAACGTGATGAGGACCAACAAGAAGTATGTGGGCAAAAAAGTGATGGGAATGGAAGTCCAGGGGAGGAGAAAGTGAGAGAGGCCAAAGCAGAGGTGGATGGATAAAGTAAAAGAAGATCTGAAGGAAAAGGTTCTGACTGGGGAGGAGTTGCAGGACCAAGCTGTTTGGAGGAGATTGATTAGGCATATCAACCCCACATAGAAGTGGGAAACATTGAATGAATTAGAGAGGAAGGTAGAAGAATGGAGAAGATAGGAAGAAGGCAGAATATATGAGATTTAAAGATGATCAGAATTTAGAAGTTGGCCTACAGGGAGAGCCATTGGAAAGACTGGATAAATGTAAACATCTAGGATGAGTTGTAGCCCAAGATGGACAGTCAGTTGCAGGGATAATCCGAACAGTGCTTTGTGGATGGAACAATTGGAAGAAGGTATCGGGAATATTATGTGATCGAAAAATTGAGACAAAGGTTAAAAGTAAGATTTTTAAGACCAACATTGGTGTGTGTAGCAGAGACATGAGCAGAAGAGGGAGCATAGGAGAAGAAGAAGATAGATTTGTCAGAAAGGAGAATGTGGACATGGATGTGTGGAGTTACCATGAAGGGCAGAATAAGAAATGAGAGTTGCATCAGAGGTGAAACAAAACTGGGAGGGAGATCTACAAATTTACAAGAAAGAAGGTTGAAGTGTTATGGATATGTGATCAGGAGAGGCCATGAATGTGGGCAAAAGAGTGATGGGAATGGAAGTTCGGGGAAGAGAAAGAGTGGGAGGCCAAAGTAGAGGTGGATGAATAAAAAGCAAAAGAAAATCTGAAGGAAAAGGGTCTGAATGGAGAGGACCGAGCTGTATGGAGAAGTTTGATCATGTACATCAACTCCACATAGAAGTGGGAAAAGATGAAGAGGAAGAAGGAGAAGTAGCCATTCAGAAATATGTTCTTGTATTGTAGCAAAGGAGGAGTGTATCTGTCATGAGTTCAGGACTTGTAGTGTTCGCTTTGGAGTGTCGGTCAGGACACGGGTAAATAATTCAGAGAATTCCACATAGCAGCTCAGAATGAAATTAGGACTTATTTATTCAAAGATATATACCTGTATTTGAATAGGTATATGTGTGTGTGGTCTACAATAAAAAAAAAGAATACATAAAACTTATTGGTAAATTACACAAAAGTCCACTAGATGATGGTATTACTAAAATTAGGTACTAGCTTATCAGTAGTATGAAATCCAAATTAAAGTTTATCAATAAACGGTATCAACAAACTTATAGTAAAGTACATGAATGTAACAACATAAACTATTGTTGAAAGAATGTTGCTGCATGTAAATAACACTAAGGCACATTCACAACTTATAAATGGATAGGACCAGCAAGCTTTGTTGGGCTGAATGGCCTATTCTCGTCTAGATTGTTCTAATGTTCTAATATAAACACTAAACAGTACACTTTAAGCAACTTTGCTTCTTAATGTATAACAAACATATAACACGAGTCATACGCAAATGATTTACCCACCATTGGTCATCAACGCACACTTCTTATTAATTCAGGATACTCTTAGATATTACAAACAAATATTTCTCTATGTGGAAATTACTAATACACGTGCATCTCTTTGGACATCCCATAATATATGTTCTCGTGCATGCTGGGAGGTGCACCCTGAAATGTTAGCCGTGTCTCTCAATTATTGCTGTCTCTCTAACTCAAGGGTCCCCAGCTCTGGTCCTGGACGGTCTCAGGGGCTGCAGGTTTTCATTCTAACTCTTTTCTTAATCAGTGACCTGTTTTGCTCCTAATTAACTTCTTTTTAATTTATTTTAATTGACTTGTTTTTTGAAGATTTGTTCCCTGAATTTCTGCATCATTCCTCTGAATTGCTTAATTTCTTCTCATAAATGGCACCCAAACAGAAATGAAATGTGAAATGAGGGAGCCAACAGAAGAACAACTAAGTCAAGGCCTCAAACTGCAACCAATTTTACTCCAACCAGTTGCGTAAATAGGCTGCAATTCTTGTTAATTAAATCTGTTATTTAATTCAATGGCTTGTTGCTGCTCTCATTGTGCAATTGCAGAGATCTGCGAAATTGTTGATTGTTTCTTTTCTAAGAGCACTGTTCAAATGTTTTCAGGACCTGAGAAGATCAGCACTCCTGAGACCTTCACCTTTCTTTTTTTTCTAGTATTGTATGATTGACACAGTTTGCTGGTCCTGTTTGGCTCATTTTGTATCTCATTATTGTTAATGCTAATTAGGGGAAAAAGAAACAATTGAGGAGTCGGAGTCTTCAAGAGCAAGTTAATTCAAATTAATTTAAAAGAAATTAATTGGTAGCAAAAACAGGTCACTAATTAAGAAAAGGGTTAGAATGAAAATCTACAGCTACTGTGGCTCTCTAGGATTGGAGTTGGGGACCCCTGGTGTAACATGTTTAAAGTGACCAGTTTCTGCCAAGTACGTGTTTGAAGTCTTGAATTCACATTTTGTAATGTGAAGAATGTCATAAAGATTTAATAATGCAATGCAGAAATTCATAACCATTATGTACTCAGTCATTGTTCTGCTAAAAATGTCCTTACAGCTTCCCTGGCTTTCTAAAATGGCAGACACATTTCCTTTTTTATGTGTATTTATAGATCAATTATTATTTCTTCTGTCAGCTGCAGAAAAGATTGACTGTGTCACTGACATCTGTTCTTCTATTTTGCAATACTTAAATATAATTTTCAAAGCTGTCCAATCATACACCATACGTGGAAGCAGTTTCACACTTGATGCTTAAGGGACTCCATCCATAGATAATGCACTCTCCTCTGAGCTTTTCTAGCTTTGATCAACGTTATTGGTGATCTGCTCTCAGGGCTGCTTAAATCTAATCATGGACTGCCGAAGCCCATCTTGAGTTAATCAGAAACATTTGGTGTTCATGGAATTGACTGAGTCTCTATTGGCAAACAAGGTTTATTCATGCAAGTCGTCCTCAGCTTAATCTCAATTTTGTAAACCTGCTTCATTGAATACCCACATGCTTCCAGTTGGGTGGGTAAAAAACAACTTGCATTGTCATCCTAGATAATCAAAAATCCCCCATACAACATTCATACTAAACATTTGTACAATCAATTTAAAACCCAATAACACCATTAAACTTTCTCAATTAGCCCAGTACTTTAATGTGTCCAGTAGAACAAACCACTAATCGAAATAACCCAGTAAGACAAGAAATGAAACAAAACCAGATATCTGATAAAGAACATAAAAGGCCCCAGATATTGTTTGTGCCTTGCATCTGATGCTTGATGGGATAGGCTCCAGCAGCCCCATGATCCTACCCTGGATAAGCAGTTTAGGAAAATGGATGGATGTTTCTTGATAAGAGCCCAAAAAAAGCTCAAAAAAAAAAAAAATAGGCTGCTGATCATGGCAATTTCTAGTCAAGAACTTTTAGCAGGGCTTTGTAAATGGGAAGAGCAAAATTCTAAGACCAGAATCAATATATGAGACAAATTTTAACATCAAAGCAATATGTAAAGTACAAAAGATAAAATAAGCAATAGTAATTTCACTAACCCAAAAAATAAAAACACATGGAATACAGGAAGTTTCTATTTTCCTATTAGATTCCAGAAGCTGTGATGCAAGGCATACTGTGCCGCCATCTTATATAGGTTTATCGGACCCTTATTAATGCCTATAGAGAGATAGAGCAGTGAAATTCTCATTTACATGGGCTAATTAATATGCGACATGTGGGTTGGGACAGAGAGCATAATAAATCATGTGACACACCAGCCTGTAAGCAATATGGCTATACCATGCAAACTGATTATAAAATGGTGGTACGAATGGCAAAATAACTCAAACAAAATGTTGGCAAGACGATGTCATTTTGTTAACGATAACAATGAACAAAAACTTGAAAACTATTAATTTCCAAAAACACATGGAAATTATTTAGAGCAGAAAAATAACAGCTGTAATGCAGATTAATCTCAAGTAGCTTTGATGACAGATGCATTAAATCACTGGACTCAGTTTAATCTTTTCTGTCTGTTCTTTTTGTCCACAGACTTGCCTGTTATTCTAAATTTCAAAGAAGTTGTTTCCCCACCTGCTCTTGATTCCAGATTTTTGTCATGGAATATGTTGGCTCAGTTGAGGTCACCTGATTCTCCTTCAATTGTTGATAAAACTGTTAACCTGCAGTGGATAAACTTCAATGGTTTTGTTCCCAGTGGCGCGGTATCCATCTGGAATGATTATACTTCACGCACTGACTACGTCTGTAAAGTCCACTGTGAACCCGGATTCTACAACCCGCAAAAAGGTTCATGTTTTTACTCCTATGGTGGGAAAGAGTTTCATTCTAATTCATTTGACATTTTAGTAAACCTGGACAATTTTGAGTTCCTACAGTGGGTACCGGGATTATCTGGCTCATATCCATTAACAGCTGTCACGACTTGTAAAAGTTACAATGTCTTTGTTGGTAAAAACAGGTACGGCTTAGGTAAGGTGGTCCCAGAGTCGACCTATTTCTACTTGCCATGGGAGGGTAAAGAGTATTATTACAAGTATTATGATGTCCTCTCTATCGACACAGGCTCTTACAGTCAGAAACTCAATCATGTTGTCTATGATACTAATCAGGTAAAATTCCTTGAACATTTTCAGACAGTGTCGACGATATTTTCAGTGGACAACAACGAATGCCAGAGTATAAAGAAAATTTACAGAAAAGACACATATACCATGAGTGTCAGATGCTGGGAAGTCCAGCATTCAGCAGTGTCTGGAGTCTCCATTAATGTCATTGCTGGAATCCCTTCATTCCTAGATGGGTCTGTCAGAATCTCCACAGAGAAAATATTCACTGTTACTTTGGGTGAAATATCAAATACTTTTAACAACTACTCCTTGTTTTTTGAGAAAGTTGTGCAACCCAAGTACTCCTGCAAAGTGAAAATGGTAGTAAACGATGTGAATGCCACTATCCCGTTCACCGCCAGGCTGAGCCGCACTTATTAGAATGGCAGAAAAGAACAGACAACCATTGTGGGCAAATATAAGGGAACAGAGACAGAGGAGGTGAAACTCGTCTTGGGGCCCTGCAAACAAATCCCCAGTACTCAACCCTGTCCATCTGTGTGATTTAGATTTTTTTTATATACTTTGTTAATCTCTGAGGGATTATTTGTCTGTTTGCATGAGCTGTGGGGGTCAGAGCACATGGTCAGCCATTGTATAGTGCCCTCCTGAGGCAATTTTCAGGTCAAGGACCCAACGGAGTAGAATCCATGATCTTGCAGAGTCACAATGAAAACACGATAAGCCATAACTGGTATGTGTGTTTCCAGATTTATTATTATAAATGTCTCAACGTAAAGGAACACTAAATGTTAGAACCATTTCCTAGTTATATAAGATTAATAAATGTTTTACTAAATGATAATCTATGGGAGGTTCCTATAACCCCCACCAGTTGAATTGAATTGTATATTCTAACTATTTCTAGCTTATCTAACTAAACATTATTTTCAGTTAGTGATCAGCCTTGCCATGTGTAAAGTGTAGAGGGCACACTGTTTTAAACTGTGCCTTTCGTGTCTTTTGAGCCTTGTGTACCTTGTGTGCGTGTTTTTTGTGTCAAATAACATGTAAGACAAAGTGCTTAATGAAAGTGCAGTGCCGTACATTTAAAGCGTACAGAAGAAGTAGTTAAAAACTTTTAAGTATACAAACAGCTAAAGTATCACAAGAAAAGCTAAGTTTAGAGAAGATAAATTTTTCCTTTTCTTTTGCATTTTAATCTATGTGTGTAACAACTTTTTCCTTTATTCTTGTGTGGATTACTTACTTTGAATTTTCACTAAATATTTTAAAACCAACTTTTGGACTGAGAGATTTCTTTCCGCACGTGTTTTACGCGTGCCTTACACTCCTGCGGCTACACCAAGTAATTATCTGCACTGAGCTGCTGTGAATAAAAAATAGGAAACAAGATCTTTGTGTACTGGTGGGCCCAGCTTTTCTTTTATAAAGCAACCATATTGGGGGGGTCGGACATGTGGACAGCTGCCCCAGCTCAGTTTTTAAGTTGGGGGCAAAGGTGTACTTGTAAGTTAGGTGATCTCCTGGATGACACAAGTAGGATCAGAAGTGGGGTTTCAACCCAGCAGGAAAGACCACATCAGATTATGGATGATGTTTAGTTATAGACTTTATCAACATAATCTTAGTGTGTTGTCATTGGATGAAACTGACTCACCAGGTTTGTCACTGGATTGCTGGAAACTGAATTCCAAGGTCAGGTTCCGCCAGTGTCTGATCACACCCTGTTTGAGTGACAGTGGGCTCACCCAGGAGGACTCCACATAAAATAAGCCAGACTGGAATTTGCTCAAATGCATATTGACAAGCCCCAGTACTTCTGGGACAGAAGAGACAAAATTGGAGCTCTTTGGGAAGTCACATCAGTTTTATGACCACATGAAAAACACGAAGCTTTCAATGAAAGGAACTGCAGACCTGCTGTAAAACAGGGAGGAGACTTGGTTATCTTTGGGTGGGGTTGCTTTGCTGTATCTGGCATGAAGGGCCCTGAGTCTGCGGAGGGAACAATGAAATCTCAAGACCACCAAGACATTCTGGGGTGAAATGTCCTGCTCAGAGTTAGGGTACTCTGACTCAGCCACAGGTCATGGTTCCTCCAAGAGGGTAAGGAGCCAAAACACCCAGAGAAAAGGAACAAGAATGGCAAAGAACAAAACATTGAACTGTTCTGAAGTGGCCTTCATTGAACACTAACTTGAATCCCATTGAACATCTATGGAAAGAAATGAAACATGCAGTCTGGAGAAGACCCATCAAACTGGACACGACTGGAGCAGTTTGCTCAGGACAAGTGGGCCAGACGACCAGTGGACAGCAGCAGAGGGTCTCATGGAGACCTCCAGGAATTGCTTGCATGCAGGTGTAACTGACAGCAATCCACCTTTCTCTGCGTCATGTAAATGATCGTCAAATCAGAGGCACGAAGGGTCAAAACAGAAGCTTTTACTTTCTTCTCCAAGAAACTTTCCAAAACAAAAGGAAAAAAGGGATGGGGCGTCACATTAGCGGCTTCTCCCCTGTGCCCCCACAGCATCCACCACGCTTCTATTGCCCTTTTATTTATACAAAGACATTGCATATAACACTATTTACAAAAAAAAAATTGCTCACATTTTCCACAGAGAACTATTTACAATACACATAGCTTTAAACAAAAAAATCCTAACTTTATAATTATATATTCTTAACAAAAAAATATATATATATATATATATATATAGCATACCTTTCCAAAACAAAAGGAAATAAAAGACTGGGTGTTAACATTAGCGGCTTCTCCCCTATGCCTAATAAATAATAAATCATTTACACGTTATTAATAGAAAATAAATTAAATAAAAATCAGGAAAAACTTAGGGAGAAGTGAAACCACCCCATACCCCCACACCATTCACCATGCTTCTGGTGCTAGAGCCAAAAAAACATGGTGCATGAAGGTTGTGAGGTGTAACTGTAATGCCTGTACAACAGATTATACTGTCAGTATGCTATCACCTATTTACAGGGATCAACTAATTTCGGGGAAGTTCATAACTAAAACAAAGCAAAATTATAAGTAACATATCACGCTTTAGTACACAGGGATTTCAAACTCTAAAGGCTTGTGCCACCAAATCTTAGGTTAAGGGTTCCATCATTCTTGTCCATGACATTTTCATTTGTGTTATGGTGTGATGTGTTATGATATCAGGGCTCTCAAGAGACTGAACAAGGAGTCTGAGTGTCTGGGCTTGCGAGTGTCCTGATGAAAACCAACATCCAGGACTTTGATGACCTCTTGGAAATACCCATCAGTGTTACCTTGGCAGCAAGATTCATGTCTCTGGTGACTCTTCCTATGAAGTTAATAGATGGATTGGGAGAGCATGGGGTGTCATGAGGTCACTGGAAAGGGGTGTGTGGCACTCCTGCTATCTCTGGAAAAGGACAAAGGTTCAAGTGTTTACAGTCCTGGTGCTTTCTGTCTTGGTATATGGTTGCGAGACATGGACACTCTCCAGTGACCTTAAATGAAGACTGGACTCCTTCACTACTGTGTCACTTCGGATAATCCTTGGGTACTGATGGTTTGACTTTGTGTTACTCTGGAGTCCTGAATGAGGCACATTACCTGCATTGTGAGGGAGCATCAGTCACAGCACTACGGCCATGTGGTGCGTTTCCCTGAGGGTGATCCAACTCAGAGGATCCTCATTATTGAGAACTTGAAAGGGGACGCTCACGTAACACCTGACTGCGGCAGATAGAGGGTCATTTCTGGAGGGTGGGAGTGGACCGTATGTTCACCTGGGGGTTGCCAACCGGGATACTGAGCTGTTTCATCTGATTTGTGTTAAATGACTTTAAAAAAAGTCACATAACTCTTTGTGACCAGTAGAGGGTGCTGTGGCCCCCAAACACAACTGACAAGCACAGGTCCCAGGTTCAAACAAATGATTTATTTTGCAAATACCTTCACAGGTCATTCATAAACACAAGCACAGACAGAATTCTTCCTCCTCTCTTTCTTCCTCCACTTTTACTCCTCCAGGCGAGTATTGTCCAGCTTCTCTTCTGACTCTGACTAGTTTGTACTGAAGCACAGCTACTTTCTTATTTTGGACCTGTGAGTACTTCTGGTGCAATGACACTGTCCCTTGGAAGCACTTCTGGGTTAGGCAGAAGTCCCATGAATTAATCCCTTCGGCACCCTCTGGCAGCGCCTATGGAACCCAAAAGGGCTGCCCCATATCTGCTGAGGTACCGTAACCCAGGGACACTGCCATCTGGCATTTCAGGGGAGTAAATAACCCGAGTAAGCTGCCTCCCACTGTCTTCTCATTGTACTGGCATTACAGACAGTTAAGGGTCCTTTATTAAGTCCTTCCAGAATGCCAGCATATCCAATCCTGTCATTCTCTTGGCTGAGCCAGCCAGGGACCACCCAACCTAATTGTTGGGCCTGCATCCCGTCCAGGTAAGGAATTTCGAACCAGTCTGGCTGGAATGCCAGCACATGCTTGCCATCCATTACAAAGGTTTATATCTTTTCAGAGATAATTGTGGGTTCTTTTTTTTTGTTTTGTAAAAGGGTATAATGAAATGTGTCCACATCTGTAAATCTATTTAGCTTGCTTCTCATTTTCTTAAATGCATATAGTTTATCTTGATGTGCTTTTTATCTACAGACAAACAAATCAACAACAATTTTGTGTTTATTCAAAAATTTGAAAAAGAAACTCACTGAACTGGGAAGGTGAAGCATCACAAGTTGGAGCTCCACAAACTCTGTTAGCAGGTGAATACAACAGGGGTCTACTAATGTCCACCTTTTCTAATGGCATCCTGGTGGGGTCACAGCACAGCAACAGTCCCATCCCTGTTGCCAGTCCTATCCATGGCCTCTTTTACAATTTTATAAACTACAAGGAGCTGAAAAACCAAAACACTGGCAGCATACAACAGAGTCCTCAAAAACAACTTCCAAAGTCCACCCATCAACCCATCCATCCACCTGCTCATCTATCCATCCATCATTCCATCCATTCAATTCACCCCAATCCCCCATTTCATCCATCCATTCTTTCCCAAACTCCAAGTTAGGGTTGTAGTGATACTGGAGCCTATTACAGCAACCATCAACATCAGCAAAACTAATTGGTTTTGCTTGATTTACAATTCTCTAATGTTTTAAAGCCATATACAACATGCCAAAGACCTTGAAATTTTGTAGTAGCTTTAGAAACAAATGTCCCAAACTTATGCACACTGACCGTGGCACAAAAAACTGCCTTACATGATTGCTGCAGAGACATTTACACATGAGTCATGAAGTCAAATTTTCGGGAGAGTCAAGCTACCTCACAGGAGAAAAAATACAGCAAACCAGCGCAATAAGAGTTGGTGGGGCATCCTTCCCAAAGAGTGTATGGAATATTGGATCCAACCTCTTTTATATATACGGGACGAAGGGTGTCTGGAATGCACATTGAATCCGACCTGTGCTGAACCCAAATGTACTGTACTCTGCCCCAAATTTGTGGGACACTGAGGAATGTGCCATGTCACTTGATCAAGAGCAGCTGGATAGGCCCAAAGGACAATGTGTGTTTTGCAGTTGTGTTCCTTGTGATGAAGATATATCTGATTTTTGTATGATATTTATTGAAGAATTGGGCCTACAGTTCCCCAGTAAAAGCCCTCTGGATGCTGTTGATCTTTATTTAACACTAAGGGTTGTCATCAACATACAACTAAGTGATAACTAGATTTTTTAGCCTTCTAGCTATGCTCATGTGTCAACAGTTGCAAAGAACTCACTTACACAGTGATTTGTTTATTTCAAAAAGCGTCAAATTAGTGCCATTACATTCATTTAGAAATGCAGGAAATTTAAAGTGATTTCAAAAGTTTGTATAGACCTTATCTGCTGTGAATTATAAAAAAGCTATTAGTACTGTATTGCATGAAAGACACTGTCACAATTTTTTTTTTTATCACTGTATTCAGAACAGAGCCTATAGGGTGAATGTGAAAATGCTTTAATATGCTTCAATACTTCACTTTGAACACTTAACTTGAAACTACATAGGGTCATCTGTCTTTACAAACACAAAATGTTTGACAGCAAATACCTAAGTAAATCAAATCAATAAAGCCCTGCTTTCACAAACTGTTGTTTGTTCGTTTGTTGTTCTTTTAATAAAAATCATTTACAAACTTAAACATTTAACAGACTTTTCTTGGAAACATGACAACACTATACTATAAAAGCTGGATTCCTAACCTTTCACTCAAGGTTGACAGAGGTAAGGTATTTTTAACAAAAATGAGTACAATGAAAACAAAATATTGTTTTTTCACAAGTATTTTACAGAACAATTCTTTGGCACAAAACACATGCAGGCACAGCTTGGAAATGACTTGACTGAAATGCTTAACCAAACCTTACTTACTGTACTGACAGCTGTTTTCTCTGTAAATAAGAACTATAAAAATACATGCCACTGCAATTAAAATTATTGCATGTACCGTACTCCTTGACGTCTGTAATTTCAAAAGCAAACCAAACCAAATCCCTCAATCCAGAATGTTTTGCCTTCTCCATACTTTCAAATTCTTTACTTTAATCAATTCAAACTTTGTGCTTAATGGTACAAAGTATTTATTGCAACACTGTTATTTATATTACTCTTGACAGTCCTCAGGCTGTCGGGTTACAACAGAAACCCAACACATTTATCGCTTAAATATTTTAGTGGGCAACCAAACTTCTTCACCATTCATTGTAATGCATAAACTGTGATTGGGTTCTCCACATAAGCGATCTGAATAACAAATTGGAGAAAAAACACACCATTGCTTTTTTTGTATATTTTTGAATAATGAAAAACAAACAAGAAATGTGAATTTCAACAACTGAACACCATGCATGCCCTACTAAGCAATTTGAGGTTTCTACTATATCCAGCTGTTGAGCTGTTGAGAATCGCATTGAAATCACCGCGGAGATCTGGATAGTTCTGATAATTGATGAGTAACATGAGATTGCAACCGCATGCATTGGCTTAAGGGCGACACTGAAAATCAATGGTTCAAGTTGACAGTGATGTCTCTTCCAAACAGAAGATCAGCCCCAGTACAGAAGCAAAGGAAGAGCCGTAAGCTATTCTCATCCAGTTCCCTAACATATCTTTTTTTAGGTGTCTGGACAAACAGCTCTGTGCTGCATTCATGGACATTGTAAATTTCAAGATGTCTTTCACACACTTTGGTGATGAAACTTGCTGTTGTACAATCTCTGCTAATTTCTCTGGTGTCAAAACTGCAACGAGATCCTTTAAAATAGGTCTGCAGCACTCAGTTACAAAAATGGGCGTTTGTATAAGGGCTTTGTGACCCAGCAGAGTCACAAGGCCAGAGATATTTTCTTCAGTCAGAATTTGATGGCATTCGTGCAAGTCTATAACATCAATGAGGGTGTCCTGATCAACTGATCCAATGCTGAGTAGTGCCTGCTCTAAGATGTACCTCTCTGGTTTAGATGTTTAGAACATGAAAGATTCTCTGATACTGCTTTAGGTGATACCATACAAGGATTCCTCCAAGAATGGAAGGGAAACGTGTTTAGGGAAATATCCTACTTCAAGCCAGCCTTTAACAATTATTCTTCCAATTGCTTGACACTCATGAGTTTGGTATTCATGTTTGTGGTAGGGGACCGTAACATTGGCACCCACAGTACATCTGCTGTAGAACTTATTCCAGAATTCAGATGAACAATTACTGAATACACTGCAGCCTACTCGTTTCTCAAAAGATCCATTGGGAAGTTTCATATTGATTAAAACTTCTTGGTTAATTGCTGGATCACCGAACACATTCATTAGGTCAGTGAGACAAAACCCTCTTCTTATTTCAACAACCACAGTAGAATTGATATGCTCAACTGGAATCGTATCATCATCACTCTCAGAAAACACTGCCCCATGAAAACCTCATTGTCCTCATCCTGCTTGTTACTCACATTTAAGCCATTTTCTGAACCAGCATTTGTATGAATACTGCCAAGTGCATTTCATGTTTTCTAACTCCATTCATTGTGCTCACTCATAACAAAGTATTTGGTTCATCAGGTCTTGGGGTTCTTGCCCAACATTTGTGTCTGAAAAGTATGTCTCATCTTACACCATCAAGACATTTGGTACTAGTTCTTCACTGGTCTGTTGAATGTCATTTGGAAGAGGTTGTTCATTTTACTCAGGTGTATGTTCAGGTGACACGATGACTATGTCATTTGTTTCATTACAAGATCTGTGTAGCATCTCCAGCTTATTGGTGCAAAGGTATTGTCTCAGTAGTTTCACCTTAGTTTTTTCATAGAACTCTTCAACAGTACATTCTTCATCAATCAGCCTGTGTCTGATATCTTGCACGTCATACTGAAGATTTTTGAGTTCCAAATTCTTTGATTTCCCTCCTGGAAATAACAAGCTCTGTGCCACAGTTTTGATCTCTCCTACTGTTGTATGTCTTTTGATGCTAAAATGCCTTGCCTCTCCTCCTTTTTTAGTGCGTTTAAACTCACCTTCATTTTCATTGTAGTTCATCCAGCCTAATTCCATTCTCCTGTTTTTCTTCTTAGCATAAGAGGTTCCCATGTGTTTCTCTGAAATGTCTTCTCTGCGTTTTCTCATTGTAACAGGGTTGCATAGCCTTGATCTTACATTTGCTAACAAATCAAGTTTACTGTCCATCTTGTCTCCATCTGATGACTGATGTTTACAACAAACGATCACAGCTGCCATTCTGTCATCATAACAGGGAATGTACTTGGCAAGATCATGATAGGACATAAGAGGAATCACAGCAGTGTCAATCTGGAATTAAGGACACATTTAAAGGGGTTAGTAGACGATAGAAAAGGAATGGAATATGATAATAATTGAAAAAGAGAAACAAATCACATTCAATAGAAATAAAGAATCAACTTTACATTTTTACTTTAAGCACATTGGCAACAGCATTACTGGTGCTGTTTTAAATATGCTCTATAAATAGACGTTGACATTACTCAGAAATATATTGGCCAGTAATATTCTTTATTTTATATCTCTGAAGTTAGGTTCGAATATACCACTAGCCTGGCTTTTAAAAGATGCAGTTGTTAGTTGCTTCAACTAATAACCATCTTTAGTGACCATCACGGATTTGTCATGACTTTCAATACAGTGTAACCAATCAGATACCACCCACTAACTTTAATGGCTCACTTGACAGATTAAATTTTTTCATGGTGTGCCATATACCAGCAATCATGAAATAAATAAATGATACAATTAATAATGAAATTCTTAGAAGTGTGTGAAAATTTGCACAAACATTAAAAATATTCCAGCTCGTGAATGGGGAGGGTTACATCAGGAAGGGCATCTGGTGTAAAATTTTGCCAAATCAATATGCGGACAACAATACAAATTTCCATACCGGATCGGTCGAGCCCCGGGTTAACAATGACTGCCACCAGTACTGTTAGCCAACAGGGGGCTGGTGGAAATTGGGCTACTGTTGGCTAAAGAGGAAGGAGAAGAAGAGGGGTAGACGTGTCCGGAGGCAGGAGGAGAAGAGGAAAGTAAAGAGAGTGGAACTTGAGCGTAGGAACTTTGAATGTTGGCAGCATGACTGGTAAGGGGAGAGAGTTAGCAGATATGACAGAGAGCAGGAAGGTTGATATATTGTGCGTGCAAGAGACTAAATGGAAGGGAAGTAAGGCCAGATGAATTGGAGGTGGATTCAAATTGTTCTATCATGGTGTAGATAGGAGGAGAATTGGGGTAGGAGTTATTGTAAAAGGAACAGTATTGTCAAGAGTGTTTTGGAGGTGAAAAGAGTGTTAGACAGAGTAATGATTATGAAGCTGGAAATTGGAGGTGTGATGATGAATGTTGTTAGTGCATATGCACCGCAAGTTGGGTGTGCAATGGGTGAGAAAGAAGATTTTTGGAGTGAGTTGGATGAAGAAGATGGTCAGAGGATAGTGGATTTTGCCAAAAGGATGGACATGGCTGTGGTGAATATGCGTTTAAAGAAGAGGGAGGAGCATAGGGTTACATACAAGAGTGGAGGAAGATGCACACAGGTAGATTACATCCTATGCAGAAGAGTTAATCTGAAGGAGATTGAAGACTGCAAAGTGGTGGCAGGGGAAGGTGTAGTTAAGCAACATAGGATGGTGGTCTGTAGGATGACGTTGGAGATCAAGAAGAGGAAGAGAGTGAGGGCAGAGCCAAGGATCAAATGGTGGAATTTGAAAAAGGAAGACTGCAAGGTTGAGTTTAGGGAGGAGGTGAGACAGGCACTGGATGGCAGTGAAGAGTTACCAGACAGCTGGGAAACTACAGCAGATGTAGTAAGGGTGAAAGCAAGAAGGGTGCTTGGTGTGACATCTGGGAAGAGGAAGGAGGAAAAGGAAACCTGGTAGTGGAATGAGGAAATACAGGAGCGTATACAGAGGAAGAGGATGACAAAGATGAAGTGAAATAGTCAGAGAGATGCAGAAAGTAGACAAGAGTACAAAGAGATAAGGCGCAAGGTGAAGAGAGAGGTGGCAAATGCTAAAGAAAAGGCGTATGATGTGTTGTATGAGAGGTTGGACACTAAGGAGGGAGAAAAGAACCTGTACCGATTGGCAAGACAGAGGGACCGAGCTGGGAAAGATGTGCAGCAGGTTAGGGTAATAAAGGATAAAGATGGAAATGTACTCTCAAGCAAGGAGAGTGTGATAAGCAGATGGAAAGAGTATTTTGAGAGACTAATGAATGAAGAGAACGAGCGGGAGAAGAGATTGGATGATGTGGAAATGGTGAATCAGGAAGTGCAACAGATCAGCAAGGAGGAAGTAAGGACAGCTATGAAGAGGATGAAAAATGGAGAGGCCATTAGTCCAGATAACATACCTTTGGAAGCATGGAGGTGTTTAGGAGAGATGGCAGTGGAGTTTTTAACCAGATCGTTTAATGGAATCTTGGAAAGTGAGAGGATACCTGAGGAGTGGAGAAGAAGTGCACTGGTGCCGATATTTAAGAATAAGGGGGATGTGCAGGTCTGCAGTAAATACAGGGAAATAAAATTGATGAGCCACAGCATGAAGTTATGGGAAAGAGTTGTGGAAGGCAGGTTAAGAAGTGAGGTGATGATTAGTGAGCAGCAGTATGCTTTCATGCCAAGAAAGAGCTCCACAGATGCAATGTTTGCTCTGAGGATGTTGATGGGGAAGTTTAGAAAAGGTCAGAAAGAGTTGCATTGCGTCTTTGTGGACCTGAAGAAAGCATATGACAGGGTGCCTCGAGAGGAGCTGTGGTATTGTATGAGGAAGTTGGGAGTGGCAGAGAAGTACGTAAGAATGGTACAGGATATGTACGAGGGAAGTGCGACAGTGGTGAGGTCTGCGGTAGGAGTGACGGATGCATTCAAGTTGGAGGTCGGATTACATCACGGATCGGCTCTGAACCCTTTCTTATTTGCAATGGTGATGGACAGGTTGACAGATGAGATTAGACAGGAGTCCCCGTGGACAATGATGTTTGCTGATGACATTGTGATCTGTAGCGATAGTAGGGAGCAGGTTAAGGAGACCCTGGAGAGGTGGAGATTTGTTCTAGAGATGAGAGGAATGAAGGTCAGTAGGAACAAGACAGAATACATGTGTGTAAATGAGAGGGAGGTCAGTGGAATGGCGAGGATGCAGGGAGTAGAGTTGGTGAAGGTGGATGAGTTTAAATACTTGGGATCAAAAGTACAGAGTAATGGGGATTGTGGAAGAGAGCTGAAAAAGAGTGCAGGCAGGGTGGAATGGGTGGAGAAGAGAGTCAGGAGTAATTTGTGACAGACGGATATCAGCAAGAGTAAAAGGGAAAGTCTACAGTACGGTAGTGAGACCAGCTATGTTATATGGGTTGGAGACAGAGGCACTGACCAGAAAGCAGGAGACAGAGCTGGAGGTGGCAAGGTTAAAGATGCTAAGATTTGCATTGGGTGTGACAAGGATGAATAGGATTAGAAATGAGTACATTAGAGGGTCAGCTCAGGTTGGATGGTTGAGAGACAAAATCAGAGAGGCGATTTTGTGTTGGTTTGGACATGTACAGAGGAGAGATGTTAGGTATATTGGGAGAAGGATGCTAAGGATAGAGATGACCGGGAAGAGGAAAAGAGGAAGGCCTAAGCAAAGCTTTATGGATGTGGTGAGAGAGGACATGCAGGTGATGGGTGTAACAGAACAAGATGCAGAGGACAGAATAATATGGAAGAAGCTCCGCTGTGGCAAACCCTAACGGGAGCAGCTGAAAGAAGAAGAAGCTCCAGTCCTGGATACAGGCTTAGGTGTATTTGAAGGGATGTTCCTTATCATGTCCTGCATGTCCCAGTGTCACCTCACTGGTATGAGGTGTGATGCATGCCAAAATTAAGACTCACAATGCGGGCAAGCTCATTCGGCATTAAGACTTGAAAGTCCTCATTCATGTACTAGTGTTGCCACAAAAACCGATTCCCATAGTGTACTTCACACAAAATGATTGTGCAGGAATGGTATATATGAGTGTTTCTGTCATTACCAGTTTACACATTTTATAACAATCTCTGCAGTGTATTGTGCAATCTCGAAATACAAACGCATGTCACAAGTAAACTTGGAGTATTCCACATTGCATCATTTTTGTTTTTTATGTTGAAAAAACAAACATAAATGTTATTACCAACGATGGCTCGTTTCTCTTTGATTATGGAGAAATATTGTATGAGAATAGTTTTTAATATTGTTATAGACGTTATCTATTGTAATAATCTGAATTAAAGGGTGGCATGGTGGCGCAGTGGTAGCGCTGCTGCCTCGCAGTTAGGAGACCTGGGTTCGCTTCCTGGGTCCTCCCTGCGTGGAGTTTGCATGTTCTCCCCGTGTCTGCGTGGGTTTCCTCCGGGCGCTCTGGTTTCCTCCCACAATCCAAAGACATGCAGGTTAGGTGGATTGGCGATTCTAAATTGGCCCTAGT
Source organism: Polypterus senegalus (assembly GCF_016835505.1). Lineage (NCBI taxonomy): Eukaryota > Metazoa > Chordata > Cladistia > Polypteriformes > Polypteridae > Polypterus > Polypterus senegalus. Next base: position 105,318,051 of record NC_053158.1, read on the forward strand.
TTGTGTGTGTCCTGCGGTGGGTTGGCACCCTGCCCGGGATTGGTTCCTGCCCTGTGTTAGCTGGGATTGGCTCCAGCAGACCCCTGTGACCCTGTATTTGGATTCAGTGGGTTAGAAGATGGATGGATGGATAATCTGAATTAAAGTTAACTAATATTTTTTTAAAAACCACATTCACATATTGCTAACGTAGTTAAACAGAAACACGTTCATTTGTTTGTATATTTTAAGTATTTTAACTTCAACCAGGTACTATGGCCTTGTTACTGTTACAGATTTTCAAGTGTTCCTCTGGATTTTCCGAATGATGCCTCAAATGTCTTGGAAAACACAGCTCAACACCTGCAAAGCATAAATTTTCAACAGAGTGACAGCGATTTTATTAATTTCAGAATAGAGCAAATGTTGAACCATTTGGTAAGATGTTTCCAAAATATCATGGTGCATGGAATCGATTTAGCCATACAGAATCTTGAAAGAGTCCCCAGCCCAGAACTTTCTTTTTAGAATATGACTTTACTGTTCCGCAAATAGCACAGATGCTGGGAGTGAGTGTTAGAACAATCCACAGAAGAATGGATGAGTACAGCCTTTCAATCAGCAACACCTACAGTAATATATCTGATGATGAATTATTTGAAAAAGTTAAAGACTTCGTCACAGAATATCCAGATTCAGGCTATAAAAAAGTGACAGGCTTCCTAAGAAGTGTTGGAATCAGGTTATTGTTTGCTATAACTCAATTTTTTTTATTACTATTTAGACTAGTTAATGTAGCTCCTGAAAAATACATGTATTTTTAATTATATACTGTCTCTAACATTTAGAGTGCAGCAGAAAAGAGTACACGCAGCAGTGAGAGCTGTTGATGTAATTGGCACATTTCTCCGGGGTCTCAGCATTAATATGGTTCAGCGAAAGTGTTATAGTGTCCAATCACCTTTAGCACTGTGGCACATTGATGGCAACCACAAGTTAATTCAATAAGTACACTGTATTATCGATGGGTAGTCTGGCACGTAATGTATTGAATAATATGTAATTTTAATAATACTTGTGTGATTCAAGTGAAATTTAAGAATATGGCATCACCAAATGGTTATTTTTGTGTTAGATGGAGGATTATAATCCATGGATGTATCGATGGATACAGTAGAAAAATAATTTATCTTAAAGCTAGCAATAACAACAAGGCTTCTACAGTTCTGAGGAATTTTATTGAGGCTGTTAACACATTTGGTTTGCCATTTCGTATCAGAAGCGACAAAGGTTTAGAAAATATTGAAGTGGCTAGATTTATGCTAGCACACCCACTTTGTGGTCCAGGTAGTTTAACATTCTTTAATTATTATAAATTATGTTTTCATTTACACTTTGTTGTGTTAAAATGGCTTTGTAATGTTAACTTGAACTAATTCACTGTAGCTTATCTTGAATCTTTTTATAAGACAGAGGCAGTCATATTGCAGGCAGAAGCATTCACAATCAGAGGATCGAGCATTTATGGAGAGATACTAAATACAGTACTGTAGCAATGCTACTAGTAGTTACAACTGCATCTCCCAGCAGTCCTTGCATGGGCTGTTGGGGTCAAAGGTGGCCAGAGGTCTTTAAAAGGAGGGCAGATGTCAGAAAGAGAAAAAGTTGTTTTTGTTGTTGTACATTGCGTGTTGCATTTATCTGTTGGACTGCCTGCCGTTAATTCTGCCATCTATACTAATAAAAGGCAAAGCCCTCACTCACTCACTCACTCACTCACTAATTCTCCAACTTCCTGTGTAGGTAGAAGGCTGAAATTTGGCAGGCTCATTCCTTACAGCTTACTTACAAAACTTGGGCAGGTTTCATTTCAAAATTCTACGCCTAATGGTCATAACTGGAAGGTATTTTTCTCCATTAACTGTAATAGAGTTGAGCTGGAAAGACGTGGGGGGCGGAGGTTCGTGTGACATCATCACGCCTCCCACGTAATCACGTGAACTGACTGTCAACGCAGTGCGTAGAATACCAGGAAGACCTCCAAAAAGCGCTTAAGAAAACATGCATTATATAATTGAGAAGGCAGCGAAACAATAAGAAGCGAGCGAGTGACATATACTACCATATTCATGAGTGCTGCTACCTCAGAAAGAAAGCACGGTGTAAACCTAAACTTTAAATTAAGTTCATTGACAGGCTACCGCTGGCGTTTCGCATGCCCACAGGTAATGCGGGATACAAGTTTAATGAGAGGACACAGGATATAAACGAGAGTTTTGATCACTTTGTAACTAAGTTAAAATTGTAGGTGAAGGGGTGCTTATGCAAATTCAGAGACTGTGTTTGTGGGGATTGACAGTTAAGGCGGGTGGGGAGTCACGTCATCATCTCCCTCCCACCTCATTTGCTCTGAGCTGAGTTCAGCTAACGCGCCGTCTTCGAAGCAACTTCGTCAGACTGCCACCAAATACTCACAGAAAAATCCACAAGTTAATACACACGCTGTCTCTAGAGTTTCTCCACACTGAATCCTCCAGGCACTACTTACAAAAGGTCACATTGACAATCGTGTTACGTTATTTTTAAAATCTTTCCTTTTCTTAGCACAAGCACAGCTGAAAAGCTTCGACGCATGTGCTCCATAACGCGTTAAAAAATAATGCATTTAATCACACTTTGCATTACAAGCAAAGGGGAGCTTTTGTCAATGCATGATTTCCTGGTACACCGATTACATTGATCAGCGCATCTCGATTCATTTTACTCTCGCACCACCTTAGTTTGAGAAGAAGTATTAAAAAATATGAGGTTAACACAGAAAAACAGATCACCAATTCAAGCTTTATGAATAATCGATTCGCCATCAATAATTGTTTTGGTAAAGCCATCATCCTTCCATTTTATAATTTTTCCCGCCACTAGCCATGATTAAATGAACGGTAAAAAAGTAAGAGCAAAGCGAGGGTGACTTATTTAGGGAGGCATATATATGACAGCAACACTCATGACAATGTCAATCATGTTACGTTATTATTAAAATGTTTCCTTTTCTTTTTCATTACTTCTTTAACACACTACTTCTCCGCTCAGGTAGCGGGTATTTTGCTATATATATAATATATGAATGACCTCCAAAGAGCTGAGACTTTTGATATCATGAACGTGTCTGCAAAAACTTGGGTCTCCTGCCCAGCGAAAGTCGAGCAGCCGGCGCACGTGCATAGCTGTGCCGGCCTTTGAGACGCTGACTGTGCTTCTGCCTTAAATCAAAGTGAGCTCTTTTAATTTTTTTCACCCTCCCCCTGAGCTATAGCCCAGACAAGTGCAATCACGGGACCCCTTTTCTACACCGCTGCAAACTAATATTAAGGTGATTAGAACTTTCTTTTCAACGTATATGATTATGAGGTCGTCAGCTCGGATTATGAAGACACGCACACGAGTGGAGGACTCACAGTGCCATCACAGCCGATTAATGGCAGGGACGTCTCACCAGTCTACACAAGACCCACCGCGACTGTCCCCAAAAGGCGATCATAACGTCAGCGAACACATCTCTCTATACTATATAAAAGAAAAAGGCAACTTTCCTTTCTTTACACCTTTTATCCCAAACCAAAGCCTTTCTCTCTTAACACTGCAGAGGACACAAAACTAATTTTCTTTAATTGCTGGTAACACCGGTAAGGCACATTAGCAGAGGCAGAAATTTAAACGTTCACATAGAAAATGTAATTTCTATACCACAGCCGTCGTGTAGCGCCTTTCAAAAGGGATCAACTACCGACAGATGATCCATATACATTTTGGCTGCTGTTAGTACTACTTACCTGTTGTGTTACACAGTCTTTAAAATGTAGTTTACCATAACCACTCCAGTAGTGCTCAATGTACCTGTACTTCTTAAAACGTTAATGTTTTACTGTTTAATAACTTATAGACTATATTTTATTATTTTTCCCTTGCACTCAGTGACCAAAGCTATACACACACATATAGACACATACATATATATACCTGTGTGTATATTTGTATGTATGTGTATATACACACACACACACACCTATCTACATTATATATATATATATATATATATATATATATATATATATATACACACACACATATATAATTTGTGTGTGTATGTATGTATGTATGTATGTGTGTGTATATATATAAATATATATATATGTATATAGATATGTATATAGATATGAAGATATGTATGTGTATATATATGTATGTATATATATGTATGTATGTATATATATATATATATATATATATATATATATATATATATATATATATATAGACTGAAACCCATTATGACAGTAGCAATCCAAGCTGTGAGAAAACAGTAAAAAGGAGGCATGTCAGACGTCGTGGTACATTTTCTGGTGCAGCTAGATGAAAACAACTTCGTGACGCTGCCGCCAAATACACAAAACAATTACTTTCACAATCATGTTACACTATTTTTCAAATATTTCCTTTTCTTTTTCATAACTTCTTTAACACACGACATCGCTGCGAAGCGCCGGTATTTTGCTATATATATATCACAGCGACACTCATAACAGTGACAAAACAATTACATTGACAATCATGTTACGTTATTTTCAAAATGTTTCCTTTTGTTTCTCTTTCCTTCTTTAACACACTACTTCTCCGCTGCCAAGCGTGGGTATTTACTATATATATATATATATATATATATATATATATATATATATATATATATAGATATGTATATGAGAACAACACTCATATCAATGACAAAACAATTACATTAACAATCATGTTACGTTATTTTTAAAATGTTTGCTGTTCTTTTTCATACCTTCTTTAACACACTACTTCTCTGCTGCGAAGCGCGGGTATTCTGCTAGTTTATTTATATATTTATATAGTACCCTTCCTATGCTCAAAATTCAGAAAGAACAAGACCTATATAACATTGACTACAAATATCTCCATTAAATGATAAATACAGGATATACAAAACATTCAAATACATTAAAAGACAATAATGCAGACTAAAATACTACATAATACAACAAATTTTTGAACAAATAATATAATTTGTGATAATGCAAACCCAGAGTACCTGCACAGATAGAGGGGGTAAACTGAAACAAGGGGCAGAATGTCAGGTCTGTTTAATGTCTTCTTAAGCAAAAGAGTTAAAAACAAATGAATGGAGTCAGCTGATGTCATTAATTTCAGGAGGTCGGTCCACAGTCAGGGCGCTATATACAGCTGAAGGCTGTGCTGTCGCCCACAGAGTGCTGGTTAGTGAGGGGCACAGAATGAGAGGACCTTAGTGGTCAGGTCAATAACAGAATTTGATATTCAATCCTGTAAGACACAGGGAGCAGTGAATGTGCAATAAGATAATAATAATTCATTACATTTATATAGCACTTTTCTCAGTATGGCTGGGATGTGCTCGCTGTTGGTGGTCCGTGTCAGGACTCTTGCAGTTGAGTTTTGAATCAGCTGGAGCTGTGATATAAGATTAGAAGTGGCACCTGCCAGCAGTGACTTACACTAATCAATGCTGGATGTGACAACAGCAGGGACAAGATTCTCATAATTAGAAAAGGACAGGAATGAGCAAATAAGAAAGGTGGCACAGATGGAAGTTTCGTAATATGGCTTACATGGGTGAAATAAGAAAAGGAGGAATCAAAGTGACACTGAGATTTGTTGCAGTAAAAGGACGTTTGATGAGATCATCACCCAGAATGGTTGAAGAGGAGTTTATTTTCTTAAGTTGCACTTTAGTGCCACTTTGCAGGAGTTCAGTTATGTTGAATTTAATTTTAAAGAGTTTTTCTCCGTTCAGGTTTTAATTTAATTTCACTGAAGCAAGTTGTGAGCCGAGAAGGCTGTGATGAAGTGTCACTTTTAACATTGAAACAGATCTAAACATCTGCAAAAAAATGATAACCCAGCCCAAAGTTATGAAGAACAAGCTCAAGGAGAATCACAGAAGTACAGAAGAGCAGAGGATGTCATTTCATTAACAAAGGGAAGTCAGATGGAGGATGTGAGAAATTAAGGCCTGAGAGTTACCCTGGACATGACATAAGTTGCATGGCCACAACGCCACATGCAATAACTTTTACATAAACTGGGACAGGAGCTCCTCAAGATGAAGGTAACAATGCTCAGCACAATAAGGAAAAATAAGCCAGAGCTCCCATCTCAACTGCTGGCCACACAGAATAGGCCAGTGAAGACCTTCACGTTTGTCTAAACAAATGACACATCCTTGGTACACAATGTCATCTGCACAGAGATAGGAGATTCCATGGCAAGAAATGATAATGGACGCTAATGCTACAAAAAGAGGAGTGGAGAATTTAGACAAAACATTGTGCTAGATGCTGGCCACAGGCAATTTTTTCAACATATTGAACATCTCATAAAAAATACTTTTGTCATCTGGACAACCTTGAACAGGGAGAAGGAGACAGAGCCATCTTGAGGAGCAGGTAAACAATTGGTGACACCTCACATGCTACTGGGACGACATGTGCCAAAGACCCCAGCATGAACAGCCATTGTGTTGATTCAACAGTCCAATTCACAGAGGAACCAATGATGGTACCTGTAGTGTATATGCATAGTGAGTGTGTTTGTGTGTCTCACTGTGTGAACTGTACAGTTATTACAGTATTGTGTAGAAAATGAAAATATTCAGTTCTGCTTGATAAACACACAGGATGTGATCTGAGGGTAAAGAGTAAACAGGTTATTTACATTGCTTGTTAAAATAAAGTGACCATCTCATTTCAAAAAAAAAAAGTCCCTCAATAGTACATATATAGAAAAAATGTAATCATAAATTGAGATTCACCACAATTAAATTTCATGCTTCTCAAAGAGAAATTAAAATATGATGTTTGTAAACTACTGAAGTGTGAGGCGATCTAAACTATCATTGAGTGTATTTCAGTAATGTGTGTAGTGACTTAGAAAACTACATTATTGCACAGCAGCATCTTCATAATGTCTAAGACCTCAAATCATTCACTGCTGTACCAAAATAATGTTTGGTCTTTCAAGGAAACCCTCAAATAAACACTACATTTCCAAAAGGAGACATTTTTACTAATTTTCGTGTTTGTTCTGTGATGAAATATTTTTAAAAATTATTTTAATAGAGCCTTTAGATAGCACTAAGTGGGCTTTAAAAATACTAACAAAACAAATGTTGTTAAGAACAAATACTAATATTTCAAAATGAGCAGCAGTCCCAAAAAAAGACTTGCAGTTAAATTGTTTATTTTCAAAGGAAAACAGAAAAATCATATAAACTGAAGTCAACAGAGCATTAATGCACAATAAAATACAAGTAACAATCAATGTAGCAACAGACAGTAATTATACAGATTAATTATATATGCAATTTACTATAAGTTTCATTTTATCCTGACATTCCTGAGTGGAAAGTTCCATATCATCCCTAAACTGAAAAATAAATGAAGGGTTCTTTTGCCAAAATTAAATCTTCAGTTTCGACTTCATCAATTTTTGGTCCTCCTCCATCTCCAGAAAATGCAGCTCAGATACGGCACCTCTGAACAACTGTTTATGTTGGCACAACCATTTTACTGCAGTGTGGAGGTCCTTTTTTTATTAGTGGTTCCTTTAGATAAAGACCACAAAGAGAATTAAACAACATGCATTTCTACATGCCTACTTAAATAATATTAGATATTACATATATACCTCCTCACTGTTCTAGGTCTCATTCACACTCTCCAGTGCCCCTTTAGTGAACACCTTTGTCCTGTAAGAAATATTCACACGTTAGCCAGAGTGAGTGAGAGAGAGAGAGAGAGAGACCTTCCAACAGCACAATTCTCCAATAGAATAAAGCACCACCACCTCCTGATCACGGGTAAATCACACTGCCATGCAGAGGGGGAAAAAAACAAAGAACATTAAAACCAGTAACAGATATTATCAAATAATCAGAGATGTAAGGGAAAGCTTACAGCTATGAAGTCAAATGGCACATCCAAGGCAAGGTGCAGAGCATACTGTGGATCACACAAAAGAATTATTTCAAATTAATATTTAATCTATTTGCATATAGTACAGTGCACACTCTACTAATTGCAATTTATTTATAGTGGTTCTATGGTGGTTGAAAAAGCATTCTGTTTGTGTTTACAAACAAGCGAGTGATTTTCAAAGTCACTTCTCCTAAATATTGTAGTTTGGCAGTAGGGGCAGTGATAATGCTGTGATGGCCTGCAGTCTAAACCACATCTGTGGATGGCAAAACCTAAAATGTGTAACAGTATAAATTGTTATAATGTAGAATACCGAGTTAAAAAGTATATATGTTACCAGTACTGCACATACATTAAAAATAAACTCTCGAACTTACCTTCATGGAGAACTGCCTTCTTGAAATGACTCTTCAAAATTTTATTTTTTTTTTTTTTGGAGGGCTTAAAAACCATTACCACTACAAAAAGGACAATGGAACAAGGTGCACCATCTGTCACATTGAGTCAGCAGTGATACGGACTCTCCCAGTTGAAAAGTTATGTGTTTCTATAAAAATGACAAAAAAGGATGGCTTTAGCAAGTTTAAATTCTGTATCTACAGTAATCACAATACTAAATAACTGTTTTAATCAAGCAATCAATCAAATTTGAATTATTTTGTGCATTTTACAATTAGTATTGTCACAAAGCAGCTTTAAATATTTCCAGGCCATAAAGCCGGAGACAAAAATCTTGGTGTCAGTACCAGATTATTATTGAACAAAATAAAAAATGGTCTGTTTTGTGTTTTACACAAATTAAAATATAGCAAGTTTAAAAAGAAAAGACAAACAACAAATAGGAATGTAGATTCATTGTAAATTTTACTTATTGGACTGACTAAACAAATATATTTTTATCATAGATTTGAAGGCTGACAGACTGTCAGAATCTCATACCACTTTGGGAGGGTTGTTCCTAAAATAGTGTGCTTTACAAACTACTGTTTTATTTCCAGCTACAGCTTTTTTTTATTCTAGAGACAAGATATCCCACTTCCTGTAAGAGTGATTGTAAGGAATTAAAAGGCAACGCAAATATTGAGATCCTTAACTATGCAAAGCGATACAGGTGATCACCTAATGATTCAATACGAAATACAAAATTTGCAGAAAGAAAATGTAAAGAAAGCAAAACAAGGGTGATATACAGTATACTGTTCATATTTCCTGGCTCTTGTAAGCTCTTCAGCCACTGTATTTTGAATTAAATTAAGTTTGTTATCAGCCACAAAGCCTTATGGTGATCCATGTAGAAGTATAAAAGCACGGATAAGTTATTTAGCATCATGGAATGCTAACATAATCTAAGTTTTGCAATATTCCTTAAGTAAAATGAAGGCTACTCTAGATACATGTTTAGTATGTGTATCAAAGGAGTATGTGTATTCACTGTAGATATACACAAGTTTAGAATTAGTGTATTGTGAGTGATGGGGGTGCCATGTTACATTCAGATTGACATTTTTAGCAGCTTTCGAAACAATGAATAGCACTTCTGTTTTGTTAGAATTCAACAAATGAAAATTTCAAGGAATCTACTTTCTAAAAGGCAAACCTCTATATTAGAACACTGAAATGGTTCATGTAGCTGATCAGATGAATATCATGTATCAAATGTGCCACCTACTGTAGATGCAATACTATGGGCCTAAAAATGCAACCATGGTCAGTGGAGTGCAAATCATTGAATACTTTGACTAAAGCAGTACCCGAGTAAAAATGTTACAAAAACAAAGAACCGCTTACCTACACCTTTCTCTAAATTTTAGAAATACAAGAAAGATTAGAAAATTGGTCTATGATTTGATAGATCACTGATATTTTTTTTTTACCTTAAGAGGTTATTAGCCAGTATAAATAATGTAGGTACATTTCCAAGATTTAAAAACTAATTTATAATACTTAAATGTTGCTTACTAAAGAGAAAGTGAAAGATCTTTCACAAATGTAGTAAGAAAATGAAGGAAGATTTAGACATGTTAACTAATGCACCAAATTCTGAACATTCAATTTGGGCAAAGAATTTTAATATCTCAGCTTTCTTAAAAGCAACATCATTGACACTACTTCACCGGCTAAATAAGAAAACAATTATTAAGTGGTGTAGAATTTTGAAGCTTATCTGTAGAATTTTGAAGCTTATCCCTAGATTACTTTCTCATTTAAAGACTTCATATTCCTGTTCGGTTAAGAAGTGAACATTGATGGCTGGCTGGCTGGATACAATTTATAAAATATAGTAGCAGAATACCAGCGCTTCGCAGCGGAGAAGTAGTGTGTTAAAGAAGTTATGAAAAAGAAAAGCAAACATTTTAAAAATAATGTAAGATGATTGTTAATGTAATTGTTTTGTCACTGACATGAGTGTTGTTGTCATATCTATCTATTTATATTATATATATATATATATATATATATATATATATATATATATATATAGCAAAATACCTGCGATTGGCAGCGAGAAGTAAAAAGAAAAGGAAACATTTTAATAATAACGTAACATGATTGACAATGTAATTGTTTTGTCATTGTCATGAGTGTTGCTGGCATATATATATATATATATATATATATATATATATATATATATATATATATATATATATACACACATCTATACACATATATATATACAGTTATATATATACATATACACACATACATATATACATATACATATATACACATACTGTATATATACACACACACACATATATACATACTGTATATACAACATATACAAATCTACATATATATATATATCTACATATATATATATATTAGGTGGGACTCGATTAAAAAATTAATCCAATTAATTAGAGGCTGTGTAAGAATTAATCTTGATTAATCGTATGTAATCACACGTAAATTTGCCCCAAATCGCAAATGTTTTTTTTTAATTTAAAACGGTTTTAGTGGGCGACAGAATCAAATAATAGACATGGACATGAATATTGTAAACTGAAGCTGTTTTAATTTCTGAAAAAAGATTTTAAACTGCATTTGAATTCAAAACAGAAACAAAAATATCATCCCTGGTTAAAATTGGGCAGACTTAAAAATAAAGTGGTAGTTTAAGTACTTTAAGTACATTTTCAGAATAGTATTGTCTTTAAATAATAATAACCAAAATTTCAACATAAAGTGCAGTTTTCTTCTTAAAAAAATAAGTCAGAAACATAAAAGGTAATTTGACCAGCTTACTCTTTAAACTCTGAGTAACATTAGCCAAAATTATTTTGTACATTAGGCTAAAACAGTGTGATCATTGAACATTTTGTAATTAGATGTATTTAGAATTACTAACGGTCACGGAAGTCCAATGATCCCCAGTAAGAGCCACAAAGTCCGCTTTCTGTAATGCATCTAATTTTGCTTGCTTTTCAGTGTGCACAAAACCATGCTTTTATCAAGGCTTCGCTCGGGTAGTCGAAATGATCAGTCGTAGGAACGCCCTTTATTCCGACTCTAACATTTTTGTAGCTGTGATGTGTGCATCAGTGTAATGGATGTACCAGGAAATCATGCATTGACAAAAGTTCCGTTTGCTTGGAATTGAAAGTGTGATTAAATGCGTTATTTTTACGCGTTATGGAGTACATGCATCGAAGCTTCTCAGCTGTGCTTGTGCTAAGAAAGGGAAAATTTTAAAAATAACGTAACATGATTCTGCGTTAACCTAATATTTTTCATACGTCCCAAACCAAGGAGATGAAGGTAAAATGAATCGGTAGCGCTACATAGTCAGTACACCCTCTCGAATCGAACCTCGAATGTCGGCATTAGAGGCTGAAGACTCTACAATTGCACCACAGCGTGTGGCTTGTCTATGCTAAAGTATGTATTGTAGATAGGGGTATATATATACATTTATATATATACCCGTGTACCGCAGTGGAGAAGTAGAAGTTATGAAAAGAAAAGGGAACATTTTAAAAATAACGTAACATGATTGTCAATATACAGTAATTGTTTTGTGAGTGTTATTGAATGTTGCTGTCATCAAGGATTTGATTATCATTATTTCTTTCAATCAGGCTCGTATTTGTAGGATGTGTTCAAGTTACATTCCGTGTTTGTCAATCGTTGTAAAGATAAGAGGTTTCATTCATCGATTAGTTCCTTACTGCATCAATAAACAGCTCGTCTTCCTTTTATCTGTGATGTGACAAACTGCATGCACGGGTTTTTTTACACTGTCTTCCTTTAGCAGGACATTCACTTTTTCCACCGTGTGCTTTGTTTCGCAGTAGCTGCACTTATGAATATGATTGTATGTATAAGACGCTTCATATTTTTGCTGCCTTCTCAATTGTGTAATTCGGTTTTGTTCAGCACTCTTTGGAACTGTTGCTTTTGTCTGCGCATTGCGCCAGTTCACGTGAGCCGCTTGGTGTTCTTGCATCGAAGGTTCCCAGCTGTACTGGTGCCATCTCGTGTAATGTCAGCTAAGACCCGGCACTTAAAAGTTTCTCTCGCAGTTTCAATGAGTTTGTGCCAAACACCACCCTGACCATCTCATCTTCCTCTGCATAAGCACAGTCCTTCACCAGTGAACATTTACCGGCAGTGTTTGTATTGGATTGCCGCTGATGGACGGCCTTATATGGGCAGGCACTAAATTACAAACGCTAGTGGCAGCCTGTCTATGAACTTAATTTAATATAAACTTACGGTTCACGCCGTGCTTTGTTTCCGCAGTAGCTGTACTTATGAATATGCTTGTATGCATCATTTGCTTCATAATGTTTTTCTGCCTTCTCAATTGTGAAATGGCGTTTTGTGCTGATCGCTGTTTGGAGTTCTTCCTTGTTTTCTACGTACTTACGTAGGAGGCGTGATGATGTCACACGAAACTCCGCCCCCCACGGCCATCTCCAACTCAAGACTCCATTACATTATATGGGGAAAAATAGCTTCCAGTTATGACCCTTATGCGTAGAATTTCGAAATGAAACCTGCCCAACTTTTGTAAGTAAGCTGTAAGGAATAAGCCTGCCAAATTTCAGCCTTCTACCTACACGGGAAGTTGGAGAATTAGTGATGAGTCAGTGAGTGAGTCAGTGAGTGAGTGAGGGCTTTGCCTTTTATTAGTATAGATAACAAACAATAAAACGGAACTTAAAAGATCTTAAAGTTAAATATCGTCTTAAAGTACTGGGAATTTTCCGTTCATCAAGAACATAGACTGAACTTTTGCTGACAATGCAACATTAAGTTTCGATTTCCCCAGTTTTTACAAAGCAAACCACCGTAACCAGTGTTGCAAACATTAACAATTAGCTCGCCAGCCAAAGATTACATACATGTAAACGTAATGTTAACGTTTTGCAGAATGTACAGTTTTATAATTATAGTTAAGAATAACAGTAGTAATAATAAAAACCAACAATACCGTGCTGTTTTCTGTCATATTTTGATTTTGCTCGAAAATACTGCGCTCGTGCTAAAAACTGAGACTTGTTGTGTTCGATAAAAGGAGGCATTGCTTTCACCTCGCCTAGAAATGGTAACGTCACTTCCAGGTCTAAAACTGCGGTGACATATGGTGCTGTGGCTCTGCAAGTGGATGCTTCGCAGTGAAACACACTGCATGTGCTTAATGACAAAAAATATTAAAAACAAAAAAATCCACTTTACGGCACGGCCCGATCGGAACTGTGCATGCAGTACAACTTGACATTACAGTATATTCATTTTAGTTACACATTAGTTGAACATAATGAAAATATTCATCCTGCAAAATAAACAAAGCAGTGCCCATTTTGATCTATTGTTGCAATTTCCCTCTTATGAGCAAATTGTGTTTGTTTATCTTTAGATATCAATTACTATTAATAAAATTTCCATTTGTCTTAAGGCATCAGGTTTATAAAACCTAACGTATCCAACCAGTTGTATAGAAATATGATCCTTTTTCAAAAAAAGAAAAGAACACTGTGTTGCTGACTGTCCCTGTCTTTAGTGCTGTGACTGTCCACTTGTTAAAATTCTTTAATTCGTTCTGAGTTGTGCAATCAGGTCAGATGCCAAAGAAATGAAGAGCATAAAGCCACTGGTTCAAATCCTCATTTATTCCAATGGCTATTAATCTTACACAGAAGTTTAACTTTATATCCACAGACTTAAATTAAGGAAATGAGCTGTTATCACTTAAACCAATCTATTTGATCTATTTTTTTTTAACAGTAAGCTGCTTGCTGCTATAGTTCATATTTGTAATACATTTGTTCTTAGTGATGCGTTTTTAATGTTATTTCAATGCATCTCTGTAAAACACCCTGAGAAACCAACTTACCTATTAATATAATAAAACTGAACTGAATTTAACAGCTGTAAAATAAAATATTCTTAGCTGAGCAGAATTTAAACAGCATGAAATAGTTCAGTTTATGATGAACACCATGTGGACAGAGGGCAGTGATTATTTCTTACAAGTTTAATCAACATAACACACCGCTGTTTGTGTGCAGACTTGTCTCACGTCAATGGTTTTATTCACCCATATCGATACAGAACCAGTTCATTTTTATAACTTTAAATGGTATCTTTAAAAATAAAAGTGAAAGATCTGTGAACAGTGTTTCTCAGAAACAAATTATACACACACCCATATTTACATGTATATACACTGTATATTATAAGCAGAAAATTCAGTAATCAAAGATGTATAAATGGTAAATGCATTTAACTAGAACACAACTACAATGAAAATGGCCAACAAGGGGAGGTGTTAAAAATTATTAGGGAAGGAGAACACAAATATACTTACAGATTTTTACCTTAGTATTTAAAAACAAAATGTTTGCTAAGGTTCTGAACACAGTAAAAGTGAATAATTAAATTTGTCAAAAAAGGAAAAATGCTATTATAGCTTTATGAACAAGATGCTACTCAGAGTCAGAGAGTTGTTATCCAGCAATATTCCATAAAAATGTGTTCTATTTAAACTGATATTTTTCCTGATCTGTCCCTTAACATTTGTTCACTAATAATATTTCTATATCACCTTTGCTTACAAGTGCAGCTCAAATTGCTCTACAAAAATATACAGTTACAAAGAAGGCATTATAAAAGTAAGGTCCTTGTCCTTTGTAATAAATAACCTGCCTGGTCAAATGGCCAGGGACAAAGACAAAACTTGCAGCCTTCAAGGATACTGGAGATAATAAACCTCTGGGGGTCCCAAGCCAAAGCCCACGCAGACCCCCTCAGCACATCCCAGCATACATAATTGTGGCCATCTCACTCCAATCACAATTCCATTTCAGGACATCTTGTGAACTTTTCTTCTATCACAGACAGATGGAGTTGATTTAACAGATGGTGGAGAGACAGAGGTTAGTTCCCAGTGCAGAGCTTACAAAATGTACACAGTACCATTTCTAATCCGTTACAACCAATGCAAGTAATTAAGAAAAAGCCAAATTAGAAAAGTGGGGTTGTTGAAGTTTTTCGAAATGCTTGACATTTGTAGCCTGGCACTTCTCTATTGGCAAAGCATTCCAGATTTTGTTGCACGAGTACAGAAAGCTGCCAGTTTTTATGGTTGATCTTGGAATAAAAAGCAAAGCAACATTTGAGAAAAGAAATGTTGGGAGCAGACACTCCAAAATACAGGCAGGGTCTAAAATACTCACAGCCTTCTATATATTTAATAGAACCTTGAAATCAATTCTGTGTGTGATAGGAAGCCAGTGTAATGAGACCGAAAAAAAAAGCAAAAAGGCTAATACCTCTTGATCACTTGGCAAAGGCACAGCAGATCAGAGTAGGGATTGAGGTGGAGGACTCTAGAAGTGCCAGGCAGTATGGGCAGCCACTACTTCAACATGGCACACATCTCTCCATCCTTCTTTAACTGTTGCCCCATAACACGACCAGAATCTTCTACTTCACTGTAACCGTTAAAAATATAAACACAGTAGATACATGATGTTCACTCAGGGAGTTCAAATATTAATAAAGTGTACTCTTACTTCTTGTTCTGCCTCTTTTCTCGGTTCACCTGTAGATCAATTGTTACCAAAGTAAGCCATCACAATAGATAAAGGTCTACTTAGAGTAAAGTCTAACTAATAATTTTTTTTTTTTTTAAATTACTGTGGTTTATTGTTGGCTTTTGAAAGAACCCCAACTTAACTGTCACTACATGTAGCATCATTTTTTTCCTTTTACATTACGCATAGTAGACATTGTGTTACAATCTCTGTATATCTGAACTTCTAATGTGATGTGCTCAGGTATCGGTACTTACATGAAAACATCTTCGTTTTTCTCTCCTGCCATAGTTTTGTTTTAAGTTCAAATTAATTCTCAGCTTTTTTAATTTTCCAAACAAGAAAAGCACAGTAACTTAAGAAAATAAATGTTATTTTGCAAAACAGAACAATATCCCTGTTTAGTGACTGCTGGGACTGATGCACCTCAGTCTCTGTGTTTGTGAGGATTCACACTCTGAGGCTTACCTTTCTAAAATTAAAAAGCTGCGTTGGTTACTGGACAGTGAGCAGATATACAGTACAGTATTCAAGGCAGCAAAATATTACAGATCAAATAATAAATATAAAGACGCTTTGCAGGAATTGTGAACAAATTATTTTTGAAACTGAAAGCCTCTGTAGTCTTACCTGTACGAGTCGCAGGGTGCCGATCAATGTTGAGCCAGAAAAACTTTGGGAGATCGAGCCAAACAGGCCTTTAAATTCACCAACCGCTCGGCGTAGTGATTGGCCCATACTCGATACTGAGGATTCGGCACTGTGTTGAGCTTTTGAAGCACTGGAGCACGGAGCTCTCGGCGTCAGTGACGCTTCCTCCCGTGAGGTCAACCTGCAGCATGGTAGAGGAAAGCCAGTATTCCAGATAAGAGCGGGAGGGGAGGAAAATCTCGTCCCCCGTTGTCGAACTGTAAAAGTTTTACAGCAGACAAACGAAGCTCCAAAAGTGTTTAGTGATCATACACTAGTAGTGAGTTGACATTTTGCATGACACACACAAAAATAACAACAAAACATAAGCAAAATAGAGAGCGGTAGACGTCATGCCATCCAAACCACTAGAATACTACAGTTATTTTAACAGGGTGTTAACATTTTAATAGGGTGTCAAGTAATGAATTGTTTAATTGATATTTTACTGAATCTTATTTTTCGTTTATTCAGGCTCCCGTTGAAGAATTTTTTGGTAACAAAACATACAGTGTGCACACCAAAACGAATGGAAATACAACTAACACGTCGATACCATTTCAACAAATTTTGCATAAAGCATACATTAACTCAAGTCATGTCATGTATTTATATAGCCTATTGAAAAACAACAGCAGGTGATCCAAAGTGCTTTCCAGATTTAATTAAACCAAATAACAAATCTATACTAATAAAAGGCAAAGCCCTCACTCACTCACTCACTCACTCACTCACTCACTTACTCACTTATCACTAATTCTCCAACTTCCCGTGTAGGTAGAAGGCTGAGATTTGGCAGGCTCATTCCTTACAGCTTACTTACAAAAGTTGGGCAGGTTTCATTTCGAAATTCTACGCCTAATGGTCATAACTGGAAGGTATTTTTCTCCATTAACTGTAATGGAGTTGAGCTGCAATGACGTGGGGGCGGAGTTTCGTGTGACATCATCACGCCTCCCACGTAATCACGTGAACTGACTGTCAACGCAGTGCGTAGAAAACCAGGAAGACCTCCAAAAAGCGCTTAAGGAAACATGCATTATATAATTGAGAAGGCAGCGAAACAATAAGAAGGGAGCGAGTGACATATACTACCATATTCATGAGTGTTGCTACCTCGGAAAGAAAGCAAGGTGTAAACCTAAACTTTAAATTAAGTTCATAGACAGGCTACGCTGGCGTTTCACATGCCCACGGAATGCGGGATACAAGTTTAATGAGAGGACGCAGGATATAAACGAGAGCTTTGATCACTTTGTAACTAAGTTAAAATTGCAGGTGAAGGGGTGTGCTTATGCAAATTCCGAGAGACTGTGTTTGTGGGGGATTGACAGTTAAGGCGGGTGGGGGAGTCACGTCATCATCACCCCTCCCATTTACCTCATTTTGCTCTGAGCTGAGCTTCGCGGCTAACGCCGTCTTCCGAAGCAACTTCGTCACACTGCCACCAAATACTCACAGAAAAATCCACAAGTTAATACACACTCTGTCTCTAGAGTTTCTTCACACTGAATCCTCCAGGCACTACTTAAAAAAGGTTATATTGACAATCGTGTTACGTTATGTTTAAAATCTTTCCTTTTCTTAGCACAAGCACAGCTGAGAAGCTTCGATGCATGTGCTCCATAACGCGGCTTAAAAAATAATGCATTTAATCACACTTTGCATTACAAGCAAAGGGGAGCTTTTGTCAATGCATGATTTCCTGGTACACCGATTACACTGATCAGCGCATCCCGATTCATTTTACCCTTGCACCACCTTAGTTTGAGAAGAAGTATGAAAAAATATGAGGTTAACACAGAAAAACAGATCACCAATTCAAGCTTTATGAATAATCGGTTCGCCATCAATAATTGTTTTGGTAAAGCCATCCTCCTTCCATTTTATAATTTTTCCGCCACTAGCCATGATTAAATGAACGGTAAAAAAGTAAGAGCAAAGCGAGGGTGACTTATTTAGGCAGGAATATATATGACAGCAACACTCATGACAATGTCAATCATGTTACGTTATTATTAAAATGTTTCCTTTTCTTTTCATTACTTCTTTAACACACTACTCCGCTGCGAGGCGCAGGTATTTTGCTATATATATATAATATATGAATGACCTCCAAAGAGCGCTGAGACTTTTGATATCATGAACGTGTGTACAAAAACTGGGGTCTCCTGCCCAGCAAAAGTCGTGCATAGCTGTGCCGGCCTTTGAGACGCTGACTGCGCTTCTGCCTTAAGTCAAAGTGAGCACTTTTAATTTTTTTCTTCCTCCCCCTGCGCTATAGCCTAGACAAGTGCAAACACGGGACCCCTTTTATACAACATGGCAAAATAATATTAAGGCGATTCACACTTTCTTTTGCACGTATACGATTATGAGGTCCTCAGCTCGAATTATGAAGACACGCACACGAGTGGAGGACTGACAGTGCCATCACAGCCGATTAATGGCGGGACGTCTCACCAGTCTACACAAGACCCACCACGACTGTCCCCAAAAGGCGATCATAACGTCAGCGAACACATCTCTCTATACTATATAAAAGAAAAAGGCAACTTTCCTTTCTTTACACCTTTTTTCCTTTTATCCCAAACCAAAGCCTTTCTCTCTTAACACTGCAGAGGACACAAAACTAATTTTCTTTAATTGCCGGTAAGGCACATTACCAGAGGCACAAATTTGAACGTTCACATAGAAAATGTAATTTCTATACCACAGCCGTCGTGTAGCGCCTTTCAAAAGGGATCTACTACCGAGAGATGATCCATATACATTTTAGCTGCTGTTAGTTACTTACCTGTTGTGTTACACAGTCTTTAAAATGTAGTTTGCCCGCAACCACTCCAGTAGTGCTCAATGTATCTCCATCCATCCATTTTCTA
The DNA here is from genome assembly GCF_016835505.1 of Polypterus senegalus. Lineage (NCBI taxonomy): Eukaryota > Metazoa > Chordata > Cladistia > Polypteriformes > Polypteridae > Polypterus > Polypterus senegalus. Next base: position 105,337,680 of record NC_053158.1, read on the forward strand.
ACCCGCTGAATCCGAATACAGGGTCACGGGGGTCTGCTGGAGCCAATCCCAGCCAACACAGGGCACAAGGCAGGAACCAATCCTGGGCAGGGTGCCAACCCACCGCAGCTCAATGTACCTGTACTTCTTAAAACGTTAATGTTTCACTGTTTAATAACTTATAGACTATATTTTATTATTTTTCCCTTGCACTCAGTGACCAAAGCTATACACACACATATAGACACATACAAACATACACACAAGTATATGTATGTGTATATATATGTATGTATGTATGTGTATATATATATATATTGTCACACACGTGCGAGTTGGAGGCAGTCAAAGAGCCCAAAGGTGAGTGAAATCTCGCGAGACAAGAATTTATCACGTGGTACTTACCTGAATCTCTTTCTACCTACAGAAAACTGGAAGAAAAATAAACCCATCCATTTTCAGTTCCAAAATGGCGCGATGACATCACTTCGGTTCCCATCCAATGACATCACTTCCGGTTCCACACTCAACTACTCCTGTCTGCTCACGATGACGTTGGTTCCGTGGTCCCGCCTCCAATCGTCACTTCCTGCCAACCATTTCCTCTCCCATCATCCCATCTGTTATTTAAACGCCATTTTGTTACCATGTATTCATTCATTCTGTACTGAAAAGTCATTCTGAATCAACCATTTTTCACTTTGTCTGGACGACAATATATGGGGACGATCCCCAAATCTTTTTCTATTTTTGAAAGACTCTTTATTTATTACATTGGCGTAGTCGGCAGGATACTTGTTCAACATGACAGAAGAACAGGACCTCAACGCTGTACTAAGTACAATTGTGGGAGATCTACAAACTCTGAAAATTCAGATGGGGGAAACCAGGACCCAATTGGCGGAAGCCGAGGCTCGTTCCCGTGCTGGTGTACGGACGGAGGTAGCTCGGTCACAGCCAATTCAGTTAACCCCCTTGACTGAATCTGATGACATTGAGTCTTATTTTTTGATTTTTGAGCGCATCGCTAAGCGGAACAGCGTGGCCGAGGTCGGAGTGGGCGTACCTACTGGCTCCCTATTTGAAGGGAACAGCGCAGAGGGCTTACTACGACTTAACTGAGGAGCAGGCGCCAATTATGATGCGCTAAAATTGGAGGTGTTCAAACGCTACGGCGTTTCACCAGAACAACAGGCGAGAGAGTGGAGGGAGTGGCAATTCGATCCAGAAAGGCCGTTAAGATCGCAGGGCTTTGAAGCCTGGGGCAAGGTGTGTCGCTGGCTACGGCCCGACATCAACTCCTCCCACAAAATGGCTGAGCTCCTTGCCTGCGAGACATTTGTACATGCCCTCCCTGACCACATCGCCCAACAAGTAAGAAAGCACAGTTACGAAGATATGGACACCTTAATCCAAATAGCGGAACGTCATTGGGCAGCCTGTAAATCAGGGCGGTCGGAAAGGTCCTCTCGCCGAACCCAACAGATACGGGGCAGCTCCTGAGCCCCTCGACAAACTCCCGAACCTGCCGTTCGTAGAAGGGACAGACTAGCCGGTCCCCCTCGCTGTTTCAAGTGTGGGGAGATCGGACATCTGTCCCGAACTGTGCCTACGAGCCTATGGATTGCTCGGTAGTAAGGGGAGAAAGGTACTGTGCCACAGTGATTAATCCTCTGTCTCTTCCATATACAGGTGCAGTTATTATAAATGGCAGAAAGGTAAGGGCAATGTTTGATTCCGGGAGTAACATTTCCATTGTTGCTACCCGATACGTATTACCGCAACAGTGGACTCAAGGGAAAACCAGTCTAAAATGTATACATGGGGATATTAAATATTATAAACAGCCAGGTGTGTAATATCAGTAGCTCATAAATTAACCAGTATGGCTATGGCTGTATTACCCGATCCCCCTTTTCCAGTCATATTAGGAAGAGATTGGAATAAAATTAACAGCGTAATAACGTAACTGCATCTAATAAGAATTTGGGCTTAGTGATGGAGAATAATGCTCCGACTGCCTCCACGCCGTGTCCCTCAGTAGCACGGATCCATACGGGTACCCAGTGCGAAAGTTTTGATGTCCCATCGTCCTCTGCGGGAGCTGATACAGTCGACGCAGAAGACGTAGAGACAGTAGCCCCTCCCATTGAACTCGAAAGAGATCCTATACAAAACTTAACGTCCCAGTTCCTATTAACTCCATCGTCATTTAAAAGAGAACAATGGAATGACGATTCATTAAAAAATGCTAGAAATGCAGTAGTATCTACTGACGGTTATACAAACCTAGATCCCATGCCACCGATGCCGTTCTTTGTAATTAAAAATGATTTATTATATAGAGTGGCAGAACACGAGGGTGAAGTGCGGGCTTTGTTGTTAATTCCACGTACTTTTCGGCGAAAGGTATGTGAATTAGCACATGCCCACCTTCTAGGAGCCCATTTAGGCTCGAAAAACTTTGGAGAGGATAAAACTCAGATTTTATTGGCGGGAGTTAATGAGGAGGTCAGGCGATTTTGCACTTCATGCCGAGTGTCAACTTCGCCAGATACCCAGAAGGTCTAAAGCTCCTCTTATTCCCCTTCCCCTGATTGACATCCCGTTTGAACGAGTTGGTATTGATCTCGTTGGTCCATTAGAACCCTCGTTAAAAGGTTTTAAATATATTCTAGTTCTAGTAGATTATGCCACTCGCTTTCCAGAAGCTGTTCCGTTGCGCTCAGCTAATTCAAAAAATATCGCACGGAATTAGTAGGGATATTCGCGTGTTGGGATCCCCAAGGAGGTCTTAACAGATCAAGGGACTCCTTTCACTTCAGAAACGTTCAGGGAAGTGGCCAAATTACTCAGGATAAAACATCTGAAAACATCGGTTTATCATCCCCAAACTGATGGATTGGTTGAACGTTTTAATCAGACGTTAAAACAGATGTTACGCAAGGTAGTTAACGAGGACGGAAGAAACTGGGATCAGTTGCTTCCTCTCGCTTTGTTTGCCTATCGGGAAGTCCCTCAAACCTCAACAGGATTTTCTCCTTTTGAATTATTGTACGGAAGGCAACCCAGGGGGCTTTTGGACATGTTAAAAGAAGGATGGGAGGAGGAGGTACTCCCTACTTCAAATATTCTTGAATATATCGCAATTACGCGATAGACTAGAGAAGATCAGACCTATCCTAAAAGAGAATTTAGAAAAAGCGCAAGCAGCACAGTCACGTTATTATAATAGAAACACCACCATTCGGGAATTTGTCCCGGGTGATCGTGTTATGGTATTAGTCCCAACCTCTCATTATAAATTATTAGCTCATTGGCAAGGACCGTATGAAATTAAAGAAAGAAAAGGTCTCGTCGACTATTTAGTTAAACAACCTAATCGTCGACCGACCGAAAGAGTATACCATATTAATTTGCTGAAACCGTGGAAGGAAAGGGAACCCGATCCCTCCTCCGGACAGCCTAGTTCACTTTTTATGTCCTGTGCCAAACTTAATTTTGGTTCCAATTTGACTCCAGAACAGCGACAAGATCTCGAAAAGGCTATCTTGTCTGTACCCGAGGTGGTGGATGAATTACCTGGACGTACTGCGTTGATTGCGCACGATATTATTACGGACCCTGGAGTGATTGTCAGGGAGAGACCTTACAGACTCCCGGAGGCAAAGAAAGGAAGTGGAATTGGAAATTAGGCGAATGCTGGATTTAGGGGTTATCGAAGAAAGCTATAGCCCTTGGTCTAGTCCAATTGTTCTAGTTTCTAAGCCCGATGGGTCTTGGAGGTTCTGTAATGACTTTCGACGACTCAATCGGGTCTCCAAATTTGATGCATTATCCGATGCGCGAGTGGATGATCTGCTCGATCGGCTAGGAAGCGCTCAATTCCTAACTACCCTTGACATGACAAAAGGGTATTGGCAAATTCCTTTAACGGATTCTGCAAAAGAAAAAAACGCATTTAGCACTCCCAGTGGACATTGGCAATACCGGGTCCTTCCTTTTGGTTTGCACGGGCCAGCTACTTTTCAACGCCTGGTAGACACACTGCTACGGTCCCACAATTCCTATTGTGCGCCTACCTAGATGACGTTGTCATCTATTCCAGCACGTGGAAGGATCATGTATGGCAGGTGAAAACGGTACTTTCCACACTGGCAGCTGCAGGACTTCGTATTAACCAAAGAAATGTTTCTTTGGATTAAGAGAAGCCAAATATTTGGGCTACCTAGTGGGGGTGTCGTGAAACCACAATGTCTTAAAATTGATGCCATCATAAATTGGCCCGTCCGATAAATAAGCGGCAAGTACAGGCATTTTGGGATTAGCTGGTTACTATCGCCGCTTTGTGCCACATTTCTCAGAAATTGCTGCCCTTATCTAATTTGACAAAGAAACGGGCACCTATAAAAGTGGTATGGGATGATACAGTAGATAAAGCATTTTGTGACTTGAAATTGGCCCTTACATCAGCACCTTTATTAAAATCCCCTGATTTTTCTCTTCCTTTTATTCTCCAGACCGATGCATCGCCACAGGATTGGGTGCCGTGTTGAGCCAATGTGTCGAGGGTGCTGAACACCCCGTTATGTATCTGAGCCGGAAACTGCTGGACCGTGAGATGAAGTATGCTGCGGTGGAGCGAGAGGCCCTGGCGATTAAGTGGGCTATTACATCGTTGAGGTACTACCTATTGGGGCGGGAATTCACTCTGGTGACAGACCATGCCGCTTTACAGTGGATGTCCCTTCATCGAGTCGAATCCTCGTGTCACTAGGTGGTTTTTGGATCTCCAACCATATCGTTTTAGCGTTACTTATCGTAAGGGTTCCTTGCAGGCCAACGCAGATGCTCTCTCCCGGATTCACGACCTCTCGGTGCAGGTCGCCCGACCGGATGGGTCTGGGCTGAGGGGGGGGTCATGTCACACACGTGCGAGTTGGAGGCAGTCAAAGAGCCCAAAGGTGAGTGAAATCTCGCGAGACAAGAATTTATCACGTGGTACTTACCTGAATCTCTTTCTACCTACAGAAAACTGGAAGAAAAATAAACCCATCCATTTTCAGTTCCAAAATGGCCGCGATGACATCACTTCCGGTTCCCATCCAATGACATCACTTCCGGTTCCACACTCAACTACTCCTGTCTGCTCACGATGACGTTGGTTCCGTGGTCCCGCCTCCAATCGTCACTTCCTGCCAACCATTTCCTCTCCCATCATCCCATCTGTTATTTAAACGCCATTTTGTTACCATGTATTCATTCATTCTGTACTGAAAAGTCATTCTGAATCAACCATTTTTCACTTTGTCTGGACGACAATATATGGGGACGATCCCCAAATCTTTTTCTATTTTTGAAAGACTCTTTATTTATTACAATATATATATATATACACACACACACACATACATACACACATATATATAATTTGTGTGTGTGTATGTATGTGTGTGTATATATGATGTAGATAGGTATGTATCTATACTAATAAAAGGCAAAGCCCTCACTCACTCACTCACTCACTCACTCATCACTAATTCTCCAACTTCCCGTGTAGGTAGAAGGCTGAAATTTGGCAGGCTTATTCCTTACAGCTTACTTACAAAAGTTGGGCAGGTTTCATTTCGAAATTCTACGCATAAGGGTCATAACTGGAAGCTATTTTTCCCATATAATGTAATGGAGTCTTGAGTTGGAGATGGCCGCGGGGGGCGGAGTTTCGTGTGACATCATCACGCCTCCTACGTAAGTACGTAGATAACAAGGAAGAACTCCAAACAGCGATCAGCACAAAACGCCATTTCACAATTGAGAAGGCAGAAAAACATTATGAAGCAAATGATGCATACAAGCATATTCATAAGTACAGCTACTGCGGAAACAAAGCACGGCGTGAACCGTAAGTTTATATTAAATTAAGTTCATAGACAGGCTGCCACTAGCGTTTGTAATTTAGTGCCTGCCCATATAAGGCCGCCCATCAGCGGTAATCCAATACAAACACTGCCGGTAAATGTTCACGGGTGAAGAACTGTGCTTATGCAGAGGAAGATGAGATGGTCAGGGTGGTGTTTGGCACAAACTCATTGAAACTGCGAGAGAAATTTTTAAGTGCCGGGTCTTAGCTGACATTACACGAGATGGCACCAGTACAGCTGGGAACCTTCGATGCAAGAACACCAAGCGGCTCACGTGAACTGGACGAATGCGCAGACAAAAAGCAACAGTTCCAAAGAGTACTGAACAAAAACCGAATTACACAATTGAGAAGGCAGCAAAAAAATATGAAGCGTCTTATACATACAATCATATTTATAAGTGCAGCTACTGCGGAAACAAAGCACACGGTGGAAAAAGTGAATGTCCTGCTAAAGGAAGAAACATAAAAGGTAATTTGACCGGCATGTACGCCCCCCCACGGCCATCTCCAACTCAAGACTCCATTACATTATATGGGGAAAAATAGCTTCCAGTTATGACCCTTATGCGTAGAATTTCGAAATGAAACCTGCCCAACTTTTGTAAGTAAGCTGTAAGGAATAAGCCTGCCAAATTTCAGCCTTCTACCTACACGGGAAGTTGGAGAATTAGTGATGAGTCAGTGAGTGAGTGAGTGAGTGAGTGAGTGAGGGCTTTGCCTTTTATTAGTATATATATATATATATAGATAGATAGATAGATAGATAGATAGATAGATAGATATATAGATAGATATGAGAACATCATATATATATATAGATAGATAGATAGATAGATAGATAGATAGATAGATAGATAGATAGATATGAGAACAACACTCATATCAATGACAAAACAATTACATTAACAATCATGTTACGTTATTTTTAAAATTTTTCCTTTTCTTTTTCGTACCTTCTTTAACACACTACTTCTCCGCTGCGAAGCGCGGGTATTCGGCTAGTACTACATATAAAATAACATGACATAGTAGAAAATAAAACATGCAAATGATATGAAAACGTGTGTAAAAGTAAGACAGTATAATTAAAAAGTACTGTAAATGTAATTCAATAAACCACAGATTAAGAAGAAGAGGGTAACAGTTATTAAAATGAGATTAAACGAAACCTATTAGTGGACTTGACAAAAACTCTTGGAGAATCTCAAGCGGAAATGAAAGCAAGATGGCCGGGTCACGCTGAGAGTTGAATAAAGCATGGATACCAATTTCCAAGTTCTTGAGAAATAAAATTGGGTTTGACTTGGCCTATAGTTAAACTAAGATGATAAAAGCCGCATTTTAAAACACAGCCAACTTATTTATTAAAATTCAATGAAGTATCGAAAAACACACCAAGGTTTTTAACGTCATTATGCAAATTTACGAACAGTGGGCCAAGCGTGCTGCTAAGGCTAGTGACACAGTTTTTTTTTTGACAGATGTATAAATTTAAAGTTTAGGTTAGGAAAAACTGAAAAAGGATATTTCCGAATATTACAAATTGGCCTTCTACAAGGGCCAATTACTAGGTTAAAACCTACAGATGTTCTGCAGCAATTAAAGTAAATTAAGCCTTACAAGTTGAAGCAAACAATTTGCACAGGTGTCTCAATTTCTGCTGATTACTTTAAAACCTTCCATCTCTCTTATAATGGAATTAGAACAGACTGTGTTACAACACCCTCTGAAGTACTTGGACAATTTTCCAATGATAATGGCTAGAAAAAGGCAAATAAATGAAATGAGACTGTCAGTGAGTACATTAGTGTCCTACAAAATTCAAAGGCAATTGGAAACTGGAAGAAACTTAGACAGGAAGAGATCTGGGAGGCCCAAAGTCACAAGCCAATCAGAAGACAAGTTTCTGATGGTCACCAGCTTGTGTGATCACAAACGCCTCACAGCACAATTCAAGCACAGCTTAACAGTGCAGGCTGAAAAAAGCAAGTGTCAGATTCTACTGTGAAGAGAAGACTTTGTGCTGCAGGTTTGACAGGGTGAGTGGCAGTAAGAAAGCCATTCTTTACATCGCAAAATAGGGCCTTGAAAAAGCAGCTGTGGAGAATGGCACACTGCAAGAAAGTCTTATGGACCGACAAATCAAAGTCTGAAATCTTTGGTTCATCACGCAAGGTTTTTGTACACTATCGAGTTAGTGAAGGGATGGTGTCTGTGTCTGTGAGCCGCCAACTGTCAAACATTGAGGAGGAAGTGTGATGGTCTGGGGTTCTTTTACTGGAGACAGAGTTGTGACTTGCAAGTGTGAATGGCATTCTGAATCGAAAGGGTTGCCACCCTTTGGCTGTTATATCAGCAAAAGGGGGCTAATTTTAAGTGTTAAAAATCTGAATGCAATTTTGCACACTTAATGATTCCTTGACTTATTTCTTTAATTTGCCATTGTTTATTTGTTCAATGTCTTGATTTCATTAAACATTAAGACATTAAACTGCATGCATTTCCATAAAAACTGAAAAAACAAAGGTGTTGTAAAACTTTTGACCAGTAGTGTATACTGGATGGCCTTAAATGGAAGGTTAATTAACCTCCATTACAGAATACAAGTGTATTACAGTATAGTAACCCCTGTCCAATAATTTGTGGGATCCGTCTTCCTGCCAGCAGTACTATAGTATGTATAACTTTAATTTCTTCCTTCAGGATAGGAGGAGGCAATTAGGAAGAGTTTGGATGTATATGTGGACACCATGACCCACATCCAAGCAGGCAGTGGAGTGATCCCCTCATGGCACTGGTCACTCAATGTGTGAGCCTCCACTTTAGTGCTGGCATTGTAAAAGGTGGATTTGGTGTGATGGACACCCTGTCTGTGTTCCTTGATTGCGCCTGTCCTGGCAGAGCAGCCATAATGGAAAGACAGAGTGAGCCTGCCTCCTGAGAAGGAATTCTGTTAGTATGGCCCCAATTTGAATACGCACAGGGCCATATGGCAATTGGAATTCTGGTGAGCTTCCTTGTTGGGGTCCTTGCGTGCCACTAGAGGGAACTGCTGGATACTGATTCTAACCAACCCCATCACCGATTGGAATGCTTTTTATTATTCATTGTAATACTTGTAGTAATAAATTCAATTGCATTTGTCATTCCAACAAATAGAGCATCACATATATTGGTAGTAATAAAATGCTTTGCTCCAAATGTTTCTGATGCACCATCTGTTGGAATGACAACTGCAATGCATTTGATTACTAAAAATATTTTTAAATTGCCATCTGTAGTAATGACAGACATAGTATATATAGTCACACATGTGCACCTGGGGGGGTCATCGTCCTATATCTGTCAAGGTAAGCAGTACCAGCTCACAATGAAAGGGGTCACTGTTGCTAGCGCTGTCTTCTTTCTCTTCCACATATCTTACTGGCTGACATATGACACAGTGTTACTTTAAATTGTTTTAGCTGTGTCTGTTAATGGTCTCAGTTACCAAGTTAAAATAATGAAATGTAGAGTTAAACTCCCAGTGACACGTTTTGAACCTTTGACTACAGCAACACTATCCTCACTTCCCAGATGATTCCCCTTACAGGGGTCCTAGACTTGCATCAAACTGCCCTATCATGTTAGAAACTGAATATTTTTTTTGAATTTGGAGCCATATCACGATCCGTGTACATCTTTTCCTTTCATAATATGAAATATCCAATGCAGAGATTCTTTATTTTGTTTTGCCCTGTGTTCTCTTGTAACCTGTTTGTGGTCTTTCCTGCAAATGACGTGGACACTGTTGACCACTCTGACATTTATGCTGTTGGGTGACTTTTGCTCACATTCTGCTTCCTAGCTTCTCCTCCAAAAACCTGGAAGACCTCGCCAGCAGACGGCAGAAGTAGAAGCAGCTGAGGTTTGCTGTACTGACAATGGCAGGGCCACTTCTGCACATAACCGCTGGATGGCAGACTTTTTGAAAAGAGGTCTTCCTTCATCCTCACTGAATGCACATGACCGAAAAGTCACCAGATTTTGAGAAGCAGATAAAATGTTTAATCAGTGGTATACTGTATAGTAAGATTATTTGAGGAGTGTACAATTTGCAGGACACCCACAATGATTAAGGTTGAGCCGCACTCCAAAAAGATATTACACCAGCTTGCCTCTCCCCTTAAATTCCAAACATTTCTAGTAAACATTTTTTCAAAGACCATGCTGTGTCTCGATGTTCACTACTCACTGCTCACTGGCAGCACTAACAACATTTGTAGAAAGTCAAAAATCAAGACAAAGATTAAGAATCCTTCACCCCCTACCCCCTCCCCCGAATGCCAGTACAATGAAAGGACAGTGGCAATCAAGTTACTTGGGTTATTTACTCCACCAAAATGCAAGATGGCAATGTTCCTGCATTACGGCACCTCTGTGAATGCCTGCCGGGCATGTTGGGCACTGTAGTGATATGGGGCTGCCCTATTGTGTTCCATGGATGCTGCCTGGGGGCGCTGAAAGGATTCATTCATGGGACTTTCAAGGGACATTGTGTCGTGGCAAGTCCTTCTGGGAAGTTAGCATGTTCATTCCTTTCCATCTCCATGCTGTGGGAGGGATCACCCGACCTGATTGGTTGGCCAGCCTCCCGTCCAGGTAGATAGATAGATAGATAGATAGATAGATAGATAGATAGATAGATAGATACTTTATTAATCCCAAGGGGAAATTCACATATTGAATTTTCAAACACTCTGGCCAGTGTACCAGCCTATGCCTCTTCCAAATGGTCATTCATTCTTTGGGCCATGAGGGGGCAGTAAGAACTGACTATGATGTGGGTGCCATGGACATGATCTTTGTATGTCTGCCAGAGAAGAAGAGACTCTGGGTGACTGACATAAGATCACTAAAACTGAACGGTGGCAGCACAAAGACTTTGACTGAGATAAAAGTAGCCCTGCTACCCAAAGAACTGAGCAGACCTGTCCATGGTCAAGGCTCTCCACTACAGTGAGTTTAATGGCCTGGTACCATCACAGTTGTTTGAAAGTTCTCACTGATGTTGAGATACACATGTGCAGTTCCCTCAAAGCACACTAGATGTCACTGTGATCCAGAGGCTCTGATGTTAAACAGACCACTTTGAGTAAAGAAGTCATCTGTGCTTGGCCCACAATTAACTGCTCAGCATAGGGGGTTGGCTGAGCTCAAAAGCTTCAAGAGTGACGAGTTCTAGCAATTATGTAAGCTGTGATACCTCCAACCTAACCTGCCCTCGATTATAAGGCATGCCTGTCAAAAGTAATAGTAAATGAAGTTTGATGAACTTGATGAACCAATAATTCAAATCATTTATTCAAATCATTCCCATGTATTCTAAAATTTACATTTTTAGCATATACTGTGTCTACTTGATGTCTTCTGCTTCAGTGTGTTTCTGAATAACAACTCTGTCATGAGATCTTATTGTTACCACTATGAAGATGCATTTTATTTATGACTGTTCCATTATTCCTTCTCAAATGATTTTTTAAAGGATTTTTAACCGCATTAAAGACCCTCAAGATAAAAGGGGAAATGCAGTAGCAAAAGGAGAGGAGAACCCATAAGGGGAAGTATAGGCTGGCATCCATATGGTTGCTCCACGAACACAGCTTTCTGCTGGCCTTCTCAACTCCACTCACAGCTCCTTCATCTCCATCTTCTGCTAATGTCTGCTCTCTATTGTGGTTGTGGTCTGCAGAGCTGCTCGTGTCACTTTGTCAATCACTGTTTGGTATCCTTACACCATTACTGTCCAGAAGAGGGACACCTGCTCTGTAAGATCAGACAAAGTAGACTATCCTGCAAACTTGTAACCCACTGGAATTGTGATATAGTCAATAAAAAAGTGCAATACTCTGTGGTGTATGAAAGTTGTTGGAAAAAAAATACTTTTAGCCCTTACAGTATAGATGTCTTTAACGATTTGCCAAATTTATAGTTTGTTAGTATTGTAGCCACCAGAGTGTAAGGCGAAATCAAGCATGGGAAAAACGCAATGAAAAAATGTATCTTCTCTAAACTTAGCTTTTCTTGTAAAACTTTAGTTGTTTCTATACTTAAAGATTTTTTAAAACGTATGGGGCAGCACTTTCAATGAAGTGCTTTGTCTTACATGTTACTTAGCACACAAAACACACACACACAAGGTACTCAAGGCACGAAAGGCACCATTTAAAACCATGTGCCCTCTACACCTTACACATGGCAAGCCTGATCACTAACTGAGAATAATGTTTAGTCAGAGGAATTAGAAATGGTTAGAATACTGTATACCAATTCAATTCAACTTATGGGGGTTATAGGAACCTCCCATAGATTATACACTATCATTAAATAAAACATTAATGAATCTTATGTAACTAGGAAATGGCTCTTACACATCAGGCCCCTAATTGTTTATGCTAGGGCAGAAATCAATTACTTTAACATTACTTACTAAGAGCCTTCACTAATTTAATGAACTTAAACCAAACTTAAGAAACATAAAACTTAAATTCTACTGTAAGAGCAGAAATACAATTTGTAAGTTAAGCATGCTAAAAGTAAAATGAACAATTTCAATCATTTGCTGCTTCCTGGAGCAGTCACAGATTGTTCACAGGTCTGTCCAGTGTGCTGGTTTTGGTCTGCACACACTCTTCTGACTGCCCCTTTTGTATCTGGCATAGTCTTGATGACATTAACCTATACCCAGGAGTTACAGGATGTAGCATCTTGTAATTACACAATTTCTTTATGAATTTGCTGCAAAGCAAAAAGAGCAACATGAGAGCATTTTTTGGTGAGCGAGTCATTTACTTGATCAAGTCTTTTCAGCCACTCATGTTCTGGCTTCAGGCCTTGAATCCAAGTCTTTCTTTTGGTGAAACTTTCTATGGTCAATCCTCTTGATGCCTGATCCACTTGATTTTGTGCAGATGTTATGTCCCCCCATTGCGAGGGTTGTAAGTGCTCCTTTATCACTGTAACTCTGTTGGTGACAAAAGTTTTGTAGCGTGCACTTTCATTTGCAATGTACCTTAATACAGTGGTGCTGTCAGTCCAAAGATTGACTCTTGCAAGGGAATCTATAGTTCTTGTTTCAGCATTTTATCCTGCTGAATTTTTGACTGCTACCACTGCTGCTGTAAGTTCTAACATTGGTATAGTGACAGATTTCAGTGGTGCCACTCTTGATTTCCCCATTATAAATGAAAAATGTCTCTTATGTTCTGTATTAGGAGGAGGTAGGAAACAGTGCCATACCCATTTTCTGAAGCATCTCCAAAATTATGCATTTGTGCAGACATTATGTGACCAAATCCAGGCAGTTTAATACACCTGTTTACTTTAAAATCCACAAGTAGCTGTAAATCATCCATACATTTTTTTCATTGCTGTACATAACCTCCACTTTTTGATTCCACTCATATTTCTCTTTACATAGATCTCTTAAAATAAGTTTAGCAGGCAATATGACTGGTGCTAAAAGTCCATGTGGATCGTTTATTGAACTGACCTCTGACAGAATACCACATCTTGTAGCAGGTTTATCTTGTAGCTTTACCTGGAACTTGAAACTGTCAGTCTGTGTGCACCATTGAACACCTAAGACTCTTTCAACTGGTAACAAATTATGGCTCAAGTCTAAGTCCTTTTGATCTATTGCCCTGTCTTCTTCAGGAATGGACAACAAGACTGCTCTGCCATTACTTATCCATTTTGTAAGATACAATCCTCCCTTTAAGCACAGGGCTTGAAGATCTTTGGCCAATTTTAAGGCTTGTTCTTCTGTAGCAACTGACTTTAAACAGTCATCAGCATAGAAATTGTGCAGCATGGTGTTAACTGCTTCCTGTGGAGCTGTGTCTCTGGCATACTCTGCTGTTCTTTGTAAAGCAAAAGAGGCACATCTGGGTCATGAAGTAGCACCAAAAACGTGCACTGTCATTTTGTATCCCTCTAGTCCATTGTTTAAATTACCTTCAGGCCACCACAGGAAATGAAGAAGATCAGTGTCTTCATCTGGAACCTTCACTTGATAAAACATTGATTTAATATCTGCCAAGAGAGCAATTGGCTCCCCTCTGAATCTTGTAAGAATTCCAATGAGTGAATTAGTTAGGTTAGGTCCTTTCAGCAACTGTTCATTTAGAGGGAAGCCTCGGTAAGTGGCAGTACAGTCAAAAACAACTCTGATCTTATTTTTCTTGGATGATATACTCCATGGTGAGGGATGTACCACACTCTCTCCCTTTTAAGGGTCAGCTGTTCATTGGGTACCTTAATGGCATATCCTTTGTCTAAAATGTCTTTTTTGAAAATTTTATAATCCTCATGGAATCTTGGATACTTTGTAAGTTTCTTTTTGAGTCCAATAGTATGTTGTTCTGTAATGCAATGATTATTTGGCACTTTAAATGTCTCATCTTTAAAAGGCAGATTAATGCAATTGTGTCCATCTACTAGCCTGGCAAAATCTGAGGCTATGAGCATGAATTTAATGTCCTACTGTGACATGTCCTCCTTCTCCTCACAGCTGCGCTCTGGAAAGTCTCTATTGTATTGCTGGAGTAACATTTGTTCTCCCTCCATTATTGTCACATGATTGACTGAATAACTTTGTAGTCCTTCATTGTCTGTCCCCTTTATCAAGCCATTAACAATCCTTCCGAGAATTGTCTTCACAGCGTAAGGACCTTTACCTTCTTTGTTTATGACTTGGCATGGCTCCATTGCACCGGGGACATTTTTACCTATTAACAAACCTACTTCTGCCTTTATGTGGGGTAGATGAACATATTTTAGATAAGACCTTTTCTTGACATCTTCTTGTGTAGGAATGTTCTCCTTATTCACAGGTATAAGGTTCACTGTGTACACTTCTGGTAAATCAAGAAATGTGTTTTCCTCTATCCCACAGACTCCGTTAAAACTGTACACTTTACTAATTTCTGTCTATTTATTTTGTCCCTTTCTACAGTGCTGATGTAGCTGTGAGACTTTCTTCCAGAAAGATTTAACTGCTGTTGCCAACTTTCTGTGCAAAATGTAGCTGTGCTGCCAGAATCTATTAGTGCATATGTTTCTACACATTTTTCACTCATTTCAGACTTAACTTTAACTGGAATCACAGTTAAGACACCCTCTTTTCCAGCCCCTATAGCAATACAAGTCTCTGATGGCTCCACTGGAATATTTGAGGAAGAAATTCTCTTCTTTTTCGACTTAGCATTCTCTTTTTTTTGGAGGCGTGGCTTTATCGTCAGTGCCTTTTTCCTTATTCATATGCAGAATGACTGGATGAAAATGAGAGCATATTTGGCATCTCATTTTTTCTACACAGTCTCTACTAAGATGTCCTTGTTTAAGGCACTTAAAGCATGCCCATAGATTTCAAAAATTCAATTCTACTTTCGTAAGTTAGTTTTCTGGATTTCACTGCATTTTTCAAAAGCGTGATTTTCATTGCAAAAAGACAGTGCTTACCGTGTGTACTACTATAGCTGTCTCCAGCCTTTTTGAGTGAGGTGTCTGTATTCCCTTTTTTGGCAGCGATAGCAAAGCTTGAAGCAAAATTGCCTTTTCTCAGTCCGCCTTTCAAAGGATACTTCTCTTGCTCAGTCTTGTCCTTTTCCTTCTTGAAGGTATGACTTTGGTATGCCGCTCCGTATATTGAATCCATGGCAATTGTAACCCGTAGTTCCAGAAAATCATACATGTCAGGGAGTCCTGGTCTTCTTTCTTTTTTACTTTCGATCTTTGAAGCTTTATTTTGCCAAAGCTCTCACAGTTCTTGGGGGAGCTTTGATGACATAAGGCAGATATTTGAATTGTTGTCAAATTCATTTCCGTTCTTTAAGCCAGACATAACGCTCATACAGTTATCAAGAAAGACTGGGCATGCTTTTAGATCCTCTCCGTCACACGATGTTATCTGTGACCACCTCTTGGCTTTCTTCATGTAAGCATCAGCTATCTGTAAGTGGTTTCCGTAAAAAATCTTGAGCTGCTTTCTGGCCATTCTGTAACCTTCTGCAGGAGGCAGATATGCACAGTTTTGCACAATGTCATTAGGCATGCCTTTGGTAAATTGTACTAAGTATTCTAGTTTATCTTGAGGATCATTTACCACCTCATCAACAGCTCGATCAAATGCCCTGAAAAAGTTCATACAAGCCAATGGGTCAACATAACATACTGGAACTTTTCTATGGGGTACATTACACAATTGGGTTTTATTCTGCTGTTCTTTCTGTTGGTTGTAACACCACATAATGCGGTTGTTGAGGAGGTAATGGTGCCTTATTTTGCTGATCATAAAGTGGTTGGTGAGGATTGTTTTTACTTACATTTTTACATGTGGCTTTACAATTTTCACATCTGGTTTCTGAGGAACATTATAGGGATTTGGTTTTCCTGGTCTGCAATTGCGTCCTTTAAGAGCGGTCAGTTTTGCATTGGATTCTGCAATAGCTGTTTACAACGCCAATTGATCTCTTTTAGCATTCAACTGTGTTTCTTCAAATTCCCCTTTGGCTATCAACTGTGCTACTTCCATATCTAGAGCCTGTTGCCTTTTTTGGTTCTCTGCTTTAGCCAACAGCACAGCATGTGCTGCATCTTGAGATCTGAGGAGGCTAACTGAAGTAGCTACTGAACTTGCTCAACTTTTAGCTTAATTTACAGAGATTTGGGAGACATTAACTGTAGCAGCCGCTGAAGTTGCACGACTTTTAGTTTTTTAGGAGATTTGGGAGACATTAACTGAAGTAGCCACTATACTTGCTTGACTTTTAGTTTTTACGGAGATCTGAGAGACACTTTCTTCAGGAGTAATATTATCTTTCATTCTTTAACCCTTGAATTGGTTACCAGAAATGTCAGGTTGTGTAGAAGGAAAATTTTTTATATTAACAGATAATAGCAAATTAACATATAGAGCCATAAAAAGTAATTAAAAGCTTCTAAAATATTAAGATTAAGCATAAATTAGAATGTTAAGCAAATAAGATACGTCTAGCAAATAGTTAACTAAAAAATCTGTTATATTGCATTATTTTTTAGGCTTACATTAAAATTTCCTAAGTAAGAAAAGTACAGCTAATTGATACACCGAGACTAGCTTTGGACAGGATAAGAGTTTGAGAACACCTGTGATTCAAGGCTAGGAAGCGATAACACAGAGTAGATGCCTCTGAAAGACGCGTATCAAAAAAGCAGCTGGGCTGATGAATCAGCAAAAAGGCTTTTGCTGTAAGCAGGGTCACGCTGACCTAATGCGTGAAGAGAAAATTTTAGTAAATTCAGGCATTAACCAAAAATATTAGAAGAATATATTAGCAATTAACTTTAGTGTAGAAATTAAGATAAATCAAGCATGCCAAGCAATGATTAAATGAAAGCACATACTTCTTTTTTAAAAAAAGCTTAAGCTTCAGGTTACTATTGTAAAAAGTTTGGAAGGCTTAAGAGAGTAAATGATGAGAGGAAACCATATATGGAATTGAGGCTTTGGCCAGTTAGAGAAAATGGGAACAGCATAGAAAAATAACAAATTCCACAAGGGGGCAAGTGATAGGAAAAGTAAGGAGAAAATAAGGGTTCCCATGGAAACTCAAGGTTCGGCCGGACAGTAATAGAAGGGAGTCAGAAGTGGGATGGGCAAGAGAGCTCATTATAGCGAGGTCAGAAAAGATAGTAAATTACATAAGTAAATCCAAAGATGGTAAGAGGAAGCCATTCACCCAGTCTTAGACCAATCAAAATAAGCCGAACAGACACCAAGAGGAATAATGGACAGTAAAACCAGGTGCAGAATGAGCTAATTGAATGAGGTAAAAATGATAAGAAATTGTTATAAAAACTTCAACTGCTGTAATGATCGTGGCTCAATCTCATTCGGCCGAATTGAGTTGAGTCCGTGTGGTTGATTTATTACAATAAAGCCTTAAAACTCTATCTGTATATCCCGAGTCCTAATAGCCTTTATTTTTAGGGAAAATGCCTTCTGATAATGATTTTTTTACCATGACAGTTGCTGCTGGTTGAGGCTTTTATTTAGGCATACTTCCATAACCCAGTCCATTGTATTTCCCAAAAACGTACATATTGTTTTCGTTTTAGCATCAATACCCTTTTGTGTCATTTTCCATGTATCTTCGTTGCTCTGGGTGGATAAAAGCTCATCGCTTAACCTTTTATATTCCATTCTCAAGTTGAAGAACTCATTCTTGATAATGGTTTTTATATTTTCACAGTTAAATTAATTTTGTTGTAAATCCTTTACGTACTTCATCAGACTAGATAATTGTTCATATCTGTCGTCTATTTCCAATTGAAAGCCAGTTGTTACTAAAGTAGTTACCAAGCTTTTAAAGTCAA
This sequence comes from Polypterus senegalus, assembly GCF_016835505.1. Classification (NCBI taxonomy): domain Eukaryota; kingdom Metazoa; phylum Chordata; class Cladistia; order Polypteriformes; family Polypteridae; genus Polypterus; species Polypterus senegalus. The sequence continues at coordinate 105,355,978 of NC_053158.1, forward strand.
GCACTTCGATCTCTAGTAAATTTGTACGGCTTTCTGTTGTCTTGGCGATGGTCCTCCTTTGTGATGTCATAATCATCGCGGCTTCCACTCACGCCACTCAGACTTTCATTCGGAATTTGATATTTCCTCTGGCTTCCAAATTCAAATGTCATGATGATCTTGCACCAGGACAGGTTCTCTTTAAGGTATTTAAGCTCCTTTATCTAATCTATAGAGTTTCATGACAAATGCTAACAATTCTCTCAAATATTCAACTCTGATCAAAGACAAAGATTAAAAGTACCTGTCCAGTCCTTTCAGGTTTTCATTGTTTTCTTTCATCGCAAACTGACATATATATACAGGTTTTTTTTTCTTTTAATCCAAGGCAGTGTTCAAACTTTCAAACTTAGGCTGGTTTTAAATTTTAGTGTAGCCGCAGGAGTGTAAGGCGAGATCAAGCATGGGTAAAACGTATGCCGAAAGAAACATCTCAGTCTCAATCAAAAGTTGTTACACACGTAGAATAAAATGCAAAAAGAAAAAAGAAAAAATGTATCTTCATTAAACTTAACTTTTCTTGTAAAACTTTAGTTATTTCTATACTTAAAGATTCTTAACTTCTTCTTCTGTATGCTTTAAACATACGGCGCTGCACTTTCACTTAAGTGATTTGTCTTACATGTTACTTGGCACAGAAAACACGCACACAAGGTACTCAAGGCACAAAAGACATGGTTTAAAACCATGTACCCTCTACACCTTACACATGGCAAGGCTGCCATGGCAAGCACTAACTGAGAATAATGTCAGATAAGCTAGAAATACTTAGAATATACCAATTCAATTCAACTGATGTGGGTTATAGGAACCTCCCATAGATTATGCACTATCATTTAGTAAAACATTTATGAATCTTATGTAACTGTGACTATGGTGGGCTGGTGACCTGCCTGGGGTTTGTTTCCTGCCTTGCTCCCTGTGTTGGCTGGGATTGGCTCCAGCAGACCCTTGTGACCCTGTAGTTAGGATGTAGCGGTTTAGATGATGGATGGATGTAACTATGAAATGGCTCTTACACAAATCATTTATGCTCATTTACATTAAGAAGCTTACAAGTCTGAATCTGAATGCAAAAACACCAATTAAGGGATGCCACAATGTCACTGTGATACTCCACAGCCAAATCATGCAGGTGGACTGGGTATAGCATTTGGAATTTGCTCGCTTACCTTGACTATGGCTTTAAACTCTTCAGTCTCCTCTCCCGTATATTTGCCGACAATAGTGGTGGTTGCTGTTTGGCCATTCCCGTAAGTGCGGCTCAACCTGCCAGTTAATGGGATACTGGCGGTCATCTTCTTTTCTACGATTTTCACTCTGCATGAGTGATTGGGAAGTATGGTTACCGCAATAGGCAAGGATTGGCTGTCAGACATCCTTGATGTTTCTCCCAAAGCAGTGGTGAGCATTTTCTCAGTGGAGATTCAGACAGACCCAGAGATGAATTCCAGGATTCCAACAGCGATGTTAATGGAGACTACATACATCAATAAAGCCAGGACATCCCAGTGTCTCTTTTTCATGACTGTTACCACAACGGTGACAGTTTTATTTATGCTGTGTCGCTCATGGTTGTCCAGAGATGTTACTATCAGCACTTGAGTAGGTAGTTGAAAGAACTTCATATGATTAGTATCATAGATGACATTAGAGATTTTCTGACTGTGATATGTTTGTTGATGGTGAGGACGTCATAATAGTAGTAAGTGTACTCATAACCCCCAGCCATGACAAGTAGAAGGCGTTATGCTAGGGGAACTCCTTACCTAAGCCATACTTGTTTTTCCCAACACAGACATTGGAACCTTGACAGGCCTTGATGCCTAATGCTGGATACAAGCCATACAATCCTGGCACCCATTTGAGAAGCTCAAAATTGTCCTGTTTTACCAAAATATCAAATGAAGAAGAATAATACGCTTTACTACCATTAGCATAAAAACATCCGGAAACCTTTACTCGAGTTGTAGTATTCGGGTACACATCCGTATTTACAGACATAGTCAGTGCGTGATTCCTAACTATTCCAAATTAGACACCGTATTGCTGGGAACTGAACCCCTGAAGGAGACCCACTGCAGATTAACGGCGCTGCCAACAATTTAATGAGAACCAAGTGACCTCGGCTGAGCTCATGCTTTCCGTAACATAAAGCTGAAATCGAGAGCCAGTGGGGTTGGCAGCTTATTTAAGAACTGGATGAACAGGCAAGACTTCTGTGGAGATAAGAATAGAAAAAATTAAACCAAGTCCAGTGATATTAGTGAATCTTTTATCAAAGGAGTTTGACAACATGAATCTGCATTATGACTGTTATTTTTTTACTCTAAATCATTAGAATGTTTTTGAAAATTTAAATTTTGGTTGTAAAGTCCTTCTTGAATTTATCATTAAGAAAATGACATCTATTTAATTTCCATTTTGTTTGAGAATTTTGATATTTGTGCTGACATTTTACAGTCTTCATGGTGTGGCTAAATTGTTTCTAGGTTAGTACTTGATGTGATTTATTTTGTCATTTCACTCCACGTGATGGCCATATATGTGTGTGACAATACATAATACTCTTTCCTGACATGAAACAAAATTGCTGCTCACAGATTGACACCACTTCTCTCCTCTCCAGCTAGCATCCATCACTCTTTCCCAGAGCTCTCAAAAAAAAACTGAAGCAAACTTTTGATTCAGAGGTTCCCAAGCTCAGTATAGGAATGTACAGCATAGGAATGTCAGAAGAATTGTGTTGCATTTTTGTTCCTCCCCTGGCTGGAGTTCATATTCTTGTTTTATGTGTTTTCTTTACACTTTTGGGTCATTGTTGATTGTTTGTGTTGCTGTCATTTATTATGTGCCTTTGTTATTCTCCACATGTTTTGTGAATGGATCCAAAGAGAAGGGGTCTCCCGCCAATCACCCCAGGTACTGCCCTCCATTCTAATTAATGGATTTCATATCCAGTGCTGTTTTTCAACTTCACTTTGAAAATTCTGTTTTGGGTCTTTGTTTGCTTTGGATCGTTTTATTGCTTCAAGCAATTAATTTGCCTTTTGAGCTCTGTTCAGATTTTTTTTTTGATTTAAAACATTTTTTTAATAATTCATTTAATTCAAAAAGATTCTTCAAGGCCCTTTTTGATGTCTAGCTGGGGACTGATGGTGAATTACTTCCTAGTTGGCAATTCTGTAAGGGTGTTTTGAAACTTACATGAATTGGGACTTGTACTTATAAAAAAATAGCAACCGGACTAGCCATTGTATGAAGGGAGGCAGCCCCTCTAATGGTCCACCGGATGTGCGCCAGGTGTGTCCCAGCAATCTTCCACCGACACGCCCCAGTGTGGAGGAAGTGCCAGCTGCATCCCTGGAAGCACTCTGGGTGTCCCTGCTCCTCTTCCCCCCAGCACTTCTGGGTGTGGCGGAAGTGCTGAGGTCCAGGGCTCCAAAGGCATAGAGGCGCCCCCTGGCGGTGACCACGGGCCCCTACAGGGTGGAGTTTCAAAACTCTGTACCCGTGGCCCTCAATGGTACCAGGATGGTCGCCCCCATATGGTCTGGGAAAGGCACAAGTCCTCCTGGGGATCCCGGCTGGGTCACCACCCCAGCCATCTCCGACTATATATATATATATATACTCCTCAAAAAGATTTAAAGAACACTTTTTAATCCAAGTATAGCATCAAGTCAATGACACTTGTGGGCTATTGATCTGGTCAGTTAAGTAGCAGAGGGGCTTGTTAATCAGTTATCAGTTAATCAGTGTTAATGAAATTAACAACAGGTGCACTAGAGGGGCAACAATGAGATGACCCCAAAAACAGGAATGGTTTAACAGGTGGAGACCACTGACATTTTTCCCTCCTCATCTGTTTTTTCACTAGTTTTGCATTTGGCTACGGTCAGTGTCACTACTGGTAGCATGAGGCCGTACCTGGACCCTACAGAGGTTGCTCAGGTCGTCCAACTTCTCCATGATGTCACATCAATACATGTCATTGCCAGAACATTTGCTGTGTCTCCAAGCACAGTCTCAAGAGAACAGAGGAGATTCCAGGAGATAGGCGGTTACTCTAGGAGAGCTGGACATGGCCGTAGAAGGTCCTTAACCCATCAGCAGGACCGGTATCTGCTCCTTTGGACATGGAGGATCAAGATGAGCACTAAATGACCTCCAGCAGGCCACTGGTGTGAATGTCTCTGACCAAACAATCAGAAACAGACTTTATGAGGGTGGCCTGAGGGCCAGACGTCCTCTAGTGGGCCCTGTGCTCACCACCAAGCACTGTGGAACTCGATTGGCATTTGCCATGGAATACCAGAACTGGCATGTCCATCACTGGAGCCCTGTGCTTTTCACAGATGAGTGCAGGTTCACCCTGACAGACATAAAAGGGTCTGGAAAAACTGTGGAGAACGTTATGGTGCCTGTTATATCGTTCAGCATAACCAGTTTGGTGGGGGTTCAGTGATGGTCAGGGGGGGCATATCAATGGTGGGAAACACAGACCTCTACAGGCTAGACAACGACACATTGACTGCCTTTAGGTATCAGGATGAAATAATTGAACCCATTGTCATACCCTGTGCTGGTGCAGTGGGTCCTGGGTTCATCCAGGAGCACGACAATGGCTGGCCTCATGCCACAAGAGTGTGCAGGCAGTTTCTGGAGGATGAAAGAATTGATATCAATGACTGGCCCCCGTGTTCGCCTGATCTAAATCCAATAGAACAACTCTGGAACATAATGTTTCGGTCTATGCAACGATGCCAGGTTGCACCTCAGACTGTCCAGGAGCTCAGTGATGCCCTAGTCCAGATCTGGGAGGAGGTCCACCAGGACACCATCCATCATCTTATTAGGAGCATGAACCCCCACTCTGACGTTTTCAGCCATGCATACAACCACATGGTTTGGGTCATGCAAAGTACTGAGTACAATTTGGAGTTTCTGCAATAAACTTTCGGCAAAATGGATAAGCCTTCTGCATTATTTTTTCACTTTGATTTTTGTGGTGTCTTTGAATTTATCCCTCTGTAGGTTGATCATTGTCATTTCCATCAAACGATGTGGCATCCTTTTGTTACTAACACATTACCAGTCCATATCAGTAGAGATTTCCAGCAGGATTTTTTTCGCATTGAGATCTGATTTGTTTGCAACGTGTGTCTTTAATTTTGTTGAGCAGTTATAAATATATATATATATATACAGTGGGATGCAAAAGTTTGGGCAACCTTGTTATTAGTCATTATTTTCCTGTATAAATCGTTTGTTGTTACGATAAAAAAATGTCAGTTAAATATATCATATAGGAGACACACACAGTGATATTTGAGAAGTGAAATGAAGTTTATTGGATTTACAGAAGGTGTGCAATAATTGTTCAAACAAAATCAGGCAGGTGCATAAATTTGGGCACCACAAAAAAGAAATGAAATCAATATTTAGTAGATCCGCCTTTTGCAGAAATTACAGCCTCTAAACGCTTCCTGTAGGTTCCAATGAGAGTCTGGATTGTGGTTGAAGGTATTTTGGACCATTCCTCTTTACAAAACATCTCTAGTTCATTCAGGTTTGATGGCTTCCGAGCATGGACAGCTCTCTTTAACTCACACCACAGATTTTCAATTATATTCAGGTCTGGGGACTGAGATGGCCATTCCAGGACGTTGTACTTGTTCCTCTGCATGAATGCCTTAGTGGATTTTGAGCAGTGTTTCGGGTCGTTGTCTTGTTGAAAGATCCAGCCCCGGCGCAGCTTCAGCTTTGTCACTGATTCCTGGACATTGGTCTCTAGAATCTGCTGATACTGAGTGGAATCCATGCGTCCCTCAACTTTGACAAGATTCCCAGTCCCTGCACTGGCCACACAGCCCCACAGCATGATGGAACCACCACCATATTTTACTGTAGGTAGCAGGTGTTTTTCTTGGAATGCTGTGTTCTTTTTCCTCCATGCATAACGCCCCTTGTTATGCCCAAATAACTCAATTTTAGTTTCATCAGTCCACAGCACCTTATTCCAAAATGAAGCTGGCTTGTCCAAATGTGCTTGAGCAGACCTCAAGCGGCTCTGTTTGTGCTGTGGGCGGAGAAAAGGCTTCCTCTGCATCACTCTCGCATACAGCATCTCCTTGTGTAAAGTGCGCCGAATGGTTGAACGATGCACAGTGACTCCATCTGCTGCAAGATGATGTTGTAGGTCTTTGGTGCTGGTCTGTGGGTTGACTCTGACTGTTCTCACCATTCGTCGCTTCTGTCTATCCGAAATCTTTCTTGGTCTGCCACTTCGAGCCTTAACTTGAACTGAGCCTGTGGTCTTCCATTTCCTCAATATGCTCCTAGCTGTGGAAACAGACAGCTTCAATCTCTGGGACAGCTTTCTGGATCCTTCCCCTAAACCATGATGGTGAACAATCTTTGTCTTCAGGTCATTTGAGAGTTGTTTTGTGACCCCCATGTTGCTACTCTTCAGAGAAAATTAAAGGAGGAGGCAAACTTACAATTGACCCCCTTAAATACTCTTTCTCATTATAGGATTCACCTGTGTATGTAGGTCAGGGGTCACTGAGCTTACCAAGCCAACTTGAGTTCCAATAATTAGTTCTAAAAGTTTTGGAATCAATAAAATGACAACGGTGCCCAAATTTATGCACCTGCCTGAATTTGTTTGAACAATTATTGCACACTTTCTGTAAATCCAATAAAATTCATTTCACTTCTCAAATATCACTGTGTGTGTCTCCTATATGATATATTTAACTGACATTTTTTATCGTAACAACAAACGCATTATACAAGAAAATAATGACTATTAACAAGGTTGCCCAAACTTTTGCATCCCACTGTATATATATATATATATATATATATATATATATATATATATATATATATATATATATATATATATATATATATACACAACGTACAAAAGGGTGTAAAGGTTTTTAAAAAAATGACTCATGCAGTGGGCCGTAAAAAATCCAGGTGTGTCTATGAACCCTGGTAAACTACAGTAGAACACAATATGGGTTAATCTCAAAAATCAACTTTTAAAATAGTTGTTCTAAAAAATGGTTTGAATTACAAAAGGTTTTGTTATTAAAAGCAATTAAGGGCAATGCTCAAACACCAATCAGTAACTGTCATTTTATGATCTTGAATATGAAGCTGCTTGCTTCTGTACAAATGGTGACTATCAAATGAAATGCTGGGTGATGCAACAATTTATTGCAATGTATCTGTTAATGCACTTCTATTTATGCTTTTATGCAATGTCATTTGTTAAAAGACCTGCACACAACTGAAATTAATGCCTCATAATGATGCCATGCCAGTATGCTTCCAACACCTTAGGAAAAAAAATTCTTAGCAATGTGCAGTCTGCAGAAACCATGAAAATAAACTTTTGTTTGCTTATTTCAAATATGCACTGTTTCCAATAAATTCGATGACTTTCAGCTGGAAAACTTTTGGCATGTTCACATTAACTGCAAATGAGATTCCAAATAAAAACAGACACTTGGGGTCCCCTAGCACCGTGTTTGAGAGCTTCTGATTTAAGTTATGTCAAAAGTGCACAAATTTAATCAGAATAGAAAGCATACAAGATGCTTTTTCTCATCTGTCCTCTGATTAATTATTTAGGCTTTTGTGTGGACTATTCTATTGACTGTTTGAATATTTTTCTTTTTTCCTTAATCCTAATTCTAATTTCCTTAATGTCACATTACATGATTTAGTCAGAGTTAAATAACTACAAATGGCTAGTGATGTCAACTTACAACTTTGGTGCAGCACAGTTTAACATTTCCAAAGGATTGCTTGATCGTCCCTTTTCTGACAACCAGGCGTTTGCTACCTGACATAGCCGCTTCCCGTGCAAAGAGTTTACAGGCACAGTAAGTTCAATCACAAGCTCTGCCCTTTTTTGTCTTTATTTCTGTGTTGTGGTATGTAAAACAGACAAGTCTCCCTTTGGTTTGTGAGGTCCAAAACACCCTTGTTTCTTATTTCATGGCACAGCATTCCATGCATTGAATTCCTGTGTGAATGCTCATTGGTTGTCAACTCTCATGTACATATAGGCCACCACTAGGATGCTCTAATAAAGTGTTTGAATTTGTCAAGACGAGATGCAGACTAGTTGGACTGAGATGCTGGGAATGTCACATTACATGACTTCTTGTCACAGGAGCGTGCAGGGAATGCCACAACCTACCAAGATTATTTAAATGAACTCTACAACCGAAAATAGCCTGACAAGTCATTTAATGTGACATGGGCTTCAGACTGCCAGTCATCTACTCTTACTTTCCTGTCAAGGGTGTGTTTATCCAAAATTACCAATGTTCTGCAGCTTTTAGGTTGCTTCATAGGATGAATCAAGCACCAGTGTGACGTGTGTTCAAATTATTCCACAGACTGAAAATCTCTGTTTTGAATATTTTAGTTAAATTTTAAGGCAAGACAGTTCACACAAAAACAGATAAATATTGGTATTAAAGAAAGGAAAAGTTCTCTTTATGGTTTATAAATCTTGTTTCATTCTTTGTGTTTGGCCATACAGTCATGCTTGAGGCACATTAACCAAGTTAGACACGTTAGACACACTCAGAAAACCGTATGCCATCTTCTGTTCTATTTGCAATCTTATCCAACAGTCCATGCTAGCAGTAGGACTATTTCCTCACTGGCTTAATTAACACGCTGTTTTACAGATATAGCCAAGAAAGGTCTACCTCATGTTCACTTACAGGGGTTAAAATGCTATACCATATTCTAGGCAGCTATAAGAAACTGATGTTCAATAGAAATTAAGCAAGCACTATATTAATTTAACATTAAACATTAACTTTCTAAGATTGGCTCTTACACCAGTGACACACAGCATGCTTCGAGGCACAGCATGGTCGTTGAAAAGCCATCTACTTGAATAGTCCTGACTTTAGGGGATTGAGGAAGGTGGCTTGACAGCAAATGCTTTTGTTGTTTTGGAGGGGGCCCAACCTCTGCAATTGCAGGTAGGACCACACATTTTGCACTCCTCAAGCGACCTTACTGTATAGCGCTGATGTACAACATTGTATCTACTACGTCCCATCACCCAGTAACCTGTTTGCCCTTTGCTTCACAATGTATTTGGAGCTTTCATTGAGGATGGAGGAAGACACCTTTTCAGAAAGTCTACACTCCAGTCATCATGTGTAGTAGTGGCCCTGCCATTGTAACAAGAGCAAACCTCACCTGCTTCCACCTCTGGCACCTGTGAGATGTTTTCCAGGTTTTTGGGAGGAGAAGCCATAGAAGCAGAATCTGAGAAGACATCACTCAGCAGCAGAAATGTCAGAGCGGTCAAAAGTGTCCACTTCATCTGCAGGAAAGACCACAAGCAGCTTACTGGAGAACACGGTGCAAAACAAAATTCAGAATCTCTGCATTGGACATTTCATAATAAAAAATGAAAACATGAACATTAAATGTGACATTGCTCAAAATTATAAATATTAAGTTGAACATGATAAGGCAGGTTGATGCACATACAAGACCCCTCTAACGTTAATAACATGTGGAATGGGGGCAGTGTTGCTATAGGCAAAGGTTCAAAATGTGTCACTGGGAGTTCAATTCTACATTTTATTATTTTGACTTGGTAACTGAGGCCATGAAAAAACACAGCTACAACAATTTAAAACAATACTCTGTCATATGCCAGCCAGTTAGATATGTGGAAGAGAAAGAAGACAGTGTTAGCAACTTGTTTTAGGGTGGCACTGTTCACCTTGACAAAGGAAGGAAGATGACCCACCAGGCACACATGTTTGACGATATATACCTGCACCTTAATATAAAGAAAAATGTCTGTTCTTCCATCTGATTACTATGTCTGTCATTCATAAAAATGGCATTTTCAAATCATTTATAGTAAGAAAATGCATTGCAATCATCATTCCAACAGCTGGCACATTACAAACTAACATTGCTTTATAAATCCAATACCCAAATATCATAGAACAGAAACATATGCATTACATGTGTCATTCCAACAGAGGACAAGCATCACAAGCATCTGTTGAAATGCATTTTATTACTACAAATGTGTGTGATGCTCCATCTACTGAAATGACACATGCAATGCATTTTATCACTGCATGCATTAAAATCCAAAATATGGTACCCTACAATCACTGAGGTCTATCTTGATTACTAAGATTTCAACCCACCATAGTCGTGCAGCACAGTGTCAAAATCCTAGACACATCTACACTATAATACGTCCAGGTATTTTATTCTCACAATACCTTCACAACAGCTGCACCTTTCACAGTTGACAATACAGCTGCTTTCACTTCTATCCTTCCTTTTTCTCCTCCTTTTTCTCCTCCTCTCCTCTCAAGGCGAGCTTTAACTACCTACACTCCTGACACTCTTGGGTTAGGTGGAGGAGCTCTTGTTAAGGAGTACCCTGGAGTATGTCCGGTGTAACGATGTGTCCTCCTGAAAGTACTTCCAGCTGTGGCAGCAACTCTTGGAGAAAAAAGGAAGCAGCTGACTACCCAGCATCTCCCTCTGGTGGCACCCAAGGACTCCAACAAGAATGTCCACCAGATCTCCCATTCTCATATGGCATTGTGGGTGTCCAAATGGGAACCATAGCAGCAGGATGCTTCTTCAGGAGGCAGTCTCACTCTGTCTTCCCATTATCGCATCCTTGCCAGGAAAGATGCAACCAAGCAACACATCTGGGATGTCTGTCCCACCAAATCCTCCTTTATAAGGCCAACACCCAAGCGGAGGCTCACACTGTGTGTGGCCTGTCCCTTGAGGGGATCACTGAAGAGCCTGGTTGGATGTGAATCACTGTGTCCACATGTATATCCAGAACTCCTCCAGAAGGCCTCCTCTTTTAATTAGGAAAAAAATCAGACGTACTCCAGAACTGCTGGCAGGCAGACTGGTCCTGCAAATGTATTGGCCAGGAGTCACTGTACTGTAATACACTTGTTCTAGGGCTTCTTCCATTCCTGGGAACATTCCCTGCTCATACCTTTAGTTGGTTTGTCTTGAGAATTTTATGTTTGTTTTCTCATTTATCAGAAATGAGGGGTTAGGGGAGAAAGCTGAGAAAAAGCAGACAGCAAAAATGGATTAAAGAAAGCAAAGTGTTGTTTACCTTCACTGGAGCAACCAAAATTTTAGAAAATATTTGGAGGTATGAATGCACCTCAGTACACGTTGTAGTGTTAGAGAGGACATTTTTGTATGCTGGGTAGTTTTCATTTTCTGTTAGGCAAAGAAACATAAATATTAAATGTAAAAGCCAGTAGATGAACAAACAATATGCATGCTTTGTTGGACCTGGGGTGATTAGTGAAAAGGCAAAGTTCATGAGTAATTGTGTTACAGGTTATTGTGGCTGTCTGTCTACAGGACGTAGATATTCACCTGCTTTGATTCTGTTGTTTATACAATGAAAATTTGTTTACACTACCACTGATCAAAGGAAATTGGTATGTACCATTGTCTAGATAGATAGATAGATACTTTATTAATCCCAAGGGGAAATTGTAAATCTTCCTGTTAATCTAGGCAGGGACTGAAACAGATATAGACACTCCACTGAGAACGCTGTCAAGACCACTCGCAAAGAGCACAGGGGCTCACAGGCAGATGAGTGTAAATGACTAGCAAGACGTGAGGCACACAGATGGCAACACACACCTCCAAGGAAGGAGAGACAGTGCCACCAGAGAGACACCGGGGAAGAGGACAAGCGAAGCTGGTGGACTAGAAGCGAGGTGTATCTAGGTCATTACAGTGACACAGGGGGCTCACTCCATTAGGAAGAGACGCTTAATGGGAATGGACAATTTGGCCAAACTACTGTTGGTTAACAAGCATCCAGTGAAGAGTGTATCTGTGGACAGTTGGACAATTAATTGTTGTGGTAATACAGAGTGCAAACTGGACTTTGCAACACTGTATCCTCCAGGTCAGGTCAGGGAGCATGTACTGGTACAGTGTGTCGCCACACCTATCACACAATGAAACAGCTCGGGATCCTGGTAGGCAGCCCCCCAGGCAGACAAGTAGTTCAGTCTCAACCTCCGTAATGACCATCTTATCTGCCACAGCCAGGTGTTACGTGGGAACCCTCCTTGGCCTGTTCCAGCCCCTCACTCTGAAAACCTGTGAGCTGGATCACCTTTGTGGAATCATGCCACATGGCCATAGTGCCATAATTGTTGCTCCCTCACAGTGCAAGTAATGTGCCTCATTAGGGACTCCGTGAGCAACACAAAGTCAAACCAGTGGCACCCAAGGATTCTCCAAAGAGATACAGTACCGAAGGAGTCCAGTCTCTGTCTCTGGTCTCTGATAGCGTCCATCTCTCGCAACCATATAGTAACAGGGGTGTTGAACTCCAGTCCTGGTGGGCTGCAGTGGCTGTAGGTTTTCGTCCTAACCCTTTCTCTAATCAGCAAACAGTTTTCAATTCTAATTAACTCCCTTTTCCTTCAATTCCCTAGCCCTGTTTTTAAAGATTCAGTCCTCTGGATCAATTAGTTTCTTCATTAAATAGCTGCCAAAAAGAAATTAGATGTTAATCGATGCAACAGATGACCAGCTAAACTGGAGCATCAAATTCCAGCCAGGTTCTTAATCAGAAGCCAATTCTTTCTGTTAATTGAAGCCATTATTGAATATCATGACTTGTTGCTGCTCTCATTCTGCCACAGTAGACTGTTGACTTTCTGTTTTTTATAAGACCACCATCAAGATTTTTTGGTGACCTAGTCACGTGGTGGCTTGTTTTGTGTCTCTTATTGTTTGGTTGCTCATTAAGGAAGAAGAAACAAATAAGAGGTCTGAGTCAAGTCAATTAAAACTAAGACAAAACAAGTTTATCAGCAGCAAAAATGGATCACTAATTAAGAAGATGGTTAGAATGAAAACCTGCAGCTACTGCATCCCACCAGGACTGGAGTTGGACAGGACTGGAGTTGGACACCCATGAGACACAGCAGGACTCTAAAGACTTGGACTTGTAGAGATATCGGTGGCATCACACACCCCTGTCCAGCGACTTCATGACCCCCCCATGCTCTCTCCCAGTCTGTCTACTGACTTCATAGGAACAGTCACCTGAGACATGTCACTGCCAAGGTAAGTAAACATCTTGATGAGGTCGACACTCTCTCCGCAGACAGTCACACTGCTGATGGCTGTGTCCATGAGGTCATTAAGAGGCTATTAAGCCGTCATTAAGAGGTCATTAAGTGTTTCCTCCACTGTTATGTTTTAATGGACTTTTATAGTGTAGGAACAATTCTATACATATAAAGTTGGTTCTTTCTGCTTTGCAAAACCATGTATACATACATGTACGTATGTATGTATATTTATCTGTTATCACCAGCCCATGTTGTTTGTAAGGATGGCAGAGAGAAACCTTTCCTCTCGTGTTTGCATGGAGAGCAGAGATAACACTTGATTGTGAGAGTCAGAGAACACCGCTTTTGTATAAGTACTATAAAGATATTACAGCTATTTCATTTTAATTCCATTGTCCACCTTTACATTTTTATATAACCCTGATATTAAAACTGTGCACAACTTCAGACTACCATAAACAATTTGAAATGACTACTGCAGTATGTTTTCATCCATCCATCCATCCATTATCCAACCTGCTATATCCTAACTACAGGGTCACGGGGGTCTGCTGGAGCCAATCCCAGCCAACACAGGGCGCAAGGCAGGAAACAAACCCTGGGCAGGGTGCCAGCCCACCGCAGGTATATTTTCATTTTAGGCACAAAAGGCTTCAGCACAGAAAAAGTCACAATCCTCCAAGTTAGGGAGAGGTTATCAGTTCACCGTCCCACTCTGACGCTCACTCCTCATTCGTCAGGGTCATGTAGTTGAAGCTCCCAGAAGAGAAACGGACTGAACTAATCGCACAATATTAGATAAATAATATCTTGAGTTTTATTGTAGTTAAAAGACACTGTGCTACATTTTCAAAAGCATGCGCTCGGCATTTTACTAATTTAGCTGATGCTTTCATCAGTTAAAGCAACACACATATGTCTGCATATATTGCATTTTCATTATGATGACCATTAATGGCATTTCTAAAGTTGGAGGTCCCGCAGACCGAGTGACTCATTCATGAGCCTTAAAAACCATTTAAGTGTTATTAGCTACTTATTATGCTGTGTGACCACCGGGGGCATTGCAGCACCCCAAATACAAGACACAACAGCACAGATGCAAGTTCCAGTTTAAATAAATGGTTTAATCTTACATTTCTACCTTCTACAATGGTTCCATGAAGGCATAAAGCAACACGCTACACTTCTTTGGTCTCATTTACTATCTCTTTCTCCAGTCATCCAGGTGAGTTTCGTCCACTTCCACCCAACTCCCTGTACTGTAGCAGGGCTGCTTCTTTATACAGAACTACAGAAGACATCTGGTTAAGACCAAAGTCCCACAAAGCAGGGACCATTAATGCCTTTAGCACCCTCGTAACCCAACAGGGCTGTTCCACAAGACTATAGTCCCCATCATGCCCTGTGGGTCTCCTTAGAGGTACCATAACCCAGTGACACTGCCACCTAATGCTCTGGGGAAAGAAATACCCCAAATAAGATGTCTCACAATGTCCTTTCATTATACTGGCCTCCCAGCCCTGTAAGGATCCTTCTTCAGTCCCGGCTGGGATGCCAGTCCCTGCATGACGTCCATTACAGTGGATTTCACACAGTGAGACATCACAAGAGTGGCATTAGAGTACTTTGTATTCAAGAGCTCACCACAGACTTTCTGATTTGAAACATTCTGTTATAGAAATTGTTAAGGGTAGCGACCTACAAAAAATTTCCTTTAGTTGCACCTGCAGACATAACATAGTTGGCCCAGAAGGTCTCAGGGGTTTTCCTATAAATTACCCCCTTGCCCTCTACTCTTTGTGTTTGCCTTAGAGGGTCATCTCACCCACACTTGGGTTTCATCTCTCTTGCATTTTTCTTGTTTATGTTTTCTCAGACTTTTTTCATAAGCCCCTCTGTTGTAGTCTTTATTAAAACTGCAGGTCCCATCAAAAAGGTGCTTTACAAGGTTGATGACATTACAGTTCAGTATCAACATTTAACAATAGGATAGTTCTGGCCAGATTTATGCCCTGACCGAAACAGTGAGGGGTTCAGTCATTTTTACTGCTTTGTAACACCAATGACAGCAAAGACCCTCTGAATGGGCTTTAAGGAGATAACAAGGCCAGTTCAGACTCAACAAATTAATAATAATAATAATAATACAGGGCGGGCCATTTATATGGATACACCTTAATAAAATGGAAATGGTTAGTGATATTAACTTCCTGTTTGTGGCACATTAGTATATGTGAGGGTGAAAACTTTTCAAGATGGGTGGTGACCATGGTGGCCATTTTGAAGTCGGTCATTTTGGATCCAACTTTGTTTTTTCAATAGGAAGAGGGTCATGTGACACATCAAACTTATTGGGAATTTCACAAGAAAAACAATGATGTGCTTGGTTTTAACGTAACTTTATTCTTTCATGAGTTATTTACAAGTTTCTGACCACTTATAAAATGTGTTCAATGTGCTGCCCATTGTGTTGGATTGTCAATGCAACCCTCTTCTCCCACTCTTCACACACTGATAGCAACACCGCAGGAGAAATGCTAGCACAGGCTTCCAGTATCCGTAGTTTCAGGTGCTACACATCTCGTATCTTCACAGTATAGACAATTGCCTTCAGATGACCCCAAAGATAAAAGTCTAAAGGGGGTCAGATCGGGAGACCTTGGGGGCCATTCAACTGGCCCACGATGACCAATCCACTTTCCAGGAAACTGTTCATCTAGGAATGCTCGGACCTGACACCCATAATGTGGTGGTGCACCATCTTGCTGGAAAAACTCAGGGAACGTGCCAGCTTCAGTGCATGAAGAGGGAAACACATCATCATGTAGCAATTTCGCATATCCAGTGGCCTTGAGGTTTCCATTGATGAAGAATGGCCCCACTATCTTTGTACCCCATATACCACACCATACCATCAATTTTTTTGTTCCAACAGTCTTGGAGGGATCTATCCAAAGTGGGTTAGTGTCAGACCAATAGCGGTGGTTTTGTTTGTTAACTTCACCATTCACCATTTGCCTCATCACTGAACAAAATCTTCTGCGTAAACTGAGGGTCCTGTTCCAATTTTTGTTTTGCCCACTCTGCAAATTCAGTGCGCCAATCTGGGTCATCCTCGTTGAGATGCTGCAGTAGCTGGAGTTTGTAAGGGTGCCATTTGTGAGTAGCTAATATCCGCCGAAGGGATGTTCGACTAATGCCACTCTTCAGTGACATGTGGCGAGTGCTATGTTGTGGGCTCTTGCTGAATGAAGCTAGGACAGCCACTGATGTTTCTTCATTAGTGACAGTTTTCATGCGTCCACATTTTGGCAAATCCAACACTGAACCAGTTTCACAAAACTTAGCAAGCAGTTTGCTAACTGTAGCATGGGAGATGGGTGGTCTCGTAGGGTGTCTTGCATTGAAATCTGCTGCAATGACCCGGTTACTGCGTTCACCAGACATCAACACAATTTCTATCCGCTCCTCACGTATTAACCTCTACGACATGTCAATGGCTTTAAACAAAGAGAAACTTGTAAATAACTCATGAAAGAATAAAGTTACGTTTAAACCAAGCACACCATTGTTTTGATGTGTCACATGACCCTCTTCCTATTGAAAAAACAAAAGTTGGATCCAAAATGGCCGACTTCAAAATGGCCACCATGGTCACCACCCATCTTGAAAAGTTTTCCCCCTCACATATACTAATGTGCCACAAACAGGAAGTTAATATCACCAACCATTCCCATTTTATTAAGGTGTATCCATATAAATGGCCCACCTTGTACATTTTATTTATATAGCACCTTTCCCATGCTCAAGACGCTTCCTATAGTAAACATTTCTGAAGGACTGGTAAAGGTATTTGGAAGAAATAAAAAAAAATCATTTTGATTTTTCTGGAGTTATATTTGAACAGGTGACTGTATTTGTATCAGTTGTGTCCAGGGTTTGAGCTCAGTTACACCCCCTGTCCTCCTTGTCAGATAAAAGCTGAATAAAATTGAGTAGAAAATTGGAAATAAGGGGATGTCTGTGGCAATTTCAGGGCTGGGGGTCAGATTAGATAGAGGGATTGAATGAATGAAGGAAATTTGCCAAATTCAGGTACTGACCAAACCAGTGAGGTACTTCAGTGATTGTTTAACAAACACCATTGCCCCTCTGAATTGGCTTTACAATGATAACAAAGCCAGTTGTAACTCAACAACTGAGCAGTACAATATTAATAAAATTGCATACTGAAGACATAATAGGAATGAACGAATGAGTAAATGAATGAACATTCTTTGTCTTGCTCAGTTACTGACAAGTATGTTAAGCCAGTCCTATCAATTAGTTTTCATATGTTTATATTATATAGTGCCTTTAACATTGTGCACAATGTCATAATTCTTTATTGTGCTATCAACATTATAATTCAATATGAAATGTAAAATAGGTGTCATATTGGGATAAAACTAAACAGATTAGATAAAAGGATTGAATGAATGGATGAATATAATTGGCCACAGTTATGTACTGACCAAAACAGAGAAGGACTTCATTCATTCTTTATGTTTTATAACAATAACAGCACAGACTCCCTCAATGGGCTTTACATGGATAACAAACCAGTTCAAACTCAACTGAGCAGTACAGTTTTAAAAATAAACATAACTGGAACGAATGAATGAATGTTACTTGTTGCAATCTGATGAAAATGGACTGCCAGTCCGATCAATCAGTCATCATGTGTTCCTGTTATATAGCGCCTTTAACATCCTACACAATCACAAGGTGTTTAACAGTGCTTCCAAAATTTGAAATTGATATGAAATATAAGAAAAGTACAATATTTTGATTTAAACTAAGCAAATTAGAAAGAGGAAATGAATCAATCAATCAATCAATATAACAGGCCAAATTTATGTACTGACCAAAACAGTGACGGGCTTCACTTATCCATTATTTTTTATAAGCCCCGTGTCAGTCAAGACCGCCTGAATGGCTTCACATGGATAATAAGGCCAGTTCAAAGTCAACAACTGATCAGAATCAGATTCCTTTTTATTCACCAGTTCTTAATGTAGAGGAATTTGACTTGGTAGATTTGGAGCTCCTTATAACATAACACAACATCAAATACAAACAACATAAATATCATAAATTAAAAAATAATGAAAAAAAATGACGTGCAAGTGAAAGTGTGAGAGTTGTGACCAGGTACAGAAATGACAGACTCAACAAGGGAGCAATTTTGGGCCACAAACTGGGTTGTCCCTTATAATGTTTCCAAGAGAGGCTGCAAGTGTGCACTTACACAGAGTGTTGCCACACCTACCACACAACAAACCACCTCAGGATCCCACATTAGGCCCTGAGTGCAGCCATGTAACGGGTGACACCTCAGCATCATATTAGTTCGAATGGAATGAAAGGATGAGGAAAAAATATGAAATAAAAGAACATAAATGGCTCATCTTGGCACTTATTCCTCTAAGTGGGTTTGAAAAGGATCTCAGGCAGTCAGGCTTTAACTGAGCTCCATCTCGCAGCTTGCTTTGGCTAAAAGTGATGCCTCCTTCTGCGATACCCTTCTGGGTGGCTTCTTTGCACTGTAGGTGAAGAAATAGAAGACAGTGTTAGCAGCAGCGCCCCCTCTTACATAACTCGACAGAGCCTGTGAGGGAGTCCTCTGACATACATACGTGACAGTGTGTAGTGTGTACACAAATGTACACACATCCACATACATACTGTATACCGTACACACAGTGTGTAGTTTGAGCTGACCTGAAGCGTTTACCAGAGAACAAGCGATGGGCTGAGTGAGCTGAGTCCATGGCGGCCCTTTTGTCAAAAGTTAGTGAGACGAGATATCTATAGGTCTTCAACTGGCGTAGGTGCACAGCCCATTCTTTCTTCAGCAGACCTCACAGCATGCTGTAATTTATTTTTGGAGTGTGCAGTTGGTGAACCAAATAAGACAACAATGAAGACTGTGATTGCACTTTCAAGTATGGCTTTATAAAACCGAACTAGGATTGGCCGGGAAATCTTGAATTTCTTAAGTCAGTGTAAAAAGTACCACCACTGCTGAACCTTCTTAGAGTTAATGTGTCAGCTGAGAGTGTTTGTGATAGCTGAGCCCAAAAATTGGAAGGATTCCACCATAATGACTGGAGAATCATTCATTTCTATTTGGAAAGGTTCTAACTGTAGTTTGCGAAAGTCAATAACCGTTTCCAGTGTCTTGCTGGTGTTGAGGACCAGGTTATTGGAAGCACATCAAGATACAAGACGAGATTCCTACTTTTGGTAAGCTCTTACGTCACCATTAGTAATTAGTCCAATAATGGTGGTGTCATCAGTGAAAGTAATGTGTTTTGCTGAAGGATCAGGGGACCTCCAGCCATTGGTGTACAGGAAATAAAGTAGAGGAGTAATTATACAGCTTTTAGGGGCGCCTGTGCTAATATGTGGAGCCGACACAAATGTATTGTTTCTTATCTGCCAGAAAACTGTCAATCAATTTATAGGTTGAAGGATTCAGTTCAGTCTGTAGAAGTTTAAACAACAGTTAAAAATGGTGTTCAGAGCTGAACCAAAGTCCGCAGACAGGACTCTGGCCTAAGATCCTTTACAGTCCAGATGCTCAAGCACAAAGTGAAGGACCATGTTCATGAAAATTGAAGAGTGTCGAGATCAGTTAGCAGTGATGGACTTCATATGGGTTAGGACAAGCGTTCATATATTTTCATTGAAACTGATGAGAGAGCAAAAGGCCTGTACTTTTTGAGGCAGCTTATTTTATCACCTTTGCGAATGAGAATAATAACAGAAGACTTAAAGCAATCTGCTACGGTACACTGAGCAATAGACTGGCTTAAGAGAGTATGTCTGTGAAGACTGGAGCGAGCTGCCTGGCACAAGGTTTAATTGTTGCAGACGGGACAAAATCAGCGCTAGCTGACTTCTTGCATTCCTTCTAGAACACAGGTCACTAATAGGCGGACCGCGATCCAGGTCTGGACCCAGACTCTGTTCTGTCCGGACCCAGACATACAGTATCATTGAGTTTTATTTAGTTTTGGCGGAGATTACATTTTTACCGGCGACTCTTTTCTGAGTGTTTCTACACCGCTACTCAGTGAAAGGGACCTCCTACGTGTCTCTGATTGGCCAGTACTTGCTGCCTTCGTGGGTTCGAGTTGGTTGGGTTTAAGCATGAAGACTTATATTGGTCAAAGTGAAGGCAAGAATGTCAGCCAATCACAGACAGAGTAGGGCGGGCCTTCACTGAACAGAGGAGTGGAAAACCTGCATTCTGAGTGAAAACAGCAGGCTCTCTTGTGGCAATGGCATTGACATGGACAGAAAAATATACAGGAGAAGACAAGAGAGAGAAAAGTGACGAAATAGTCAATGTGCCATGGCTTTTGCTAAACGGGGGAAGCTTGACACTGAAAACCGGGCTTTTAATCCGGAATGGATCGAGGCGTTTATGTTCATATTTCCCGTAGGAAGCTTGAAAACGCTGCCTCATCTTCTCTGAGACGGTGGCAGTGGTTAAAAGCGGCATTTGTCTTAATTCCGAGCAGACAGTATGGAACCCTGGACACTTCAGAATTCATCCTGCTATTTCAGTCAGCAGTCATATCATCAAAAAACACCAGTGACTGACTCTTGTTGGCAGCCGTGCATGATCAGGCCATAACATGGCCTCACCATGTTTCACAGATGATGTGGTATTCATCAGATCAGGAGCCATTTCTTCTCTTCTCCATACTCTTCTCTTGTTAACATTCTGGTGCATATTGATCTTCGTTTCCTTTGTCCAAAGAAAATTGTTCCAGAACTGGACTGGCTTTTTAAAAATGTTTTCTTTCATAGTCTAATCTTACTTTTTTATGCTTGAGGATTCTCAGTGGTCTGTGTCTTGTGGTAAGCCCCCTGTTTTTACTTTCATGAAGTCTATTGATCGTAGACTTGGACAATTATAGGCCAGCCAGTGGTCCTGCTTTGGCTAAATGTCGAAAAGGTCTTCTTCTTCACCTAGGACACAATTCTGCAATCAACCCGCACAGTTGTCTTCTGTGGATTTACAGACCTTCTGGTGTTGCTGAGTTCACCAGTGTGTTCCTTCTCTTTAAGAATCTACCAAATGGTTGAGTTGACCACTCCTGGTGTCTCTGCTGTCACTCTAAAAGGTTTGTTTTGTTTTATCTGCCTGTTTTAACTTGCATGGACAGCTCTTTGGACCTCAAAGTGACAGCTTCCAAATGCAAATTCCACACTTACAATCAATGACAGACCTTCAACTTGCTTAATAGTTCATGAAATAATGAGGGACCTGCTCACACCTGGCTATGAAACAGCTGGTCAGTCAAATGTGAAAAATACATTTGAGCCCCTAAAAATGGGGAGAACCATGTATGAAAATGGCTGTCATTCCTAAACAGCTCATACAATATTTTTGATAAACCCCTTAAATTAAAGCTGAAAGTCTACAAATCAGTCACATCATGGTTGCTTCATTTCAAATCATTGTCAAGGCGTACAGAGGTAAAATTATGAAAATTGTGTCACTGCCCAAATACTTATGGACTTGACTGTAAATCACAAGAGTTTTGCTAGTAATGCAGTCCTCTTCACAGTCAGCACATAAAGGTTTCCATGAGCCTTTTTAAAAACATCCCTGTCTGTCCAGTCTGAACAATCTTGAAATGATTCAACTGACTCATCAGTCCATGAAAGTACAGATTTTCTTATTTCTTTGTCTTCTTCTTTCAGCTGCTCCCATTTAGGGGTTGCCACAGTG
Organism: Polypterus senegalus; assembly: GCF_016835505.1. Taxonomy (NCBI): domain Eukaryota; kingdom Metazoa; phylum Chordata; class Cladistia; order Polypteriformes; family Polypteridae; genus Polypterus; species Polypterus senegalus. The sequence continues at coordinate 105,377,989 of NC_053158.1, forward strand.
GATCATCTGTCTTCATCTATCCCTGTCTTTTATATCATTTTCTGTCACACCAACCACCTCACCATATCCATAAACCTCCTTTTCGGCCTCCCCTTTTCCTCTTGCCTGTCAGTTCAATCCTCGACATTCTTTTCCCGATGTACCCCTCATCTCTCCTCTGCATGTGCCCGGACCATCTCAATCTTGCCTCTCTAATTTTGTCACCAAATTGTGTTGCCCCTCTAATATACTCATTCCTAATCCTGTCTATCCTCATTATTCCAGGTGAAAATCATAGCATCTTCAACTAAATCACTTCTAGCTCTGCCTCCTGTCTCTTGATCAGTGCCACCGTCTCCAAACCATACAACATGGCTGGTCTCACTACTGTCCTGTAGACCTTCCCTTTCGCTCTTGTAGGTCCTCGTCTATCACAAATCACTCCTGACACTCTTATCCACCCACACCACCTTGCCTGCACCTTCCTCTTCACCACTCTACCACACTCTCCACTGCTTTGGGCTATTGAACCCAAGTATTTAAATGCGTCAGACTTTACTGCCTCTGCTCCTTGCAGTTGCACCCTTCCACCACCTTCCCTCTCATTTATGCACATGCACTCAATCTTATTCAGCTTACTATCATTCCCCTTCTCTCCAGTGAGGTCCTCCACCTCTCCAGGTTCATCTCACCATGCTGTCTGCTCTCACTACAGATCGCAAAGTCATCCACAAGTGCCACAGTCCACAGAGACTCCTGTCTGACCTCACCTGTCTATCTGCAGTGCAAACACGAAAGGCCTCAGAGCCAATCCACCAGCTGACACCAAGAGGACACTCTACTTCAGGGGTGCCCACACTTTTTCGGCTTACGAGCTACTTTTAAAATGACCAGGTCGAAAAGATCTACCTACATAAATATATATATATATATATCTCAGGGCCGTGCATAAAATCTCCATTGTCCATGATGCCCTGCTGGTCTTCTGGGGACCTCCATGCTACAAGGAGGGCTCCACCTGGCGGCTTGGGGGTATTGGCCGGGATAAATGGCCGGCCATCCTCCACAGTATTCCCCTCTCAGTGACGAATTATCATTCGGAGCGGCCTGCCCCGAGAGGGAAGTCTTCCTCCAAGAGGACGTCCTGGTTGAGCCTTGATTAATCCAAACATCTGGGTCCCTGGAGAACCTAGGGGGAATATTAGTCCACATTGACAGCTTGTCCCCCTCTCTCCAAGTACAGTGTCGCCAAATATGGCCCAACCTTCGGCACCCGTAACACTGCCTCTGTCCTCCTGGCATTCTCCCCCTGCGGGACTGAAAACAATAAGGAAATGTTAGGTCCGCCCCTTCTCTTGCTGGGAGAGAAACCCCTGCCGCCTCTAATGGTGCTTTCTCTCTTTCTTTCTTGTCAGGAGATCCCCGTTTTATTTTTGGGATCTCCTGCTTGATCTGGGGCTTGTCCACAGCCTGGGTCTCTCTATTAAGTAAAGAGAGACCCTTTACTGTCTGCACCCCTTTTGATTTACAAATTACCGGTGGCGGCGTCTTTAGGGGTTCTCGCTCCGGAGTCAGCACTGTCTAGCTGCCCCGGATTGATTACACCTTCCGCCCGCCACTCGGTTAACGTACCGGCCTCTCTTGTAGGGCACGAGTGTACTGGCACCGCTATTTATTAAAAGCGGGCCCGGTTTACACTCGCGTCCCTCTTGTTTTATATACGGTACGGGTTTCACATACTTGTACCGCCACATCAAGATATACGGGAGACTCTCCACCAAACCGCCACACGTAATCCCTGAGCTTCTGCAACGGCACTTTGGCTGCCACTCCCAATTCCCCGACGATCTTCTCAATGGTCGTCAGGACCTGTAAGAAACTCGCTACGAGCTCGATTAGTTTCTCGAGTTCCCGCATGTTAATATTAATATTATATTAATGTTTACTTCGGTCGGCAGGAGACTTACTTCCTTGTTCGTCATACCTGCCGACCGGGAGCCAATGGGCACATCCGCTTCTGGCACGTGCTCTGGAGTGTCTTGCGGAGGCTTCTGGGACTTGGAGTTCTTTTCTTCACAGGTTGAGGATCAGGCCGCTTCTTTCAGCAGGCTGCGGTCTGTCTTTAATATTTTTGTGACATCCTGATCAGCCATTTCCCGACCCTCCTTACCTTTTCGTGGGGTGAGCGGTGCCTCGCTCGCCTCCCCCTTTCCCTTCGGAATGTCCAAGTCCTTTTCTTCGGTTACGAAGGCATAAACAGCGGGACGCGGACCTCCTCCTTACCAGAAAACACTGGGATCGTTGCCGTGTCCCTCGTCGGCTACCGTCATGCGGAAGTCAGTTCCTAGGTGCTCTGGCTTCGACAGGAGCAAGCCGTCGTCTTTGTGGCAGTCTCCTTTTTCCCTCTGAGCCTCCAGGTGATCATCTCCAAGGTACATGCATGGGACAAAGTGAGTAATAATAAATGGATTGTTATTAACGTTCCCAGCACATACCTCAGAGCGCTCGTTGAATCCTGGAGGTTTCTCCACACTTATAAGGCCGCTCCTTGACTCTTCCCAAGCATCGGCCATTGCACCTAAGTCGCTCCCGCTGGCGTTGTCGCTCTGCTTGCCCTTCCTCTTCCCCATTTTGGACTTGGTATTTTCAGGTTCAGGTGATGATGTGACAATTCCTGACTCCGTCATCTTTGCAGGGTTCTCTACCCCCAGAATTTTTTTGTACAGGTCCTCCGCAATAGACGCTGGAGTATCCTGCCGGCTACGCCACTATGGTAGATAGGGGGTGCTCTCGCTCCCTTGAACCCCTGTCCACGACTCCAAACGCCAATTAAAAGTCCAACAGTTGACTTTATTTAAATGCCACATTGCACAAAGCACACTCTCCACCACAATACTCATATAAACAATCACAAATACTCAATAAATCAATCCTCCAGGTCCCAGACGTGTTGCCACCCTTCCACCCAGCTCAGCTCGCCATCTGGGAGCTCCCACAGTCCTTTTATATCTCCTGACCCGGAAATGTTCCTAATCCCCAGTCCATGTGATTCTCAATCACTTCCTGGTCATGTAAAAGTTCTTTTCTTCAACCCGGAAGCCGTCGCTCTTCCTATGACGAACTTCCGGGTCATAGGGCATGAAGAAATCTTCGGTCCTCCCTGCAGCTCCCTCTTGTGGCCCCCATGGCATCCAGCAGGGATGTGCATAAAAACTCCATTGTCCATGATGCCCTGCTGGTCTTCTGGGGACCTCCATGCTGCAAGGAGGGCTCCACCGGGCGGCTTGGAGGTATTGGCCGGGATAAACGGCCGGCCATTCTCCACTATATATATATATATATATATATATATATATATATATATATATATATATATATATATATATATATATATATATATATATATATATATATATATATATATATATATATATATTCAAGGCATTCATAGTCTGAATCACAATTTGATTGTATGGATGGTTACCTATCAGGTAACGCTTGTGGTTGGTCAGCAAGTTGGCTAACATCCGCCACGGTGCCATCTCAGTTGGGGTTCGATTCCCAAAAAAGAATGCAGTGAGTGTGTATGCCTGATGAGCCCAGAATTAGGGCGAAACATGTGTCACATACTCTTTGCATTATTTGACAGTAAAACTATTTCAACCATATATATATATATATATATATATATATATATATGCAGTGCATCCGGAAAGTATTCACAGCGCATCACTTTTTCCACATTTTGTTATGTTTCAGCCTTATTCCAAAGTGGATTAAATTCATTTTTTTCCTCAGAATTCTACACACAACACCCCATAATGACAACGTGAAAAAAGTTTACTTGAGGGTTTTGCAAATTTATTAAAAATAAAAAATCTGAGAAATCACATGTACATAAGTATTCACAGCCTTTGTTCAATACTTGAACAAGCCTCAAGTCTTTTTGAATATGATGCCACAAACTTGGCACACCTATCCTTGGCCTGTTTCGCCCATTCCTCTTTGCAGCACCTCTCAGGCTCCATCAGGTTGGATGGGAAGCGTCGGTACACTGCCATTTTAAGATCTCTCCAGAGATGTTCAATCAGATTCAAGTCTGGGCTCTGGCTGGGCCACTAAAGGACATTCACAGAGTTGTCCTGAAGCCACTCCTTTGATATCTTGGCTGTGCGCTTAGAGTCGTTGTCCTGCTGAAGGGTGAACCATCTCCCCAGTTTGAGGTCAAGAGCGCTGTGGAGCAGGTTTTTATCCAAGATGTCTCTGTACATTGCTGCAGTCATCTTTCCCTTTATATTGACTAGTCTCCCATTTCCTGCCGCCACCATGCTCCATGATGAGTGGTGTCTGGTTTTCTCTAAACGTGACGCCTGGCATTTACACCAAAGAGTTCAATCTTTGTCTCATCAGACCAGAGAATTTTGTTTCTCATGGTCTGAGAGTCCTTCAGGTGCCTTTTGGCAAACTCCAGGCGGGCTGCCATGTGCATTTTACTAAGGAGTGGCTTTATCTGGCCACTCTACCATACAGGCCTGATTGGTGGAATGCTGCAGAGATGGTTGTCCTTCTGGAAGATTCTCCTCTCTCCACAGAGAACCTCTGGAGCTCTGACAGAGTGACCATCGGGTTCTTGGTCACCTCCCTGACTAAAGCCCTTCTTCCCCAATCACTCAGTTTAGATGGCTGTCCAGCTCTAGGAAGAGTCCTGGTGGTTTCGAACTTCTTCCATTTACGGATGATGGAGGCCACTGTGCTCATTGGGACCTTCAAAGCAGCAGAAATTTTTCTGTAACCTTCCCCAGATTTGTGCCTCGAGCCAATCCTGTCTCGGAGGTCTACAGACAATTCCTTTGACTTCATGCTTGATTTGTGCTCTGACATAAACTGTCAACTGTGGGACCTTATATAGACAGGTGTGTGCCTTTCCAAATCATGTCCAATCAACTGAATTTACCACAGGTGGACTCCAATTAAGCTGCAGAAACATCTCAAGGATGATCAGGGGAAACAGGATGCACCTGAGCTCAATTTTGAGCTTCATGGCAAAGGCTGTGAATACTTATGTACATGTGCTTTCTCAATTTTTTTATTTTTAATAACTTTGCAAAAATCTCAAGTAAACTTTTTTCACGTTGTCATTATGGGGTGTTGTGTGTAGAATTCTGAGGAAAAAAAATGAATTTAATTCATTTTGGAATAAGGCTGTAACATAAGAAAATGTGGAAAAAGTGATGGACTGTGAATACTTTCCGGATGCACTGTATATATATATATATATATATATATATATAGTGGTGTATGGCAGGCCATTTTTCCCGGCCAATACCCCCAAGCCACCAGGTGGAGCCCTCCCTGCAGTATGGAGGTTCCCGAAGACCAGCAGGGCATCATGGACATTGCAGTTTTTATACGCAGCCCTGCTGGATGCAGTGGGGGCCACTAGGAGACGCTGCATGGGGGAACAACGGTTATTTTCCCTACGCCCCGGAAGCACACATGGACAAGGGGAATGATGTGCTTCTGGGGTGAAGAAAAGGACTTTTTACCTGACCCGGAAGTGATACAAGATCACATGGATTGGGAACACTTACGGGTCAGGGAATATTAAAGGATTGTGGGAGCTCCCAGACGGCGAGCTGAGCTTGGAGGAAGGGTGGCAACGCGTCTGGGAGTTGGAGGATTGTTTATTGTAATTGTTATTGTGATTTATGAATATAGTGGAGGAGAGGGTGCTTTGTGCACTGTGGCATTTAAATAAAGTCAAATCTTGGACTTTTACCTGGTGTCTTGAGTCATGGACAGGGGTTCAATCTATCTGTCACAATATATATATATTATACATAAATATATATATATAAAATATATGTTGTCTTACCTTGCATAACTGAATAACCCTTATGGCACAATAACAGTTCAATACATTTATGATCACTACAGTATTTGGATTTAATAATCTTCATGTGGGGAAAAGGCTGACTCGCATAAATAAGTAGAGCCGAATAATGCAGTCAAGGAGGTAGCACATTTCCTCATGTTTGGGTATTTTTCCTCTGTGACTGTTCCAAAACTGTCCATGAGCCCCATACTTCAGCTGAATGTCAACCTGTAGTGTCAAAATCTCACCCTCCACTGTAGAGGAGTTTTAGGTGAAACAGTGTTGCAATTTTTGATGCGGGTGAGTCACCCTCAACATCTTCCCTAAATGGATAGAACTTAAATGTAGCAATTGTCTCAAGTAAAGCTGAGTCTTGAAACCGTCTGTCAAAGTCTGACAGACAATTTTCAATCTGCTCTGTGTAGTGTATGCTATCAAGTTGCGCACACACCTTCCATTGCGTCTCCAGCTCTGACACAAGGTTTTGGATGTTCCCCAAATCAAGGAACTGCAGCTTTGAGAACAGATGTTGCAATTTCATTTGAAAGCATTAACTGAGCTAATCATATTGACCATGATTTTCTCTTTTCCTTGCAGCTGTAAATTAAGCTCATTCAACATATTGGTCAGATCGGAAATGAATGCCAAGTCTAGCGGCCATTGATCATTATTAAGTTGCTTGTATTCTGCATGTTTAATGACAAGGAGAAACTCCTTTTTCTCCGGCCAGGGGTCTTGAAATCTCAGCAGGAATCTCTCCCTAGCCATCTGCTTCAACGAAGGCATCTTTAATCATCTCCACAATTTGGAAGGACTTCTTATGCTTAATGATTGAGTGACTTACCTGGAATGATGCTTTGGTGTGTCTGCCTTTGCTTTTGAATACACCCAAGTGAAAAATAACGGCTGTTCGATTAACTGCGATTTTAGTTCCCTCTCCTTTCTCTTTCTCAGATCACTTTTCGGAAGGAAGTCAGTTTCGTAGTTTTTAATGAACAGTTCGAAAGTGCCTTTCCACATTTTCTTTCTTTGGAATAGCAATGATAGATTGACAGATCAGACAAATGCACTTCGATTGTGAAATTGTGAGAGAAAAATTCCTCTTCCAATTCCACATCTAGCCCATAACCACATTTTTTTTTTAAATCCTTTCTGTAGTTGATATAAATTGGAAGTCTAACTAGATCACTTAGATAGCCGGAGTTTTGCAGTAGCTCATGCGTTTGCATGCAGGATGACCAGTGTGTTAGAAGAAAAAAGATCTCAGACTGGCCGCCCTGTATGTCAATCAAGTGCCAAATGCCATAGGGAGCATATATGATAGACTAAAATTTAAAAAAAAAATTTTTTTGAATGTAACGTGATCTACCTATACTACCTTTCCAATCTACCTGTCGATCGAGATCAATGTGTTGGGCACCCCTGCTCTACTTTGTCAGATTTTACAGAGCAGGTGTCACACTCCAGAACAGTGATGGTGAAAGGTTACCAAACAGTGACAAAGTGACACGAGCAGCTCTGCAGATCACAACTACAAGAGAGAGCAGGAGTTAGTAGAAGGTGGAAATGGAGGAGCAGTGAGTGGAGCTGAGAAGGTCAGCAGAAGGCTGAGTTAGTGGGACAACCCTCTGGATGCCAGCCTCTACTTCCCCCTGTGGGTTCCTCTTTTATCTTCAGTGTCTTAAACACAGTTAAAAGTAATTTGAGCATTTGAGAAGGAATAATGAACTGTCATAAATGAAATGTGTCTTCATAGTGGTGACAATGAGATCTCATGACAAAGTTGTCATTAAGAAAACACAGCAGAAGACATTAAGCAGATATTGTGTATGTTTAAAATTTAGAATTTAGAGTGAATGAAAATGTTTTAAATTATTGGTTCATCAAATCAAACTTCATATTTACAGTCATGGCCAAAAGGTTAGAGAATGACACAAGTATCAGTTTTCACAAAGTTTGCTACTTCAGTGTTTTTAGATCTTTTTGTCAGATGTTTCTATGGTATACTGAAATAGCATTACAAGCATTTCATAAGTTTCAAAAGATTTTATTGACAATTATATTAAGTTTATGCAAAGAATCAATATTTGTAGCGTTGGCCCTTTTTTCTTTTTCAAGCCCTCTGCAATTTGCCCTGGCAGGCTGTCAATCAACTTCTGGGCCCCATCCTGACTGGTGGGGCACCACCAGTGCAGAGCTTGCTCAGGAATGGCAGCAGGCAGTTGTGAGTGAGGCAAAGACATTTGGAGGATGAAGAAGATTGGAATAAAACATTTAACCACAGGAAATGAATTAAAGGCATCCGTGGTGGAGAGATTTAACCACACACTAAAATCTAAAATGTGGAAATATTTCAGTGCGTATAATATAAGAACCTACATCGATAAATTTTCAGATCTAGTATACTCTTACAACAAAAGTTAGAAGCATAAAAATGGGTCCTTCTGATGTAAACACATTAAATTCCTGGAAAGTATTCAAAAACATATGTGACGTTGCTAACACCCTGGGTCCGCCGTTGTTTAAGTTCAAAGTAGGAGATAGAGTTAAGGTTTCTAAAACCAGACATCCTTTTGCAAAAGGTTATGAACAAACATTTTCAGATACAATCTTTACCGTATCTGAGCTTGTACCTAGGGCAATGGCTGTGTACAAACTGAAAGATTACAATGGTGAAGAGATCATCTGAAAATGTTTGTTCATCCTTAACAGCTTTTGAAAATCTCAGTTGAAAAACTCTTTCCCCTTATCGGTTTGGAGCTTCTTTGTAGTTCTACTGGTGCTCAGAATGTCTTTGAAGGCTCTTGTCACTTCTTTACCCGTTTTGTTCTACAGGGGCCATACCCACACGTACTTAGAAAGTACATTGATACAGGTTAACAAATATTTATAACCCCGGTTATGCTCGGACACATTTGTTATGTCTGCTAAATCCATCTGCCATTGTGAGTCTATATCATATACATAAACCTTATTTCTCCTAAAACGCCTTCCAACGGGTTTATGAATTGTATAAGAATATTGACCAGATAACCAATCTGACACCTGGTGGTCATTACTTTTCTCACCCGAAACCTCAGGAGTCATTTCCCCCAAAGCTGCCTTGATTTCCTGGGGAATTATAATTTTTTTTCATGTAACCCTCCATCATCGACGGTGAAAGAAAAATGTCAATGGTTTAAAAATCAAATGGTGCTTTCTTGGTAATTTTTACAACAATATTAAAATTCAGAGATTCTTTACCGATCACTTCAAAACATAATATTACAACTAAACAGCATGATTAAAAACAAACAAAAACATGTTATATCACAGGTACATTCAAGTCAGACACTTCATTTGATTTTTCCAGGTCGTATTCTTCGTAAAACCCCAAAGGTACATCAGACATATCAGGTACAGAAAAATGGCATTTAGAGAAGACATCAGCTATTTCACATATTTTTGAACAAGAGTCATCGTCTATGTTATGAAAGGCTTGTACAATAGCCTCATTGATATAATTTTCATTTTCCAAGTCATCGACAGCATTTTGTACAAATGTGTAAACCTTATGAAAAGGCAGAAAGATGTTAAAGCAACCCAGAGTCTTTATTACCAGGCTCCTGAGCCATGGTTTATGGAAAACAGCCAGAACCTCTTGAAAGTGGCCAACTCGATAAACAAAGTCAGGCTCAAACAGACATGTATGCTGAGTCTGGCTGGGGTGGTCTATGATACACCCCTGACAGGTACTTTTTAGGTCCCAATCAACTATTATATCCATCAGAGCCGCAATCAAACTCTTGATGAGTTTCAGAGCTTTTTGAAATGTTTCACCCAGGGGTCCATCAGTTTGTTCAAGGTCCATACCCGCATAATCAGCCTCCTTGGGTGATATTTTCCAAGTGGCCAGAGCCTCTACTAGTTCGTCCATGGCCTCTTCTTACTGCATAGCCTGAATGGGTATCTCCTCAGTGCCTGTTAGGCTCCCCGGAACATCATTTGTAGGTACAAAAATGTCAGGTACTGTACGGTTCTCCAGGAGACTGTCCGACCAATACATATCATCAGGGGTGGGTAACTGAGGCTCAGGCCAATAAATCTGGTCAGTTGAAGGCATAAGAAGGTCCGGCCAAGATGGCTGGTCTGGAGGCGAGCTGTTAGGAACAGAGTACCCAGAGCTGGGGACGATATCTTCAGGCCAAAGCAGGCAATTGGTGGGCACCGTCTGTTCCGTAGACCAACATGCCTAATCAAGAGCATAACTGGAGAGGTACTGGTTGTTACCTGGCCAAAACATGTTGTTGGCTGTTAGCGTCTGGTCTGGAGCAGAGTGGCTGGGTTGTAGGTTACCGGCGGTTATCATTTGGTCTGGAGCACAGTAGGCGGCATTGATTTGAGGGTTAGCCTGCCAAAACGTAATCAGCGGCGGCTGTCTGATCCATACTACCATAGACCGGCTCTTCAGAGTGCATCAAAGTGTGGAGGACTTCTGACATCTCAGAGTCCGAGAGAAGAGGGAGACTACCGATCTAGTTAACAATGATTTCTTGGAGCTCAGCTTCAGTAGGGTAGTTGGTTGAAGACATCTCAAGATCGCTTTAGGTTAAAGTAATCTATGAAAAAAGACTTCTGTATTTATTTCCACTTACTTAGGGGTGGGTGTTTCCCAATTTAATTCCTCCTCCTCCGAGTATGAATTATTCAACATGCAAATCTCCTCCTCTGAAAACAATGGCTCTAGTTTTCTTTTAATTCTTTTCATTTGGTCAGACAGTTTTCTTGATGAATAGCCTCGTCAATATTTGGAATAAGAGATTTAAAAAAAGTCCAGTCTTTTATAGAAAAATGAATTCCACTCACTCGTTCCTTTATATCATTTTCTTGATACTAATTCCCTCTCTTCGTGACCGTCCTCTTTATATTAGGAAAGACAGGATCCTTCTTGGAAACCACCACCGTGAGATGTCCCTGAGCATTTGTTTTTACTTCTACTTGTCTCAAAGCACAATTTGAATCGTACCAGACTGAGCTGAATCATGGTTCCGTTACTCAAGCATTCTGGAAACCCTCACAGCAAATGTTACAGTGTTAAATCAACTATGAGGAAGTAAAATGTAACATTATGGCAGCGTTTATTTTGTCCCATTCTTTACAGAGTTAATTTAACACTTTCAGAAATTCAAAAAGCGTCAAGTACAATTCAATAAAGAGTTGAATTTAATTACATTCAAAACTAACACTGGTGTATAGTGTTACATTTTATCATAATAGGGAGTAAAATTAACTCATTCCTTTCTTACACTTTTGCAGAATAGTAATGGCTCTTTGTGAAATCTAACACCTCTTCTTCTTCTTCTTCTTCTTCTTCTTCTTCTTCTTTCGGTAAAATCTAATACCAAGAACTCTTATTTGATACACTGCTGGCAATAAATGCCAACACTAACCATAGTTGTTTTATGCAGTATAAAATATTTTACAGCCATATAAGTGGCACAATTCAGTAAATAAGGCAATTAATTTAAAAAAAAAATATTAAAAATGCTTCACAGTATTACATGATGAGGCACAGTGGAATTGATCAAATAAGGTGACAGTATGGCACAATATAAATGTTTCCATCTGAATGATAAGAAAATTGCTTGTCAAAAGGCCTGTAATTAAACAGTTTTTTGACATTGAGAACGGAATGTTCCATGCAACATAGCACCCTCTGTAGCAGATGTGTTTGCTCTCTCCACTCCATACTGTTTTTTGGTTTGTTTTGTGTTTTTGTTTTTCACCTTCTCTACAGGGCACAAATGCTTTGTACTACTATCATACAGCAGACAGGCATTGCTGGACATTGCTAACTCACACAGTACCCTGGAATTTACTGGTTTTATGCCATCTGAGCTACAGTTCATTGTTCGCTCCTGCAGCCAACACCACAACCACACCCAGGAAGACCCTGTAGCACCGAGCTCGAGTGACCAAGCTGACCCCAGGGGAGTGCTCCTGAGACGGCGACACAAGTGAGGCAAGAGGGGAGGGCTCCACGCTAGGCTGAAAGCCTGCACTAGCCGACCACCTCTACCCAGCCTCTTGCTAGCCAACGTGCTGTCTTTGGAAAGCAAACTGGATGAGCTAAGAGCCAGGAAAGCAGTGCAGCGGGAAATAAGAGAGTGCAGCACTCTAATTTTCACCAAGACCTGGCTTTCAGACAAAGTCCCAGAATGTGCCGTTCATCTACAGATTCATTCCATGCACCGAGGAGACCGCACCACAGCCTCCGGTGAGGCTGAGAGGGGGGGTGTGTTTATTAACAACACATGGTATGGAGACGTATGAACTGTTTATAAGCACTGCTCATAAGATGGGGATTTTTTACTGCTAAAAATGCCAACCCTATAATCTACCAAGGGAATTCACCGCTGTGTTTTTGACCGCTGTTTACATTATCCCTGCGAGCTAACTCCACGGCAGCGCTCTGCAAACTCCATGATGTCATCAGCACCTTAGAGATGGCTCATCCCAGAGTTGGTCTCATCCATTACGGGAGATGAACGTCTGAAGCTGAGCTCCATTGCAGCAGCTTTATTTTTTCTCATATTTCTTATTATCCCGTATCCTGTATTTACCTAACCAAAGGAGTTTCTACTACAGTATATAAACATGAGTAACAAGAAACAGGGTCAGAAAGAAACGGAAAAGAAACCTAACACTACACCCAAGTCTAGACAGGCATCAGGCGCAAGTGCAAGGTACGGCAGGCAAAAGTACAGACTTCCCAGGACCCCATTCCACTGCATCATCTCCAGTCAAGAGCATAAATGGGAGCGAAGGTGCAAGTGATGCAGGTTATAATAGTTCACCGATTCTAGTAGATCACTTGAAACTAGAGATGGCCTTGCAGTCCGTGCAGTCATCTACTCCTTCTGAGCCAGAAGCATTGGCCGTAACGGGGGTTCCCACTTCACCTGCAGAGCACGAAAGCCGAAACGATTTGACCGAACTAAAGGAAATGATCGAAACATTGGCCATGGCCATGGCCATAAGTGAGCTCAAGAAAGACATTCAGAAAAATATAAAGAAAGAAATACAGTGGTACCTTGGTATACGTCCGCTTTGGAATAAGTCCAACTTGGTATATGTCCTGTTTGGACGCAAAACATTTTGCTTGGTACAAGACCTTTGTTTGGAATACGACTTGCGTGCTAGAACACCTCACGCTACCTTTGTTTCCCTCTCTCGAGACAAAGCCACAACTGCCCACGAGCGTCAGTACGTCAGTTGCTAGCATTAAGTGAACAACCCGCGCTATAACTCTCTGTGAATTTTCACATGATTTTGTGATTTTTCGTGTAAATTTGAATTGATTGTTGAAAAGTATGATGGTGGCATGCGTATCCGGGTCATGGCTGCTGCATACCGTATGCCGAGAACGATGGTATCTACGATTATGATAAACAAAGACGTTATTAAAAAGTAAAGTGAGGTTAAATTTTCATTTATTTCATCTAATTGCTTTTGTATTTATGTATTTTATTACTAAGCAGTGTTTAAATTATTTTATACATCCCCATCAATGTATAATATGCCAATAATAATAGGATTTTTTTTCAGGGGAACGGATTAATCATTTTCCCTTTATTTCTTATGGGAAAAATTTGTTTGGTATACGTCCTGTTTGGTATAAGTCAAAGGATCTGGAATGGATAAAGAACATATACCAAGGTACCACTGTAAATGGCTTGCTCAAGACAATCGAGAAGACAAACGAAAAGCTGCGGCTGGAGCTGCAAGAGAGGCGGCAGGAATATGAAGACTTGGAAGACTTGTATATATAATCATTTTGATGCAGTTTTTAAAAATGATGAGAAAATTGAGGAACACATTCAGGAAAATGCGTCTAAACTGAGAGAACTTGCCAATCAGCTAGAAGACGTTAAGCAGACATTCACGCCTCGAATTCAAACACTGGAACAATTGCCATTTAACGCCGATGGAAAAACTACATCTGCAAATTCCAAATGTAAAATACTTGGAGACAGACTTGCAGCTCTGGAAGATGGATGCAGAAGGAATAATATTAGAATCGAAGGTCAACCTGAGAATCATGAAAGTCCAAAACCAGTAAAATTCATAGATGAACTATTCTCAAAAATAATTGGAGAGGACTTTAAATCAGATACCAAGACAGCAGCAGCTTATCTCATACGTGGATCAAATACCTGTAAACCTAGGACTCTAATTGTCCACTTCGAGAGATTACAATTTAAGCTTAATGTAATGGCATTTCTCCGACACAAACAAGAGATTAAATTTGAAAATAACCACATTTGTATTTTCCCTGATTTCTCACCCTCAACAGCTGCTAAATGTGCAGCTTTTTACAACATTAAATAGCGGTTACGGAAAGCCGATATCAGATACAGCCTCTTGTATCCTGCCAAACTGAAAATGAATATTCAAGACAAATATTACATCTTCTACTCCAAGGAGGAAGCAGAAAAGGAGTTAAGAAAGCTAATCCTGAAGCTTTTTTGAAATATGATAGTGAGTCGCATCCTGTCTGATCTGCTTGCAATGATACGGGTACTATAATTATACATCCTTTTTTCTTCTCGGACACTTTTTGTTTATGTTTTAATTACAATTACATGCATATGTGTGGAAGAAATTAAAGTAGTTCTTTCTTTTCTTTTTTTTTCTTCATTTTGTTAGTTTTTAACTATTCTAAAGGACACTGTTTAACATCATACCCTTGGTTTATTATTATTATTATTGCATTAGGGTTTACTATGCTTATCCAGGGCCAACTTTTTAACACCATTCCCTGGGTTTACTGTCTTAATATTTCAAGACTGTTGATGATTATATTTTATGCTTATAGTATTTAGACTTTATCGGCAATAGATATCTCTACTTTTTAATCCTCAAATGCCGCTGCTGGGGGGCTTGTTTTGTTTTGGACGTGGTTTGTCTCTAAGTATGTTAGAGGACTGAAACTTTGTGAAGTGGGGTCCAGCCTCACATGGGGAGGGAAAATGGGGGAGGTGGGGGGATAAGGGGAGTGGGAGAAAAACAGCAAGCTATGTCTAGTCTACCCTTTAAATCCTTATAATTATAATTTCCAACGTAACAACAGGCTTCCAGTTAAGACTACAAAATGACATCAAAAATTCAGAATCAATGTCTCTATGATGGGACAGTTAAATTTGTGAGCTGGAATGTTAAACGTCTGAATCATGAATTAAAGAGAAAGAATGTATTCTCTCACCAAACAGGTCTAAACGCTAAAATAGTATTTTTACAGGAGACCCACTTATTAAGCAAAGATCAATTTCGGCTGCAAAAAGACTGGACTGGCTAAATGTTCCATTCCAGCTTAACAAAGAAAACTAGAGGTGTGGGAATTCTTATACATAGAACAGTCTCATTTGTAGCATCAGATGTAGTATCTGATCCTGAAGGGAGATATGTGGTTGTCATGCTCAACTTATTTAACTGTAAAGTGAATTTGATAAATATTTATGCACCCAATGTCGATGATAGGGAATTTATGCAAAATGTATTTGCATCCATTCCCAATGTGAACACTCATAAAATTATAAAAGCTGGGGACTTTAATTGTGTTTTAAATCCAGACTTAGATAAGTGTCCTGTCACAGGGGAGATGACATCTAACACTGCAAAGACAATTACAGAGTTTGTAACTGATCACAAATCAGTTTCTAAACCCAAACTCAAGAGCATATTCCTTCTACTTTACTAGTGCATCATTCCTACTCAAGAATTGATTATTTCTTTGTAGATAGCATTTTCTTGTCTATGATTAAATCTTGCAAGTACAACGCCATTGTTATTTCTGACCATGTCCCTTTGATCTTGGAGCTAAAATCATTATGCCCCACATACTCATCTCGCAGATGGCATCTTAACCCACTTTTATTAGCAGACGAGAACTGTACAGAATTTATATCCAAACAAATCAGCTTTTTTTTAGAGACAAATACATCCTCAGAGGTCTCTACAACAATACTCTGGGAAACCCTTAACACCTTCTTAAGAGGACAGATTATCTCATATCTTTCCCACAGAAATAATTTGGAAACCAAGAAGGTATTAGAGCTAATCAATGAAATTACTAGAATAGACCAAGAACATGTCAGGTGTCCAAGTGAGGCTCTTCAAAGGAAAAGGCAGGCTCTGCATTCAGAACTCAACCTCTTGACAACTAAAGAAACAGAACAACTCGTCTTTAAATCCAGACATCATTACTATGAACATGGAGAGAAAGCTAATAAGATCTTAGCTCAATAAATCCACAAGTAAGGACTTTACAATGCAATCCTAGCAATCACCAACACAAACGGAGACAAAATCATTGACCATAAAAATATAATGCACACATTTAGAGACTACCATAAATCCTTATATTCTACTGAGTTTAAAGAAGACAAAACACAATCTAATGCATTTCTGGATGCATTACAGATACCACAAATAGATACTCTCAGTTCAGAGGAATTGGATAAACCTCTGCCGCTAACAGAATTACTAGAGGCTATAAAGTCACTTCAGAGTGGGAAAGCAGCATGCCCCAATGGCTACCCTGCTGAATGTTATAAGAAATTCTCCTCTCAGCTAGCTCCCCTCTTATTAGCAACATTTACAGAAGCTAGAGACAATAAAATTCTACCTCAAACTTTTCACCAAGCATTAATCACTGTCTTTCCTAAACAAAATAAGGACTTATTACAATGTGCATCAAACAGACCAATTTCACTTCTGAATAATGATGTTAAGATACTGTCCAAAGTCCTAGCTAGAAGGATGGAGAAGTGCTGCCTTTGGTAATATCACAAGATCAAACTGGATTTATTAAGGGTTGACACTTAGTTTCCAATCTTCACGCCTGTTTAATGTAATATATTCACCCGCAAAGTCAAACACCCCAGAGATATTATTATCGTCGGATGCAGAAAAAAGCATTTGATATGATTGAATGGAACTACCTTTTTACTACATTGGAGAAATTTGGGTTTGGCCTGAACATTTGTGCATGGATCAAACTACTGTATACCAATCCAGAAGCTTCAGTTTGTATCAACAATGTTAATTCATAAAGTAGAATGTGGCACCAGATAAGGATGCCCTTTGTCACCACTTGTTTTTGCCATTGCCATTGAGCCACTGGCAGTTCACTGTCATAATGCTTATGAGATAAAGGGGATTATCAGAGAAGGACTGGAACAGAAAATTTCTCTATACACAGATTATATGGTACTGAATAGATCAGATCCACAAAATTATGTTCCTGCAGTCCTAACAGCACTTATAGAATTTCAAAAGATTTCTGGTCTCAGAATAATTTGACTAAAAGTGTGCTCTTTCTAGTGAATTCTCAAGCACACAATATTAGATTGGACACCTTCCCTTTTATCATCACAGATCAGTTTAAATACCTAGTGATAAACATCACAAGTAAACATAAAGCTCTCTATCAACAAAATTTTACTGTCTGTATGGAAAAAATTAAGCAAGACTTGCATAGATGGTCAAACCTTCATCTCACTTTAGCTGGAAGAATTAACATTGTTAAGATGAATATCCTTCTTAAGCTTCTCTTTTTATTTCAAAACATTCCAATATACATCAATAAATCATTTTTTAAGAAATTAGATTCGACCATAACCTCATTTATTTGGAATTCAAAACATCCACGTATCCAAAGAGTGACCCTACAAAGACCTAAAGCGGAAGGCAGCCTGGCTCTACCTAACTTTCAATTTTATTACTGGGCAGCAAATATACAAGCTATAAAAACCTGGACACTGACACAAATAGATGAAGATATGCAGGCTTGGTCCACAATAGAAATAAAATCCTGCAGTACTTCTTTATATTCCTTGCTTTGTATCCCAATAAATGCAAGTTATTGCCAATATAATAACAATTGTGCTTCACTCACTCAGAATATGGAACCAATGTAGGAAGCATTTTAAGATAAAAGAAGCTTTTATCTGTAGCACCTCTGCACGAGAACCACCTTTTTCCACCCTATGAAACATATGCAGTTTTTAATGTCTGGAAAACATTTGGGATTAAATCACTTAGAGATCTGTACATGAACAACGTCTTTGCATCCTATGAACAATTACATTCCAAATTTAACTTTCCAACAAAACATTTCTTTTACTACCTTCAAATCAGAAACTTTGTTAAACAGAACCTGCCCAATTTTCCTCACCTCCCACTTACCTCTATCCATCCATCCATCCTCTTCCGATTATCCGAGGTCGGGTCGCTAGGGCAGCAGCTTAAGCAGAGAGGCCCAGACTTCCCTCTCCCCGGCCACTTCTTCCAGCTCTTCCGGGAGAATCCCAAGGCGTTCCCAGGCCAGCCGGGAGACATAGTCCCTCCAGCGTGTCCTGGGTCTTCCCCGGGCCTCCTCCCGGTTGGACGTGCCCGGAACACCTCACCAGGGAGGCATCCAGGAGGCATCCTGATCAGATGCCCGAGCCACCTCATCTGACTCCTCTCGATGCGGAGGAGCAGTGGCTCTACTCTGAGCCCCTCCCGGATGACTGAGCTTCTCACCCTATCTTTAAGGGAAAGCCCAGACACCCTGCGGAGGAAACTCATTTCAGCCGCTTGTATTCGCGATCTCGTTCTTTCGGTCACTACCCATAGCTCATGACCATAGGTGAGGGTAGGAGCGTAGATCGACTGGTAAATTGAGAGCTTTGCCTTACGGCTCAGCTCCTTTTCACCACGACAGACCGATGCAGAGCCCATCACTGCGGATGCCGCACCGATCCGCCTGTCGATCTCACGCTCCATTCTTCCCTCACTCGTGAACAAGACCCCGAGATACTTGAACTCCTCCACTTGGGGCAGGATCTCTCCCCCAACCCTGAGAGGGCACTCCACCCTTTTCCGGCTGAGGACCATGCTCTCAGATTTGGAGGTGCTGATTCTCATCCCAGCCGCTTCACACTCAGCTGCAACCGATCCAGAGAGAGCTGAAAATCACGGCCTGATGAAGCAAACAGGACAACATCATCTGCAAACAGCAGTGACCCAATCCTGAGTCCACCAAACCGACCCCTTCAACACCCTGGCTGCGCTAGAAATTCTGTCCATAAAAGTTATGAACAGAATGGTGACAAAGGGCAGCCCTGGCGGAGTCCAACTCTCACTGGAAACGGGCTCGACTTACTGCGGCAATGCGGACCAAGCTCTGACACCGTTGTACAGAGACCGAACAGCTCTTATCAGGGGTCCGTACCCCATACTCCCGAGCACCCCCACAGGATTCCCGAGGGACACGGTCGAATGCCTTTTCCAAGTCCACAAAACACATGTAGACCGGTCGGGCAAACTCCCATGCACCCTCCAGGACTCTGCTAAGGGTGAAGAGCTGGTCCACTGTTCCGCGACCAGGACGAAAACCACACTGTTCCTCCTGAATCCGAGGTTCACTATCCGACGGACCCTCCTCTCCAGAACCCCGAATAGACTTTTCCAGGGAGGCTGAGGAGTGTGATCCCTCTATAGTTGGAACACACCCTCCGTCCCCTTTTAAAGAGGGGACCACCACCCCGTCTGCCAATCCAGAGGCACTGTCCCGATGTCCATGCGATGTTGCAGAGACGTGTCAACCAAGACAGTCCTACAACATCCAGAGCCTTAAGGAACTCCGGTATCTCATCCACCCCGGGCCCTGCCACCAAGGAGTTTTTTGACCACCTCGGTGACTTCAGTCCCAGAGATGGGAGAGCCCACCTCAGAGTCCCCAGGCTCTGCTTCCTCATTGGAAGGCATGTTAGTGGGATTGAGGAGGTCTTCAAGTACTCCTCCCACCACCCACACCCCGAAGTCGAGGTCAGCAGCGCACCATCCCCACCATATACGGTGTTGACACTGCACTGCTTCCCTCCTGAGACGCCGGACGGTGGACCAGAATCTCCTCGAAGCCGTCCAAAGTCGTTCTCCATGGCCTCTCCAAACTCCTCCCATGCCCGAAGTTTTGCCTCAGCAACAACGAAGCCGCGTCCGCTTGGCCTGCGGTACCTATCAGCTGCCTCCAGAGACCCACAGGACAAAAAGTCCTATAGGACTCCTTCTTCAGCTTGACGGCATCCCTCACCGGTGTCCACCAACGGGTTCGGGATTGCCGCCACGACAGGCACCGACCACCTTGCGGCCACAGCTCCGTCAGCCGCCTCAACAATAGAGGCACGGAACATGGCCCATTCGACTCAATGTCCCCACCTCCCTCGGGACGTGGTTGAAGTTCTGCCGGAGGTGGGAGTTGAAGCTACTTCTGACAGGGGACTCTGCCAGCCGTTCCCAGCAGACCCTCACAACACGCTTGGGCCTACCAGGTCTGACCGCATCTTCCCCACCATCGAAGCCAACTCACCACCAGGTGGTGATCAGTTGACAGCTCCGCCCCTCTCTTCACCCGAAAGTGTCCAAGACATATGGCCGCAAGTCCGGACACCACCACAAAGTCGATCATCGACCTGAGGCCTAGGGTGTCCTGGTGCCAAGTGCACATATGAACACCCTTATGCTTGAACATGGTGTTCGTTATGGACAATCCATGACGAGCACAGAAGTCCAATAACAAAACACCGCTCGGGTTCAGATCGGGGCCATTCCTCCCAATCACGCCCTTCCAGGTCTCACTGTCATTGCCCACGTGAGCATTGAAGTCACCCAGCAAAACGAGGGAATCCCAGAAGGTATGCCCTCTAGCAACCCTCCAGAGACTCCAAAAGGGTGGATACTCCAAACTGCTGTTGGCGATATGCACAAACAACAGTCAGGACCCTTCCCCACCCGAAGGCGGAGGGAGGCCACCCTCTCGCCCACGGGGTAAACCCCAATGCACAGGCTCCAAGTCGGGGGGCAATAAGTATGCCCACACCTGCTCGGCGCCTGTCACCGGGGCAACTCCAGAGTGGTAGAGAGTCCAGCCCCTCTCAAGGAGATTGGTTCCAGAGTCCAAGCTGTGCGTCGAGGTGAGTCCGACTATATCTAGCCGGAACCTCTCGACCTCGCGCACTAGCTCAGGCTCCTTCCCCTTCAGAGAGGTGACATTCCACGTCCCAAGAGCCAGTTTCTGTAGTCGAGGATCAGACCGCCAAGGTCCCGCCTTCGGCCACCACCCAACTCACACTGCACCCAACTTCCTTGGCCCCTCCCATAGGTGGTGAGCCCATGGGGAGGAGGACCCACGTTACCTCTTCGGGCTGTGCCCGGCCGAGCCCCATGGGTGCAGGCCCGCCACCAGGCTGCCATCGAGCCCCACCTCCAGGCCTGGCTCCAGAGGGGGGCCCCGGTGACCAGCGTCCGGGCAAGGGAAAACGTTATCCAAAGTTTTTCTTCATTGGAGGTTTGTTGAACCGCTCTTTGTCTCATCCCTCACCTAGGACCAGTTTGCCTTGGGTGGCCCTACCAGGGGCATAAAGCCCCGGACAACATAGCTCCTAGGATCATTGGGACACGCAAACCCCTCCACCACGATAAGGTGACGGTTCAAGCCGGAAAAAATATTGATCAGTCTTGAGGACTCAGACAGTATTTCTGCAATATATCAAACCATTCTACAGTCCCTCCCTTTCAAAGATCCAAGAGGACAGTGGGAAAAGGATCTCTCAATCAAAATCTCAGAAAAGTAGTGGAAGTTGGCAATGCAGGGAATTCACTTGAGTTTCATATGAGCAAAGCATACAATTATTCAACACAAAATTATATATTGAGCTTATCTGTCTCGATTAAAATTGTCCAAAATGTTTCTAGGGCAAGATCCAGTTGCAATCAAGTTCCAGTCTCACTAGGCCACATGTTCTGGACCTGCACCAAATGAACATCATTCTGGACCAAACTCTTTAAATGCCTTTCAGACAGCTTTGGTGTCACAATCCCTTCTAACCCATTAACAGCTGTGTTTGGTGTACTCCCAGATGGTCTTAAAGTGGAGAAGGACTGACAAACTGTAATTGCCTTTACTACACGATTGGAACATAGACTTATCTTGCTCAACTGGAAGAATCCTAACACACCTATTCTAAGTCAGTGGGTAACTGATGTTACTGTGTATACTATCTGAAACTGGAAAAAATCTAATTTGTACTTAGAGGATCTGTGCAGAACTTTTTCAAAACCTGGCAGGATCTAATCAATAACATTTTAGAATGAGCTTTTAAAGCACTGATGAAGCAGATTCTTTCCCCTTTTTATCCTTATTCTTTTTCTTCTCCATTTATCTTTATTCACTTATTAATTAATCTATTTACTTATTTTTATTAGCTTTAAGTTTTACTCTACTGGCTTTGTTCTCTTTCTCAGGGGCGGGGGTTGATTTTTTTTAATCTGTTTTTGGAAAAATGTATTTATTTGTATGCAATGTTGTGTGATTTCAGTAAAATCAATAATAATAATAATAAAAAAAAACTTTCACACCACAACACTCCACCCGATGAATCTTTTGTACAATGTCTTTATATTATAATAAAACAGTCGTAATTGTTTGAGGAGTCTATTGTACACATTGTGTTTTGTATTGCAGTGATTGCTTTTCCAGTGTTAAAAGTTGTGTGTGACCATTTGTCTATTACATATCTTCTTTATTTCAAAGACAATCTGAAGAACTTGGATGCACCCCTGATGACTTGTATCTGCTCCGAATTGCTTCAACTGTTTCTTTAACTTTTTTTTCACTCTTCATATGTCATCAGATCTAGTGGTTCAAAATGAGACAAGTCCACACCTTCCACTAACCTAACCCTAACCCTAATGTAAGTGTATTGTATGATTTTTTTCTTAATCTGTGCTGAATTTGTGTCTAACTGCTAATTAGACCTCTGTCCCAAACTATCTGTTTAAGCATATGCAGCAGTACAACTAACTTAAAAATTTGAAAGGTAACATACCACAGGTGTCAGCACAACCACTTTTGCCCAAGTGAGAGCACATATGCCATTGCATGAACTGTTCATTCACAACCCAACAACTGTGGCCTCTCTTCAAACATTTGGGGTTGACTTGGTTGCCTCTTGTGCTTTTCTACTCATGGTATAACCTTTGACTGCCATCAGCCTTTACCAGTATAGGCTGGCATCACCACCATGAGACATCATAGCTATGCAACCCTCATAATTCTGCCTGTAGGCCATCCCGAGAGTTATTAGCTCACCATATGCATACTTGCTGTGCTAAAAACCTCACTTCAGAATTGGCCCCCTGGTCCTGTGCCTGTACCACAGCTGACCACCACAGCAGGGCTTCCATATTTTTCCAATTAGACTTTTCCTAAACATCGGAGCCCATATGACTGGCAAATGTACCAGCTGCACCTGCTCTATAAAAAAATGTCACCAATTTGCTCAGTACCTTTTGTTTTATAATATTATTATATTAATTATCCCAATGAATGAATTAATAACCAAAATCTACACTTTGAGACCCAACGTAATGCATTTATTTTCGGCATTCTTAACTGGCTTGAACAGTTTCCACCCCTTGGAATATAAATTTTCTGCAGTAATGAACAAACCTTTTTTTTTCTAAACTAAAGCTATTGTGACTAGTCCTATTATTGCATTACTTAAACCCCAGTAACTGTCTTTTTCTTGTTGTCTCTTCAATTCTTCTTCATGTCTTTGTCTTTAGTGTTTGCTTCTCGTCTTTTCCGCTATGTAGGCAGATCTGCAAAATGGAAGGTGACAAAGCAGTTTCTGTCCATCTCATTTTTTTTGTTGACTTGGTGCCAACACTCAAACTTTGCTTCTGGGCATACATTGGAACAGCTTGGCCACTAGTGCCACTTGCTCCAATGTGCTAGTGGTAACCCAGTCTCCTGCATGGATTTTACTCTGTTAATTGCCTTCACTGTTTATTACCTGCACTAACCCAAAGTCTGTAAAACCTCACAATAGAACTATTACTATTGCAAAAGATCAGAAAATGGAAACAGTTAGAAAAAACTATTGTCCCATTCTTGTCTTCCTGTTCTATCCTTCTATTTTTTGCCAATGCCTGTGTGTCCTGTATTTATTGAATGGTATCTGCTACCTGAAAATGTGGGCTAAAAACTCTCCAGAATCCAAGTGCCACATCCAGCATCTTTCCCAAAAACTGACCTGTGTTCTTTACTCAAGACCAGCTCACTTATCTCCATTTTATTGCAGGGAGTTTCATATGCTGTCTTTTTCATGAACTGGTCAGTCAGGTTTCGAATTACTGAACCTAAGTAAAATACAATACAATACAATTTAATTTTGTATAGCCCAAAATCACACAAGAAGTGTCGCAATGAACTTTAACAGGCCCTGCCTCTTGATTGACCCCCAGCCTTGACTCTCTAAGAAGACAAGATAAAGCTCCCAAAAAAACCCTTGTAGGGAAAAAATGGAAGAAACCTTGGGAAAGGCAATTCAAAGAGAGACCCCTTTCGAGGTACGTTGGGCGTGCAGTGGGTGTCAAAAAGAACAGGGTGAATACAATATGATACAATACACAGAACAGAACAAATCCTCAATACAGTATAAAAATAAAAATTTTAGAAGAACGGAGCAGAATTTAACAGTAGATGATATCACATAATATGATTTGGATTTGTTTAGAGTCCTGTGTGAGTGTGTTTTTTAATTACTGCTGGGACTAGCAGTGCTGTTAGGACCCTCACACCCCTGTGCATTCCTGACTTGCTGCCTGAGTTTGTAAACCTTCCTGCTTCACCATCCCCCCATTCTTTGTTCTTTGGCTTGTCCTGTTTCATTCAAACCATATCCTAAACTGGTGCACTTTCTTTCCAACTCAGTCATTCTTGCACTAGTATTTTTAGACCTTTCACCTTTCATTTCCACTGTTCCTTATTTTCACACTTTCTTCACTCAGTCCCAATATGCCATTATCCAGTTCATGCCTTTCAATCAACAATGGCCATTCAAGCTCACCAGCTTCTCTGCCTTCTATCTTATTTCATTTTCTGGAATCAAATATCAGTGCAGCACTGGTTACATTTCCTAACAGTGGTGAAATATCTATCAGTGTAGCATGTTCTTTAAATATTGGACAGACCTCAAACTTACCTGGAGATTGTAGTACAGGGGAGAATGATGGAAGGAAACACCCTTGCTGTCTTCCCTTCCTTTCATCCCTCTCCTTTTGCTCACACTCACATTCCCACTCTTTATCTGCGCTCTCATCTGTCTCAGGTAAGCCACCCACCGTTGTTTTAGGGTTCCAGTCAGATCCCATTACTACTGCCCTAACTTTCACCATGGGCGGTTTACATGTCTTTTTTCCCCTGCTTTCTCTGCTTTCGACTTTAGCAATTGGTGTTCTACATGCTAACACTTCACATTTTTCACACAAACTGTTACATCTTTCAAAACTTAGATATTCACACAACATTCAATTTTCAACTTCATCCACTATTGTATTGTGTTTCTCATACTGATCTTCCTTTTTAGCAATAATGCAAGATAGTAAACCTCTTATAACAGCAGCTGTCTTCTTTATACCTGATTTCTGTTTTCATGCTTTTAATTCTTCCTTCCCCCTTCCATTTTGTGTCACGCTAGGCTCAGCTTCTACTTTCATCCATCCATCCGTTTTCTAACCCGCTGAATCCGAATACAGGGTCACGGGGGTCTGCTGGAGCCAATCCCAGCCAACACAGGGCACAAGGCAGGAACCAATCCTGGGCAGGGTGCCAACCCACCGCAGGCTTCTACTTTCTCTACCTGCAATACAGGTTTCCATTTCCTAGCTTTAGCCTGTTTGTCTCTGCCACTCCACTGGAAGATGGCTGCTTTTATTACGAATTTAGGCATTTATGAGTCTACAATGCCACTCTAATACAATTTGCCAAATTCATTATGGGTTGGCCTACTTTTACCCTGTAAGCAAACATACACATAAATACACAACAATCCTAAATGAATAAGTGCCATATGAATGACACATGCATGGCCCACCACTCTGTAGCACTTTAACCACTTAAGTGCCTTATGAATGATGCATGCATGTCCCATCACTCCCTAGCACTCCAATTAGGGATTCACTACACCAGCACTAAAAAACATACGGGTGTCCTCGTGATTTATCTATTTTTTAGTTATATTCCATTCAGCAACCAAACTATGTTTTACTTTCAATGTATTTGTACACTGGGTGCACTAAAATTCACATACATACACACACGTACATCAAAACAGTATTTGCAAACAGGGTGCAAAACATAGTCACCCCAAAATCCTGCAGACTACGCCAATTATTTTGTCTTGGTAGAGTAATATATTATTCAACTTTCCCCTTTTGTACTATTATTAATATATAGCCTTTGTCAGAATGCCTCAAATCTCACAAAATTACCACTGTTTATAACATATTGTACCATATAACTTCTCCCCACCTTCCCTTCTACATTTATAACCTAAGGCAATTAGGTGCAGTAAAAGACAAACAGGGGTTAGGTTACAATTTAAATAATGTATTGTTGATAATATTAATGAATAATAACAATATGTAAAGTACATTTGAATATTGGCAACCATACAACCTGATAAACGTTGATGTGTAGTTTCAGGCAGCACACAAACTTGTTAGTTACTTAAAATGTCTCCAGTTAAGTCCTCATTTATGGACAGCTTTCTTCAGAACAGGCCGCAATCCTGTATTCAATATGACTGCCAAGCTGTGCTCTTCATTGTGTTGTCCTTTTCAGTTCATGGTGTGACAGAGAGATGCTTCTTCATTGATATTTGTAAGAGAGAGAGAGGGGTAAAGCAGGAAAATTTATAGGTTTTCTGTCCGCACCCTACAGCCAATAGGGGGTCATGTTACTAAAAGGCTTCTGATACACGTCAATTCCAAACAGCCATACTTGAAACCAATGGGGCACAGAATACCTTCACATCTGCCCCAAAACCATTTGTTGAGCTGAAGTTTGCCAGCTAGGCAGTCTGGCTTTCCTGTGGAGGTTGATTGAGAGAGTTCTGCAGAGAAACACCTGCCAAACTTGTTTGAGGCACTTCCACCAATCCTGTTGTAAAATTACAAAGAACTGGTTCTTAAAAAGGGGGGAAGGGGTTCTTAACCATTTAACAATTGTTGTTCCTATCAATGATAAACATTAGTCTGACAAGTTACCAAAAAAGACAAACACAATTTTTATCAAGTTACTGTATATGCAAAATTTCACACCATAACAATGTGTACAGTAAGTAATTTATAGTATTCTTAGTTTGAAATGGTCAAACAATTTATAGTGTAAGCAATGTACAACTTAACAAGCTCTGCTGCCCATCTGGAGCAGGTTGAAATATAAGTAATTAACACAGTTCTCAATGTATTAATTCATGCACCATCTGTTGGAATGTATTTAGTAAAGCAAGTAGTAGTTAAATACGCTGCACTTTTCATTTCAACAATTGGTGCATCACAAATATTAGTACAGCTTTAATGAATCCCACACTAAGTGACACATAACAGAGAAATAGTCCTGGATGAACACACAGACACACACTCAGACACTTTAAGGTGGATAGTTAGACCTGGCCATAGCAAGAAATTGCAAAGATAAGTATGAGACTCAAACCTTTTGGGTTGAGCCACACATTACCAGGGGCCTCATATATAATGCTGTGTGTAGAACTCACAATATAACATGGCGTAAGCACAAAGTGGAAATGTTCATATGCACAAAAAAATCCAGATGCATAAATCTGTGCAAATGCCAACTTCCACAGTCTTCCGCTACATAAATCCCGGTCAACATGAAAAGTAATACACTTGCACGCACACATGCCTGCTGTCCCGCCCCAACTCCTCCCAGAATTACACCTCTTTGAATATGCAAATCAATATAAATAGCCCTTAAGCTTAGCCTTTTGTGAAAAGAAAATGGCAAAACCATGAGGGAAGATAGAAGAATTTCAGCGAATACCAAGTGGAGTCAAGGAAAAACGTACTATATGTTGATTTAAACAGTGGTATAAACAATAAAAGGAAGTTGATCAAGTGACGTAGCGTGCTGGAGAAACTTGAAAGCTCAAGTTCACAAAGTTGCACAGTGCCCGAAATAAAAAATGAAGTTGTCACATATCAAAGTCACTGTGAAAAGGTGAGTTGTAGCCCACCATCTGAGTGTCATATGAAAGCTTATTAGGGTACAGAGAAAAAAAAAGGCACAGTAGTGGGAAAAAAGCATGAAATGTCAACTTTAATCTCGAAGTTTCCACTTTAATCACGTAGTTTATGTTGTCATTAAAGTAGAATATCATAAACTTCATCTTAAAATCGTTTAATTTAATAGTTTCTCAAATCCCATCGTAACTAAAGTAGCACATTAAATGCTTTCTTTTGTATGTGATCTTCTATGTGCTCTATGTGTGTGAATCACTACATGCTTCCGGACTTTCACTTCCTCCGACAGGACACAGGATCCATAACATTAATAATATTACAGCTCTCTGAATAATTAAAATACTGAGATGTATACGTGATATCATTTTCATGATGATAGGAGTTAAAGCATGTTATTAAACATGGGAATACGGTGGCGCAGTGATTGTTAATGTCAAGCGTACTAACCCTCAATTCCTGTCCTTACTTTTCTTTTTCCAAATATCCAATCGCCTCACAATCAGCTCTGTAATAGATATTAAGTCATCTGTAAGCTTAGAACGTAGATTCTTCAAAACTTTTAAGGAACATTGAAATATCTTCATAGTACATGTTTAATTATTCTATCCATCTATCCTTCTAGTGTCGCTTCAGCACCAGCAAGAATACAGCATGAGGCAGGAATAATCACTAGCACTGTGGCACTATGTCCTCACATGTTTAATTATTAACAATATAGATTAATTAAATGAAGTTAAAGTTTCATCTGTATAATATACAGTAATACAAATATTTTGCTGCATTTCATCTTAAAAATGATATCGTCATCATATGTAAATATGAGTTTTATAAAGTGGCTCAGGTTGCGCAATATTATAACTGTAGTGCAAGTTTATAGTGAGGTAATTGTACTTATAAGTACAACCAGTTCTACAAGGAGCACTTGATGGACTGATTGAGTGCGTTTATAGTTCTTGGATGAAACTGTTTCTGAACCGCGAGGTCCATACAAGAAAGGCTTTGAAGTGTTTGCTGTGTGAGAGCAGTTTAAATTGGCAGCATGGTTGAGGCAGCATGTTCTTGATGCTGTATATCGATAATTCTCTTTTTGATCAGTTGCTGTAGATCTGTGATTCCCCACTCAGATACAGTGATATAAATACTCCAAGTGCCGCAGTGAGAGTAATATGGAAAAAGATGACTGTGGCCACTGTGGCAACCCCTAATGGGAGCAGTTGAAAGAAGAAGAAGAAGGTGCAGTGAGAGTAACAACGCTAAAGCAGCTATGGTATTTGGAATATTTTGACTATTCACTGGACAATTATACTGTTACAGGTTAATTACAATCAGATGCCTTAAACTAATAAACAATATTGCAGTTAGTTTCAGTGTATATGATAAAGCCGCGTCAGGGATGTGGATCTAAAAAAGAAAGGGTTACCACACAGGAACAGTAGCACTGCTTTGACGCTGTGTGCCACCAGTTTGCAAAACCGAGTGCAGAACTTGCGTACGCCAGGGTTGGAGCTACCGTGAAAATGTGCGTGGCTTTACGCCAAGTTAAAGTTTTATATATCGTGATTTGAGCATGTAAATGTGCATTTATACATGACGCCCCAAAGAGCTAGCCAGTCATTTGTCTGTAATATCATACGTCCATGAACCACTCATATATTATTGGACATACATGCTCTGGCCTATCTGAAGGACTAAGAAGGGACTGACTTCAAAGACAGAAATACAATAATCTTCAAATCTTTGGGGTCACCATGACATTTTCATGGTTTTGGTAGAAACTGATACATTTCAATAATCAATAATACCCTTAAATTGGTTTAAAAATATGGCCAAGGCATTAGTAGTGTGTAACGTAAATGGCGATTACTGCTGAAATGACTGATATTTAATGTGACTCCCTTTGCTCATCCTTAATTAGTGCTGTGTAAATAGTAATTGAGTATTAGAGAAACCTTTCCAATTATATTAGCACCTCTGTCGGTCCTCAAACTCCAACCAATTTCAGTCCAACCAGTTGCTTAATTAGGTTCTGAGCCTTGTTGTTAATTAAACTCATTCTTTAATTCCATGGCTTGTTGCTGCTCTAATTGTGCAATAGCAGACATTTTGAAATTGTTGATTTTTTTCTTTACTTTTCTAAGAGCACAGTTCAAATATTTTGGGAACCTGAGACCTCCATCCTTTTTATTTTCAGATATTGTATGATGGTCACAGTTTGCTGGTCATGTTTTTGCTCATTTTATATCTCATTATTGTCAGTCAATCAGTCAGTCATT
Source organism: Polypterus senegalus (assembly GCF_016835505.1). NCBI lineage: Eukaryota > Metazoa > Chordata > Cladistia > Polypteriformes > Polypteridae > Polypterus > Polypterus senegalus. The sequence goes on from NC_053158.1 coordinate 105,408,250, forward strand.
ACCCAACCTGCTATATCCTAACACAGGGTCACAGGGGTCTGCTGGAGTCAATCCCAGCCAGCGCAGGGCGCAAGGCAGGAACAAACCCTGGGCAGGGCACCAGCCCACCACAGGGCACAGACACACACCAAGCACAATTTAGAATCACTAATGCACCTAACCTGCATTTATTTGGACTGTGAGAAATTCACAAGGACATGGGGAGAACAAGCAAACACCACGCAGGGACGACCTGGGAAGTGAACCCAGGTCTCCTTACTGTGAGGCAGCAGCACTACCACTGCGCCACCATGCCTCCACTCTCATTATTGTTTGGCTGCTAATTCAGGAAAAAGAAATAATTAAGGGGTCTGAATCTTCAAGACCAAGTCAATTAAAATTAATTAAAAAAAAAGTTAATTAGGAGAAACAAAAAGGTCACTAATTAAGAAAAGGATTAGAATGAAAACCTGCAGCAACGGGTGCCCTCCAGGACTGGAGTTTGAGATCCTGGGTGTAAGGCTTTTTTAATATAATGTTATTGGTTAATCATTGCTGCACTGACATCAATGGTTCACAGTTCACACCTACCATTAATATAACTACAAATGAGCGAGCGCGACTTTGACAGCAACTTCAAGCAGCACTTCAGAAATTAAGTAAATTTGGTTATTTCTTTAATGAAACACCCCTTCACAAATTGTACACTTGAAGAAAAAAAGAAGACAAAGGAGCTTGGACCAGACTGACCTGACTGAAGAATTCCAGGCTGAACTCACACACTGACTTTTTGCAGCTCTTGTGATGACCTTCTTGTTTGTTCTTTCAAAATATTGCTATCGAAGTGTTGTGGACCATGACAGAGGTACAAGACCTAAGACATCTTTATGACACATACAGGTGGCATGAAAGCAGATGCAGTCATCTAGACAGCAGCATTGTTTGGGTTGGCTTAGTATTGCTGAACAGCTGGGTGAAGGCTACAGGATTGGCATTAGATGGCACAGCAAAGAGGTGACCAAAAATCCACACATTCTGTCCAGAATAATAGATGAGATATAATGTGCTTGTGGTTAGTAGAACAGTGGTGTGTCTTGGGGTGATTTTATTTACTGTGCTACTACAGAAAAAAAATGGTTGGGAAATGCTGATCTGCACAACAGCAAGATGCTAAATTGTTTTGGTCTGCTTAGTGTAATAATTCAAGTTAATCAGAAAGTATCAGAAATGTGCAGTCCTTAAGGAAAGGAGGGCAACATTTATGTCCAAGGAAACTGAGGCATCCTGATTGTAAATGGAGAATAAGATTTAGGTTGGACTTGCCCTGTGGTGTGTGTGTTGTGGGGGTGGGGATGGGGGTGGGATTAGGGGAGTTATGTTTAAAGATGTGGGTGCCTGTGAATCTTCTAATGTGAATTTGTGCCAAGCTGAGTAAGCTTGGCAAATTTACATAGGACTGGGCAGAGCTGGCAGCAAATGTCTAATACAATTAGGGTGGGAATAAATCTGTGGATGTGCTACATGATAAACTCAGATACAAGACTTGAGAAAAATCAGAGGACTGGTGATTGTATGATGTGGATTTATGAAATATGTGGAAATGGCCAAGGACTGGGCACTCTATTAGCATAGGCAGAGTAAGACTTGGATTGGACTTAAGATATGGATTTGATTACAGGACGGACGGGAAAGTGTGTTATTGGAAGATTACGGACGTGAGGTTGCGGACACTACTGTGTGGGTTTTGGTGGAATGGAGAACTGGGTGAGCTGGCGGAGGTTCAGGCAATTTGCTGACAGGGGTAGCATAAAATTTAAATGATAGGTGCAGCTGTTCCATTGCACAGCTATAGGGCAAGTTATGGGAAGAATAAGGGGACTGCAAATGAAGCACAGTAAAAATGGGAAAGCTGGCATCAGATTGGGCAGCATGGCAGAAAGGGTATTATACAGTTTAGCCTGTATTTGTACTATGGGACTGATACTGGACAGGCCAAGATGTGCATTGACACTATGATGAAGACCATGAGAGCATGTGGAATGGCCAGATAGAAATCCAATTTACAATACAATAATATAATACGGGTGGCACGATGGTGCAGTGGTAGCGCTGATGCCTCACAGTTAGGAGATCCGGGTTCACTTCCTGGGTCCTCCCTGCGTGGAGTTTGCATGTTGTCCCCGTGTCTATGTGGGTTTCCTCCCACAGTCCAAAGACATGCGGGTTAGATGGATTGGTGATTCTAAATTGTCCCTAGTGTGTGCTATGGGTGTGTGTGTCCTGCGTTGGGTTGGCACCCTGCGCAAGATTGGTTCCAGCCTGGCGCCCTGTGTTGGCTGGGATTGGCTCCAGCAGACCCCTGTGACGCTGTGTTCAGATTCAATGAGTTGGAAAATGAATGGATGGATAATATAATACAATACAATTTATTTTTGAAGAGCCAAAGAGGTGCCGCAATGGGTTTTTGACAGCCCCCCCAAGCCTGGACTCTCTAAGAAGACAAGAAAAAACTGCCACAAAAAAACTCTTATAAGGAAAAAAAAATGGAAGAAATCTCCGAAAGACAATTTGAAGAGAGACCCCTTTCCAAGTAGGTTGGACATGTAGTGGGTGTCAGATAAAGGGGTAAATAAAATACAACACACAGAACAGAACACAAATAATCTGTAATACAATACAATAATACAATATTACAAGTACAGAGCAAAATACAAGAGTAATGAAAGGTGCTATATAAGAGAGAGATGTCAAAGACACTATATAAGAGAGATGTGAAAGGTGCTATATAAGTGAGAGATGTGAAAGGTGCTATATAAGGGACTGCTTCAGTTTGTTCCCCCAAAACCTGCGCCCCCCCATCCAAATTGTTTTCTCCATCCCCCACTGTTAGGGAGGATGGGATGTGTTAGAGTCAGCAGTGGGAGACGTCTTCTTTTTGTGATTTGTAACACATTGAAGGTGTCACCACACAGAGGAGCGATTGTTGGCTGAACACTGTAGCTCTAGTTTAGTTTTATGTTTCCTTTTCGCATATCTGAGCTGCACAGATTAGCCGATTCCTGGCTGGCATGCAGGTGCCCTTCTCACAGGTTTCATGGACTGGGAATGCAAACCTTTTAACAGAAGCTGATATAGGATGTACTGTACTGTTCAAATCAGAAGCTTCCATTCAGTTGTGGTGAATTCTTTAAAACTCACTTTCTAACTCTTCCATAGATTTTAGACATTTGCCATTTGAAACATCATTTAAGGCCTCTGCTTTGTGCAGGGCAAATGTCATTTTCTCCAACAATGTTCACAGATCTCAGAGTATTTCACTTTTTCTTGACCATATCCCAATTCCAGTGGGTCACAAGTTTACATGCACTTTGTTAACTGGGCCTTTAAACAGCTTGGAAAATTCCAGAAAATGACATCAAGCCTTCAGGCAATTTGACAATTACAGTGCGATGTAAAAGCTTGGGCACCTCTGGTAAAACTCAGTGTATCAATTAGTAACTTGCCAAGCTTTTGAGGCACTAACTTCATTTTAATTTATTTTATGCATTATCGAAACAGCAACATCTCAGTAGTGGAATATTTTTTTATTGGACCATCAGAACCAATTTAATGTACATTTAAACAAAAATAGGCAGGTGCATAAATTTGGGCACCCCAAAGAAATAATCCCATCCATATTTAGAATTGCTGAAATCGCAACCTGTAGACGTCTCCTATGGCCACTGACAAGTCCCTGAATACTGGCTGGTGGTATTTCGTACTCTTCTTCCATACCAAATGCCTCCAGTTCAGTCAGGTTGGATGGCTTCCCAGCATGGACAGGCTGCTTCAGATCAATCCATACATTCTCAATGATGTTCAGGTCTGGAGACTGGGATGGCCATTCTAGCATATTGTACCTGTGCTTCTGCAGGAATCCCTTGGTAGATATTGAACAGTGCTTTGGATTCTTTGTCATGCTGACACATCCAATCCTGGCGTAACTTCAATGTTGTGACTGACTCTTGAACATTGTTGTCAATAATCTGCTGATACTGGAAGGGATTTATGCGGCCCTCAGCTTTAACAGGGTTTCCAATGCCTGTGATAGCCACACGGCCCCATGATTGACCCTCCACCGAATTTTACAATAGGCAGCAAGTTCTTCTCTTGGAATGTGGTGTATTTTCGTTTGCTATGCATAGTGCCTCTGTTTGTGACCCAATAACTCAACCTTAGTCTCATCTGTCCTCAGTATTTTCTTCCCAAAATGTTTCTTGCTTGTCCTGATGCACTTTTGCAAACCTCATGCGACTCTTCTTGTGGTGAGGACTCAGAAAAGGCTTATTTGCACATCGCCTTCCACAGAGCTGATCCCAGTGCAAAGTGTGCTGGACTGTGGAATATTGTACAATGACAACATCAGTAGCCAGATGTCCTTGTAGCTCTCTCGAGGTGCTCTGTAGTTTGTTTGTGTCCACTTGAACCATCCTTCGACTACGCATTTCAGATATTTTTCTTGGCCTACCAGATCTTTCCATCACAAGGACTGTTCCTATGGCCTTCCAGTTCCTAACTTCATTTCTAACTGTGGTGACAGACAGTCTAAAAATTTGTGAGAATTTCTTGTACCCTTCTCCTAATTCAAAAGGATGAATTATCTTAGTTTTTAGGTCAGTAGAGAGCTCTTTAGGGGTTCCCATGTTGCCATTCTCTAAGAGAGAACCAAGGACAAGCACACCTAGCAATTACCAATGCTAAATAACCTTTTTCATGATTGGTAGCATCTGTCTTTGTAATTTAAGGCCTAATGAGCTAATCAAATCAATGTTATGCTGCAATCCGTCATCATTAAACGACTGCAGGTCTTCAAATGAATGCAATTAAAAGGGTGCCCAAGCTTTTGCACATCCCATTTCTTAGCATTTAATTTTAGTTTAATACATCTCAGTAATGCTACACTGAGAATTTATTCTGATAAACATCCCCTTGTCTACATTTCTCTTGTAAAAAAATGCATATTGCTGTGATCATCTCTTATGAAGACAGCAAATTATCATGCAACCTCAGAGGGGGACCCAAGCTTTTACATAGCACTGTAGCTTCTGATAGCCAGTATCATGGATGGCCAGGGTCCTTGCCCGGCCGCGACGCCTCTTCCTTTGAACAACCAGGGGAACAAGTGTGGACAAAGCATTACCTCCTACGGAACATTAAATAGCAGCACCCCTGGATGGCAGTAACATGTCAGACTCCCGCAGGGCTTCCTGGGAGATATAGTTGGATACAGCCCTGTTGGGATCTGGAGGAGCCACCAGGGGGCACTGCAACTGTTCCAAAACCCGTATGGGTGATGCTTTCACCACACCAGGAAGTGCTGCCTTAAGTTGTCCATCAAGTACCTGGTAAAGATAAGATAAGATAAGATAAGATAAGATAAGATAAGATACGATACGATAAGGAAAAGAAGGAAAAAGAAAGTATTGTGAAATGTTTTGTGCTTTGGACTGTATTGTCCCTGTGGGAAATGAGGAAGGCGTTTCCAATGAGGTGAAGAAAAGTAAAAAAAAAACTTTGTGTTTTTATCAGTTTGCCTCTTGTGTCTGCCTGTGTTGGGTTGGGTGGCTGGCACACTCCTATAGTTGTCACACCAGTTAGCCTCATTGGAGTCAACATGTGGATGGACGTTAAGGCCCACCTTCAAACTCCTGGCCTCTTTGCTTGACATAATGGAAAAATTAAAGGAAATCAGCCAAGACCTCAGAAAAAGCTTTGGTACAGGATGGTCTGATGCTCTTCACAAAACAGATGGCGTCATGAGGATGGAAAATGATAGAGATAAATTGTAGCAAAATCTCAAGACCTCAGCAAGGAAGGTGAAGGGCAGTCGCAAATGGATCTTCCAAATGAATAAGGACCCCAAGGAGATCTCCAAAGTTGTGGCAAAATGGCTTAAGGACAGCAAGTTTAAGGTAATGGGGTGGCCATCACAAAGCCCTGTCCTCAATCTTATTGAACTGATAAAAGTAGTGAGTGAGCAAAGGAGGCCTACAACCCTGTTCCAGTTACACCAGTTCTGTCTGGAGAAATGGGCCAAAATGCCAGCAGCTTATTGTGAGGAAATGCTTGGCTCAAGTTAAACAATTTAAAGGCAATGTTGCCAAATATGAAGTGTATGTGAATGTGTGACCCACTGGAATTATGATATAATCAAGAAAAAGAGAAATACTCTGAACATCGTTGGAAAAAAAAATACTTTTGTCTGTCACAAAGTAGACGTCTTAAATGATATGCCCTATTTATAGTTTGTTAGTATCAAATTAGTGGAGGGCTTAGAAAGTGAGCTTGAAAGAATTCAACCAAAACGCCTGACTTCAACTCTTCCTCCAAGCGCCACGGTGAGGTTTGCGTTATCAAAGTCGCCCATCACGACAATCGGGGAGTTCTCATGACTGTTCTAGCTATGGGGTCTTCCAGCTGCTGCTACGCTTCATTCACGTTCGCCTCACCAATGTAAATTCTGATGAGAATTATTGAAGAAAGTTCTCAATTTGAATGACTTTCATTTAATAGCGAATAGTTCCACGTTGATGGAGCAGTACATCGATAATATGGGAATGTCACTGCACCTTTTAATTAATATAGAAGCAGACTCCACCACCTTTTGACTTGTTACAATGATCAGCATAGCTACATGCTCTGTAAAGCCGAAACCCCAGCAAGTCTAAAGCGAACACAAAACAGAACAAATCCTCAAAACAGTATAAAAATACCAATTTCACAAATATGGATCAGAATTTAACATTAGATGATATCACATAATATGATTTGGATTTGTTTAGAGTCCTGGAGACCTCAGCCATCAAGCTGCCTCCCCCATTTGGCCATTCCACAGCTGAAACAGCGCTGGGTCAGCCAATCCGATGAAAGGACCCCTCTACCTCATGATTCCTGCGATCCTCCATCAGGGATGACTTTATCTTAGGCAGGCAAAACAACTTGGCAGGTGGGCTGTGGCACCAAGTGCCACATTTGAGTACCAAGAAGAGAAACAGAATATAGAATATCGAATATAGAAACAGAATAATCACCCCAGTCCCAAAGGGATCATGTCCTGGTGAGCTGAATGACTTCAGGCCTATTGCCTTGACGTCACATGTGATAAAGACCATGGAGCGGCTGCTGCTTCACCACCTGAGGCCACAGGTCCGCCACACCCTCGACCCTCTGCAGTTTGCATACCAGGAGAAGGTGGGAGCGGAGGATGCCATCATCTATATGCTACACCAATCCCTCTCCCACCTGGATAGAGGCAGTGGCGCAGTAAGAATTATGTTTTTGGTCTTCTCAAGCACCTTCAACACCATCCAACCTCTGCTCCTCAGGGACAAGCTGACAGAGATGGGAGTAGATTCATACCTGGTGGTATGGATCGTGGACTATCTTACAGACAGACCTCAGTATGTGCGTCTTGGGAACTGCAGGTCTGACATTGTGGTAAGTAGCACAGGAGCGCCGCAGGGGACTATACTTTCTCCGGTCCTGTTGAGCCTATATACATCAGACTTTTAATACAACTCGGAGTCCTGCCACATGCAAAAGTTCACTGACGACACTGCTATCGTGGGCTGCATCAGGAGTGGGCAGGAGGAGGAGTATACGAAACTAATCAAGGACTTTGTTAAATGGTGCTACTCAAACCACATACAAATGAACACCAGCAAAATCAAGGAGCTGGTGGTGGATTTTAGAATGCCCAGGCCAGTCATGGACCCCATGATTATCAGAGGTGACTGTGTGCAGAGGGTGCAGACCTATAAATACCTGGGAGTGCAGCTGGATGATAAATTGGACTGGACTGCCAATATTGATGCTCTGTGCAAGAAAGGACAGAGCCGACTATACTTCCTTAGAAGGCTGGCATCCTTCAACATCTGCCATAAGATGCTGTAGATGTTCTGTCAGACAGTTTTGGTGAGCATCCTCTTCTACGTGGTGGTGTGCTGGGGAGGCAGCATAAAGAAGAGGGATGCCTCATGCCTGGACAAACTGGTGAGGAAGGCAAGCTCTATTGTAGGCACGGAACTGGACAGTTTGACATCTGTGACAAAGTGATGGGAGCTGAGCAGGCTCCTGTCAATCATGGAGAATCCACTGCATCCAATGAACAGTATCATCTCCAGACAGAGGAGCAGATTTAGCGACAGACTGCTATCATTGTCCTGCTCCACTGACGGACTGAGGAGATCGTTCCTCCCCTCTATGTCACTATGTGACTCTTCAATTCCACCCAGTGGGGTAAACGTTAACATTACGTAAACTTATTGTCTGTTATACCTGCATTTTTATCACTCTTTAATTTAACATTGTTTTTATCAGTATGCTGCTTCTGGAGTATGTGAATTTCTCCTTGGGGAATTATAAAGTATCTATCTATCTATCTATCTATCTATCTATCTATCTATCTATCTATCTATCTATCTATCTATCTATCTATCTATCTATCTATCTATCTATCTATCTATCTATCGAATAGGTGAGGGTAAATAACAAATTATAACGATCATGTTACTTATGTTTTAGTGCCAATGACTAACAACATGGATGCAGTCTGTACAGTTAATCAGCAGCTCTAGACAGGATATGCTAAACGGAAGTAGTGAGTCTCTTATAGTAGCAGGCAGACCATTCCACAGTTTAGTGGCCCTGTAACTAAAAGTTCAAACTCCCACTGTTATTTTATAAATCATTGGAATCATAAGCAGACCAGCATCTTGAGATCATAATGTGCGCTCTGGTTTGTAAGTCATGATAAGTTCAGACAAGTAAGCCGGACCTTGGCCATTTAAGGCTTTATATGTTAAAAGGAGGATTTTGAAATCTGCCCTAAACTTAACCGGGAGCCAGTGTAAGGATTTAAGAACTGGAGTTATGTGCTCATATTTTCTTGTTCTTGTAATAATTCTTGCAGCAGCATTTTGGATTAACTGGAGGCTGTATAAAGAAAAATTTGAACATCCAGTGAACACTGCATTGCAGTAGTCAATCCTACTATAAATAAAAGCATGAATTAATTTCTCAGAATCCTGCTTATTTAATTTTCCAATATTTTTAAGATGGAAGAAACATGATTTGGACAACTTTGTACTATGTGTTTTAAATGACATGCTAGAGTCAAAGATAACTCTTAGATTGCGGGCTGATTCAGTAAAATTAATGGTAATTCCAACTGAGTTAAATGATGACAAAATATTGTTGTGATCAGCGTCATTCCCTCCAATAATTAATATCTCTGTTTTATCCGTGTTCAAGACAAGTAGTTCTCATCCATCCACTCCTTTAATTCGCTAACACAACTAATTAAAGACAACATTGGAGAAACTTCATTTGATCTAAATGAAAGGTATAACCAGGTTTCATCTGCATACGAGTGAAAATTAACATTATGTTTCCTAATGATAGATTCCAGTGGAAGCATGTAAAGTGAAAACAGTAAAGGTCCCAGTACTGAGCCCTGCGGGACACCATATTTCACTTCTGTGTATAATGATGGAGTACTGTCAACACATTTCTGTACATATTGGAATCAATTTAATAAATAAGAACTAAACCAAGCGAGCACAGTGCCTCTAAGGCCAACATCATTTTTTAGCCCAGTGATTCTCAAACTGTGGTGGGGGGGGGCACGAAGTAACAAAAAGCTGGGGCACGAAGATGTGAAAAAAGAAAACAAGAATCGAAAATATGAAAAATACATCTATTAAAACCAAAACAAATTAACTTAAACTACTTTCTGATACTAGAAAAATAAATATAGAGTTAGATAAATGTCGATAAAAGTTAAGTAGGTATAATAAATTATGCATCTATGATATATTATTAATTCAAAAAGTACAAATTGGTATTAGTGGGCTCCTTTCAAAAAACCTTGGGGTGCGATTAAAACTGTTATGAAATCTCGGATCACAAATACTTAAAGGTTGAGAAAAGCTGTTCTAGCCTGTGCAATAAAATAGAATGGTCAATGGTGTCAAATGCTGCACTTAAGTCTAACAACATAATTTCAGTAGAGTTTCCATCATCAGAGGATATCAGAATGTCGTTTACAACCCGCGTTAGAAGAAGCAGTTTCTGTACTACGACCAGTGCGGAAACCAGACTGGAATTTCTCAAATAAATTGTAATGCATAAGGTGTGAGTAAAGCTGATTGGCGACTACTTTTCTAGTATTTTAGAGAGAAAGGGTAAATTTGAAATAGGCCTATAATTATTTAGTATGTGTGTGTCTAGGTCTGACTTTTTAAGTAATGGTTTAATGACTGACACTTTTAGTGCATCAGGTACTGTGCCATGCAATAATGAACTATTGATAATGTTTAGAATAGGCGCTGCAAGAACATCCATTGCACTTATTACTAGTTTTGTTGACACTGGATCTAGGGAACAAGTAGTGGGTTTCATTTTAGAAATTAAAGTTAAGACTTCCTGCTCAGTTACAGGATTAAAATTGCTAAAGTGCTGAATGCATTATGAGGCAGGGTCTGCTAAGCTAGTATGCAGTTTGTACTCTGATGCTGAGATCTGGGATCTTATATTTAAAATTTTCACATTGAAGAAGTTCATAAAGTCTGTATTGCAAATATCTGTTGGTATTTTGCACTGTAGATCTGAATTCCCATTTGTTAATTTTGATTATTGCTATCTATTATTGTAGAATTGTATTCTGAGTGAGCTTTAAAGAGAGCTTTTTTATATTTTTTAACACTCTCTGTCCATACAATTTGAAAGACATGTATATTTGTTGTTGTTCATCTGCGCTCCAGTTTTCAAGACTCTAATTTAAGAGCTTGAGTGTTTTCATTAAACCAGGGAGAGTTTCTATGTGCTTTGATCACTTTTTCTTTAAGGGGAGCCACTGCATCCAGAGCATCTCTCAAGGTCACATCATAATGTGATGTTAGGGGATCTAAATTGTTTTCCACATTTACACTCGACTTACTCAAAGTATCTATACATTTTGAAGCAGAATTAAAATCTAGATGTCACACTGTCTTTGTTTTAATCTGTGAGTGCGTTGGCAAGGGCAAAACTAAATCAAATGTAATTAAGTAGTGATCGGAAATAACTTAATATAGTAATAGTAATAATTAAATTTTGAATTTCAAATTTGGAAGTTATAATTAAATCTAATGTGTGGTTATGATTATGAGTTGGACCTTTGACAATATGACAAAATCCTGCTGAATTTAGTAAAAAAGTAAAACATTTGCTAAAAGTGTCATCAATGTGTACATTAATATCCCCCATCAGTGCTATGTGATCACATTTTATAGCCAAATCAGATAAAAGGTTGCTAAATTCAGTCATGAACAATGAACATGGCCCTGGTGGGGTGTAATCTAGCACTATAATTGTGTTGGAATCTGTTTTAATATTTAAAATGAATGCCTCAAAGGATGTAAAGTCACCTAAATCTGCAAATCCTCCTTTGCAACACCCAAGCTGAGGCTCACACATTGAGTGGCCTGTCCCACGAGGAGATCAGCCTGGTTGTATGTGGGTCCCGGTGTCCACATATAGAACCGAACTCCATGTAATTGCCAGGGGTCACCATACTGTAATACACTTGTCCAAGCACTTCTGTAACGATGGTTAATTAACCTTACATTTAAAACCATCCACTATACACTACTGGACAAAAGGTTCAGAACACCTCGGTTTTTCTTGTTTTTATAGAAATGTACACAATTTATTGACTTGTTTCATGAAATCAAAGCATAGAACAAACAAACATGGCTAATAAAAAAAAATAAGTCAAGGAATCATTAAGTGTACAAAATTGCTTTCAAATTTTTGATTTATCAAAGTAGCCTGCACCTTCTGCTGATTTAACAGCCAAACTGTGGTAACCTTTTTGATTCAGAATGTCAGTCACTGTGCAAGACATCAACTCAGCCTCCAGAAAAAGAGCCCCAGACCATTACACTTCCTCCTCCATCTTTGACAGTTGGTGTCACACACTGAGGAACCATCCTGTCACCAAGTAAACAGTGTACAGACACCCTGCATGATGAACTGAAGAAGCCAAATTTGGATTCTTCAGTCCATAAGACTTCCTTCCATTCTGTAGTAGTCCACAGCTGCTATTTCAAGGCCCTGTATTGTCCTTTAAGAATGGCCTTCTTACTGTCACTTGCCCTATCAAACCTGAAGCACAAAGCCTGATGCTTGCTTTTGTCAATCTGCACTGTATGAAGCTGCTGTGCTGTGAAGTGCCCACTTATCACACCAGCTGGTGACCCTCAGAAACTTGTCTCGTCGAACAGCAAGTTCTTCTACTTCTATCAAGGCTGCCCTCTTGAACGTGAGATCAGTGTCTAATAAAACTTTAATTCTGCAAGACTTTATTATCTCAAATAAACTGGATTTCTTTTTCATCACTGAGACCTGGATTGTAAACTGTGACTATTCATGCTTTACTGACTTTGTACCATCAGGTTATTCATTTTTAAACTCTGCTCGGCTGACTCGTCGTGATGGGGGCATTGCCACTGTGTTTAAAAGTATGTTCTTGTGTCGGAGCCTTACAAGAGGTCCGTTTAGTAGATTCGAAATGCAACTTTTCGAAGTGTGCAGCTCCCCTTTCTTTGTTGTTTGCTGTGGTTTATAGACCTCCTGTAATTAATGATAATTTCATTTCTGAATTCTCTGATCTCCTGGCTGATATTACCCACTCTCATGACAAATCATTTATTGTTGGTGATTTTAACATTCACGTTTGTTGTCAATCGAAGCCTTTGGTTAATGACTTTTTATCACTATTGGACTCATTTGATTTTATCCAGTATATTAATATGCCAACTCACTCTCTAGGTCACACTCTTGATCTCGTTCTTCCATCCATCCATTATCCTAACTAGAGGGTGTGGCATCCGACTGGGGGTGGAGCCCAGCCGGGATGCCCAGGAGAACCGGGGGAGGGCTTGTACCTCCTCGACTGCGAGGGGGAGACTGCCCTGGTTGTGTTGGGGGCCCAACCCTGTAGGGGCCTATGGCCACTGCCAGGTGGCGCCTCAGTGCCTGAAGAAACCTGGAGCCCAGCACTTCCGCCACACCAGGAAGTGCTGGGGGGAAGAAGACAGGGGAGACCCGGAGGGCTTCTGGGTGTGCAGCCGGCACTTCCGCCACACTGGGGCGTGTCTGCGGAGGAATGCCGGAAAGTAGCTGGAGCCCATCCGGGTTCCTATATAAGGGGCTGCCTCCCTTCATTCAGGAGCGGAAGTCGGGTGGAAGAAGGACAGAGCAGGAGAGATGACTGGAGAAACATATTAATTCTGTAGTCAAGAGTTGCTTTTTCCAGCTTCATCTTTTAGGTAAGATCAAGCATTATTTGTCCTGAGAAAGCTACTCATGCTTTTATCTTTTCTCGCCTTGATTACTGCAACTCATTGTATTCTGGGATTAGCAAATCCCTGATATGCAGGTTACAGTTGGTCCAGAATGCTGCTGCTTGCTTTGTGGTTGGGGCAAGACAGTCTGATTCTGTTTCTCCAATATTAACTTTTTTACACTGGCTGCCTGTCAGTTTTCGAATTGCTTTTAAAATGTTGTTGCTAGCTTTTAAATCTTAACATGGGCTTGCTCCAGCCTATTTTTCTGAATTGTGTGCTTTACCTCAGCCATCTAGAGTGCTTAGATCTTCTGGTCAGTTGTTTCATGTTGTCCCTCGTACCAAGTGTAAAACTAAGGGGGACAGGGCTTTTACAGCTGCTGCTCCTTGCCTGTGGAACTCTTTACCGCACTACATAAAGGAATCGTTTTCAATTGAACTGTTCAAAACAAGTTTAAAGGCTCATTTCTACTCACTTGCTTTCCTTTACCTTCAGTAATACTGATGTTTTCCTCATTTTGATTATGTAATCTTACATCTATTTATTATTTATTTTATTTCTATTTATGTTAATTGTATGTTTTTTCTTCTTTTATTGTAAAGCACTTTTGCCACAGCATTCCTATGTTGTTTTAAATGTGCTATATAAATAAATTGACATTGACATTGGCTTGTGACTTTAGCTCTGCTAGATCTCTTCCTCTCAGAGTTTCTTCAGTTTCCTAATTGCCTTTGGATTCCGTGGATCCCAGCCGGGATGCCCAGGAGGACCGGGGGAGGGCTTGTACCTCCTCCAGACTGCGAGGGGGCGACCGCCCTGGTTGCGTTGGGGGCCCAATCCTGTAGGGGCCTATGGCCACTGCCAGGCGGCGCCCCAGTGCCTGAAGAAACCTGGAGCCAAGCACTTCCGCCACACCAGGCCTTTTATATTACAGCCAGAGAAATAAAATAATATTAAGGAGTACCTGAGACCGAAGTATCACTTCTTCAATTCCTGTTAACACTCCTTGTACTTATCTTGTGTTGCTCTGTCTAAAGATTTTTTTTCCTGGATTGTTAACATGGTAGCAAATCCGCTTCCTTTCAATCACAAATTCAATTTCAGAAACAAAAAGAAATGTGCGCTGAGAACATTGGGTTCATTTGAATGAAATAGGAAATGGATTCCTTTCTTAACAGTCTATGGATTCCTTCATTCACCTGTCCATTTTACAGCCCTAATCAGTTGATTACAGGAGGTTACAGGACCATAAGTATAAATGGAACAAACCAGACAGCTCATCTTGAGGAACCTTGACTGATACACATCGCAGGTCAATTTGGAGACTTCCTTTAACAAAAGGGATTTGAGAGGAGACTGGAGGACTTAAAACAGGGACAACATGCAAGCTGCACACAGACAACAGATGGTCAGCGAGCAGTGTGGCAGCAGCAATAACCGCTGCGGCACCATGCGACACTCTAAAAAGATTAATATGGCCTCACCAGACTATTTTTATGCTTGTTTTCCCATGTAAACACACCAATTGAGGGTATCATACTCTCATCGCACTTTAGTTTCATAACTTTATCGCGATTTTCATCATATTAAGGCTTAGAATGCATGTTAAAGTGGTCTGTTCAGACTTCCTCTGGGGTCTTTGGGGCGCTTTCTGTCAAATTTTCTGCTGATGCACCGGACCTTAAACTGCGCCATCATGGCACATTGTGGACTCATTACCAAAACACATTTAATTTTTCTAAGTGAGTCCAGTAAAGTGTACAGAATGCGCGGAGGGAACAACGCGACACAAGGCTCTGTCTGGCAGCTTAAACCTATATGTCCTGTGTCATGCCTTTGTGTGGGTGCACCTTTCTCTTCGGTCTCAATGCTAGTTTCATTAAAACCGAATTAGTAAAAGTCAGACAGTTGTACTTGGAGTGTTTACAAGTCAGGGTTCTGTGGTTCTTAAAAAAATGTTGCCCCACAGTACTGGTAGAAGGCAATTTGGAGCCCCAGGCGAGGTGGATGGACATCGTCCGTCATTGCTCATGGTGTTATTATTAGACTTGACATTCTGTCCCAATCCAGAAACTCCCCGCCACCCCTCGGTATCCAGAGCACGCACCCCTACAGTAGCCGAAACTGCGCCGCACCCCTTGGTGTACGGAGCTTGTGCACTTTTACTTTAATGAATACTGCACACTCATTATCAGTTCGACTACTGATTAGTTGGGCCCCCCCTTGGCGCCCGGAGTGCGCGCCTCTTAACTTTCATAAATGGCGCCTGTTAATTGGCAGCGACCTTGGCGGCTGCATACAGTATGTCATCTAATAGATTGATGGGTTCCAAGAAGATTTCGGTACTCCATGGAATTTAGCTTTCCTTCTGATTTGGCGCAGGTGTACTAAGGTGTGATCTTCACTGGTCTCTTCGTGTTCACACATTTTTAGCGCCTTTTTTTTTATTTATTATATTTCTGACTAATTCTATTTGACTCTGTCATTAAACTTAGCAGCACGCTTGGATCCCTATCCAAGTATCCTATCTATGTTTTTTTAATATCTCATTAAATTTTAATGAACAAGTCAGCAGTGTTGTAAAGGGCAGCTTAGAACTATAGCCAAGTTAATCTGATTTTCTCTCCTAAAAACATGAGAATATTTATCAATGTATCACCTCCTGGTTTGAACAGTCTAATTCCCTGTATATGGGGCTGTCCCGTTCCACACTTTGTAGACTTCAAATGATTTCAAATGCAACTGCTAGACTTTTCACTTGAACAAAGCAAAGACAGCATATCACTCCTGTTCTAGCTCATTTGCATCTGCTACCCGTGAAATACAGAGTTGACTTTTAAATTTTGCTAATTGTTTTTAAAGCACATAATGGATTATCCCCTCAATACATTTCTCAACTGAGACCCTCCACCTGCATCCTTGACCCAATACCAACAAGTTTTTTCAAAGAAGTATCGGGTGTGCTAATTGACAGTATTCTTGACATAGTAAGCTTCTCATTAGATACGGGGTTCTTCCCAGACTGCCTTAAGACTGATGTAGTTAAAACCCTACTCAAGAAAAATAGTTTTGACTCCTTTGCTTTTGAAAATTTTAGAGCTATCTCTAACTTGCCTTTCTTAAGTAAAATTCTAGAGAAGACAGTCATTATGCAGCTTAATGACCACCTCAATAAACATGCTATTCTTGATAAGTTTCAGTCGGGTTTCAGAACAAATCACAGTACAGAAACTGCACTCGTTAAAGTAGTAAATGCCTTACGGATAAATGCAGACAGAGGCCATTTATCTGTTCTCATCCTCCTAGATCTGAGTGTTGCATTTGATTCCATTGATCACACAATATTCTTAGAAATCACGTTAGTCAGTGGATGGGCCTCTCTGGCAGTGTCTTAAATTGGTTTGAATCCTACCTGGCAGGTAGAAAATTCTTTATTAGTTGTGGCAATTATACTTCTATGACACATGATATCCTATATGGTGTTCCACAAGGCCCTATCCTGCATGAGTCCGCTGCTCTTTTCGATTTACATGCTTTCATTAGGTCAGATTATCTTGGGGCATAATGTGAGCTAAATGCTGATGACACACAACTGTACTTATCAATAGCACCTGATGACCCTGACTCTGTTGATTCATTGACACAATATCTCACTTGTGTTTCTGAATAGATGAGTAGTAATTTTCTCAAACTAAATAAAGAGAAAACTGAAATTTTAGTGATTGGCAAAAATGGATATAATGAAGTTATTAGAATTAAACTTGATGCATTAGGATTAAAAGTCAAGAAGGAGGTGAACCATTTAGGGGAAACTATTAACTCTGACATGAATTTTAAATCACATATTAATCAGATCACTAGGATAGCATTTTTTTACTTAAGAAATATATAAAAAGTTAGACCTCTTATATCATTGAATTATTTAGAGAAATTAGTTCATGCTTTTGTTTTCAGTCGACTTGATTACTGTAACACACTCCTCTCAGGACTACCCAAAGAAGACATAAATCGATTGCAACTGGTGCAGAATGAAGCTGCTAGAATCTTAACTAGGAAAAGAAAATCCGAGCACATTTCTCCAGTTTTGATGTCACTACATTGGTTACTTGTGTCATTCAGAATCAACTTTAAAATACTGCTTATGGTTTATAGAGCCTTAAATAATCTCACTCCCTCTTATATTTCAGAATGTCTGACACCTTACACTCCAAATCGTAACCTTAGATCTTAAAATAAGTGTCTATTTAGAATTTCAAGGGCTAAACTTAAAAGAAGTGGTGAGGCGGCCTCCTGCTGTTATGCACCTAAAATCTGGAATAGCTTGCCGATAGGAATTCCCCAGGCTAATACAGTAGAGCACTTTAAAACACTGCTGAAAACACATTACTTTAGCAAGGCTTTCTCATAGCTTCATCTTATGCAAATTCCCGATGCTCTGTATATTCAATTAATTATCATAATTATTCATGGTGGCTCCAAAATAAGTACTAACCCCTACTTTCTGTTCTGTTCTTTTTCCGGTTTTCTGTGGTGGCGATCACCACCTAATCAAAGCACCGTGATGTCCCCACATTAATGGATTAAAGACCAGGGGGATATTTTTTGTACGTCGCTTAAATCATCCGAGATCAGATGCCTCATCTTGGATGAGTTAATGCCTGTGAAATTCATCCGGGATAAGTCGGTTTTTCAAATGCAGCGGTGTGGTAGATTAGTTTAGCTGGATCTAATCATTCGAGATGATTGCGCATGCCCGCGCTGAGTGAAAAGCCCATGAGTCTAGAAAACATGATCAGCAAGTCTTTGATAGGCTGCAACAAAATGACGAAAGAACGGACGCATTTTTTTCCACACAAGCTGTGTGTGTGCATGTGTGTTGTGTGTGTGTGCGTGTGTGTTGTGTGTGTGTGTGTGTGTGCGTGCATGTGTGTGTGTGTGTTACTCGAAGGATTTCAAGATTTAATATGCACAAGAGGTAACACTGCAAAACCAGCCCACACCAGAAAAGACGGCTAGCAAAAAGTCACCGACAAATTAAACGCTTGTGCATTGTACTTACTGAAAGCAGCCTTTCATTTCCTGTGTCAGATTAATTATTATTATTTAATATGTCATTCCAGATCAAATATGAGCACAAGGAGAACATAGGAACAGGTTAAAGTGAAGTAAAAGAATATACTTCAAACTGGTAAATATTGGTATATAACTATTTAAAGAATTGTTGACATAAAGAATCATATATAATATAAAAAAACATTAATTTTAAAGCTAATAAGAAGGCAGACAAGCAAAAAAAAAAAGTGGAGGTCCACGCGGTGCAGACCTAACCCCTGCAGAAGAGTTGACACTCCAGCAAAATGCCCATTGCCCTGTTTCTGAGGGCATTCCAGGGGGAAGCTCCTCCTCAGAACCAGTGGCAGGATGCAGTGGTCACTTCATTTCAGGTAAAGGATGGTCATTGCATATATTTGTCCTCAATGTGTGCCATAGGTATGTTTCATATAGCCCTCTTTTTTTGTTGGGTCAGTTGCAGGGAATGTCATATCCCTAGAACTTGTGTCTGACCAACGAGATTGACGAAGGTCAAATATTTGATGAAGACACTGTGTCTGATTATTCATCAGGAGGAGAGGTAAATTTTTCAAATAATGTTTGATCAAACTACACTCTGATCAGTCCCATGTGCCCCAATCACATTTGGAAATCCTGGGTAATGAGAATGTTAGGCTGATTGTGAGATTCTTTATGGAGCTGTGGGTGTTTTTGCCTGTGAATTATACCTGCAATGGCATGAAATACCTCTTTTGTCTGCACACACAGGTGTCCAAGAAACACTATGAAAACCCGAAGGAATTATTTCAGAGCCAAACAAACTTTACGAATTGCCTGGCAAACTGCACATTTAGATAGATTTTCCGCATCACCTACAGCATATAAAAAAGTACCGCTTGCAAAAAAGCTCAAAGCAAATCTGTGTGGTTGTGAGAGCCCGACTTCGCCTAGTTTGACTTTGAATATAAGGTGCTAATAAATCTTTGAAGTACAATATCCCCCCTCTCCTCCGGCTAAAGCGGTATATTTCGAAAAGAATTTCCTCTGGGAAAAATAAAGGATCTCTCTACAGTATTTGAAATTCTCTTCTTATAATTTGCGCACCAATACAGTGGGATGCAAAAGTTTGGGCAACCTTGTTAATAGTCATTATTTTCCTGTATAAATCGTTGGTTGTTACGATAAAAAATGTCAGTTAAATATATCATATAGGAGACACACACAGTGATATATGAGAAGTGAAATTAAGTTTATTGGATTTACGGAAAGTGTGCAATAATTGTTCAAACAAAATCAGGCAGGTGCGTAAATTTGGGCACCACAAAAAAGAAATGAAATCAATATTTAGTAGATCCGCCTTTTACAGAAATTACAGCCTCTAAACACTTCCTGTAGGTTCCAATGAGAGTCTGGATTGTGGTTGAAGGTATTTTGGACCATTCCTCTTTACAAAACATCTCTAGTTAATTCAGGTTTGATGGCTTCCGAGCATGGACAGCTCTCTTTAACTCACACCACAGATTTTCAATTATATTCAGGTCTGGGGACTGAGATGGCCATTCCAGAACGTTGTACTTGTTCCTCTGCATGAATGCCTTTGTGGATTTTGAGCAGTGTTTCGGGTCGTTGTCTTGTTGAAAGATCCAGCCCCGCGCAGCTTCAGCTTTGTCACTGATTCCTGGACATTGGTCTCCAGAATCTGCTGATACTGAGTGGAATCCATGCGTCCCTCAACTTTGACAAGATTCCCAGTCCCTGCACTGGCCACACAGCCCCACAGCATGATGGAACCACCACCATATTTTACTGTAGGTAGCAGGTGTTTTTCTTGAAATGCTGTGTTCTTTTTCCTCCATGCATAACGCCCTTGTTATGCCCAAATAACTCAATTTTAGTTTCATCAGTCCACAGCACCTTATTCCAAAATGAAGCTGGCTTGTCCAAATGTGCTTGAGCATACCTCAAGCGGCTCTGTTTGTGCTGTGGGCGGAGAAAAGGCTTCCTCTGCATCACTCTCGCATACAGCATCTCCTTGTGTAAAGTGCGCCGAATGGTTGAACGATGCACAGTGACTCCATCTGCTGCAAGATGATGTTGTAGGTCTTTGGTGCTGGTCTGTGGGTTGACTCTGACTGTTCTCACCATTCATCGCTTCTGTCTATCCGAAATCTTTCTTGGTCTGCCACTTCGAGCCTTAACTTGAACTGAGCCTGTGGTCTTCCATTTCCTCAATATGTTCCTAACTGTGAAAGCAGACAGCTTAAATCTCTGGGACAGCTTTCTGTATCCTTCCCCTAAACCATGATGGTGAACAATCTTTTGTCTTCAGGTCATTTGAGAGTTGTTTTGTGACCCCCATGTTGCTACTCTTCAGAGAAAATTAAAGGAGGAGGGAAACTTACAATTGACCCCCTTAAATACTCTTTCTCATTATAGGATTCACCTGTGTATGTAGGTCAGGGGTCACTGAGCTTACCAAGCCAATTTGAGTTCCAATAATTAGTTCTAAAAGTTTTGGAATCAATAAAATGACAACGGTGCCCAAATTTTTGCACCTGCCTGATTTTGTTTGAACAATTATTGCACACTTTCTGTAAATCCAATAAACTTAATTTCACTTCTCAAATATCACTGTGTGTGTCTCCTATATGATATATTTAGCTGACATTTTTTATCGTAACAACCAACGATTTATACAGGAAAATAATGACTATTAACAAGGTTGCCCAAACTTTTGCATCCCACTGTAGCAATTGGTTGCTCATTCATGAACGGCAAAGCTATGACTGAATGAATTCCACGCAAGGACACTGATTAAGTGTGTGAGCTAATCCTTGTTTACATAGAACAAACCTGTTCCGAGCAGGTTTGAGGATTTGGATGTGCTGCTATGACAACACATCCAGCAAGAGTTTCAAAAAACCGACAGATCCAGGATCATGCCAAATTGTGAACAATTACATCCGGCTAAAAGAGTAATCCACATACGAAAAATACTCACCAGAAGTCCATATGACCATCATCAAGTCCTTCCATGAGAACCCTGTATACAATGAGGACTGATTGAGGTGTTTTATGTTAGGTAGTATTCCTAGAGGGGGCTGGGCGGTCTCATGGCCTGGAACCCCTGCAGATTTTGTTTTTTTCTCTAGCTGTCTGGAGTTTTTTTGTTTTTTCTGTCCTACCTGGTCATCGGACCTTACTTTCATTCTGTGTTATAGTGTTCTTTTATTGTAATTCTTATTTTATCTTTTTTCTCTTTCTTCATCACGTAAAGCACTTTGAGCTACATTATTTGTATGAAAATGTGCTATATAAATAAATGTTGTTGTTGTTGTTGGTCTGTTATTTCTGTATTCGATCCGCCCTGCCCCCACCTCCCACGGTCACATTGTCACAAAAGCTCATCTCAGTTCTCAGTCAAGTCTCAAAACCAAAGGCGACCGAAGGAGCTCTCAGTTGCTGCCCCAGACTTTGGAATAGTCTCCCGTTCAATATTTAGTCCTGCCCTGCTATTGATGAGATTAAATCTAAATTAAAGACCCGTCTGTTTTATTTTGCTTTCATTTCAGCTTGAGGTTCTTCTAGGGTTTTTGTCAAATCCACTAATATATTTCTTTTAATTTTATTTTAATAGATCTTACCCTCTTCTTATTAATCTGTTGTTTCTTGTATTATATTTAATTTAAATTTTTTTTCTTACTCCTTGTATACATTTTCATGTTGTTTATATATTTTATATTATACTATGTTATTCATGTTATTTTATTTATATACTTTACTATGTATGTATTATTAGTTATTCAGTTGTTTTAAGTGAAAGTACTTTGCGTCAACTCCTAATGTTTTTAATGTGGTGAAATTAATAACTTGTCCTGACGCATGCTCCTTGCAAAATGCCGTACTGTCTGCATGTAAAGACTAACGCGCACCCGCCTGTCAGCCAGTCAAGATGCACGTGCAGCCGCCCTGTCTATCAGTAAACACGCACGCGCAGCCGTCCTGTCTATCAGTAAACGTGCACACGCAGCCTCCTGAATGTCCGTAAAAACGCCCGCGAAGCCTCCTGTCTGCTGTTTCCTCACGCACGGTGATGTCGCGAAGTCTGCACTGTAAGGTTGCAGGTGCATTACACCTTATTGTCGTTTTACCGGCGTGATCTTTGATTTGAAAGCGGACAGTAAATATTGTTAGAATAGAATAAAAAATGCCACTTGTCAGTTGTATTTTCTGTTGGAATAGCCTACGCACTGCATGTTTTGTTACTAATAAATTAATCTATCAGAAGCTCATCTACCAAGAAAAACCGAAAGTGAGATTTAGAATAATATCATTAATAATAAAAATAATTCATTACTCGACACCCAATAACTTTGTACAAAGACATTTAAAAGACGAATCGTTACAATAAAGGTAGTAATCCACTTGCACAGTAGATGTCCCTTGCTCTTATACATTTAGCAGGTTGTTTCCTGTGGAATAAACAAGGACGAAAAAAAATCAACGGCAAAGGCTTTGTTGTTGTTGTACATTTAAACCTTGACAATGTTATTGAATAAAATCGTTTGAATAAAACAGTTTAATTCCATGAATAAAAAAAAAGAAAACCTTTTACCTGTCATGCCAATCCCTTTAAATTGAGCAGTCATCTCATTTTCCTGTAAAGCTTCCCGTATATTATATGCACAGTTGTTCATTGGAGATTAAAACTGATCAATTGTATTTTAAAAATTGTAAAAAGTAATCTATGGCATTCATTATCTATTGTGCTACCTTGTAAAATGAACCTCGGACAGTTAAAATTGTGCAGATTTTCTTTAATAATCTTATTGTGTAGTCTTCTATAGCACTTTTATATTTTATGTGCTTCTGGCATCCCTTACATCCTGGTGCAGATCACTCACTTCCTCATCTTGGCCTTTGCTTTGCACATGCGTGGCACATCTTCTATTTTCAAAATTAACAACAGACAGCTAAAATTGTTCAAAATATATGTGTCTGACTGGATATACCGTATATATTGTCAGAAAGTTTACTGAAAATTACCCATAATGTCAGAAGAGGACGTTATCTCGGGCGTGTTCAGATCAGCAGTCTGACTGATTCATGAGCTGGGCTCATTGACACCCAGATTAAATGTTCTCCCTCTGTCTAACATATATCTGTCTTTGATGGTGCTCCCTCGGATGATCCGTTATTTATGTCAAAAATACATGTGGGGATCTGGACCTTGTGACATTACAGACATTTCCAGTGTCTTGGTGGTGTTGAGGACCAGGTTATTGGAAGCACAACAAGATACAAGATGAGATGCCTTCTTTTGTTAAGCTGTTTTGTTACCATTAGTAATTAATCCGATAATGACGGTGTCATCAGGGAACTAAATGAGTTTCACTGAAGGAACAGTGGACCCCCAGCCATTGGTGTACACCGAATAAAGTAGAGGAGAAAGTAAACAGCCTTGAGGGGCACCTGTGCTAACATGGAGACCGTCTGAGAGGTGGGAGCCCACACAAATATATTATTTCCAGTCTGTCAGGAAGCTGTCAATCTGTTTACAGGTGGAAGGATTCAGTTCAGTCTGTAGAAGTTTAATTAAAAATAGTTCAGGGACAATGGTGTTCAAATCAAAACTGAAGTCTACAGGCAGGATTCTGGCCTAAGTTCCAGGCCAGTAATCATTGAGGCAGCTTATTTTATCAGCTTTGGGAATGAGAACAATAACAGAAGACTCAAAGCCATCTGCTATGGTACACTGAGCAAGAGACTGGCTCAAGATATCTGTGAAGAGAGGAGCGAGCAGCCTGGCACAGGGTTTGATTATTACAGGCGAGACAGAATTAGCCTTGCCTGACTTTTTGTAGTTCTGTGCTGGAAATCTAACCGACTGGAATGCGTCCTCCTCCGCGTTATGTCAGAAAGAAGTCGACTCAGAGGCACTTGGAAATGAAGCAGGAATTTATGTTCTTTCCCTTTCCAAAAAAAAAAAAAAAAAAGAGGACAGGGCGTCACACAAACAGCTTCTCCACTATGTCTATTAAATAACAAATCAAATTGATTGATAATATTATAAACCCGACTATTAATACAAAATAAATCAATTAAGAGTCAAAATAGAAATTAAAATCCAATATATACATTTTTCATTAAAATGCCATGGCACCACACTTAAAGAATAAACGCTAACTATTTTTAAAAAATTATTTTTCAAAACTCTTGTATAAGACTTGCTGTGTGAGAAGGGCCAAAAACATTCTCAAGGACAAAACCCATCCTGGAAATTCTTTGTTTGAGCTCCTCCCATCAGGCAGACACTTTAGGTCAATCTGTGTACGCACAAACAGACCAAAAAATAGCTTTTTCCCATCTGCCATAAACTTTCTGAACTCTGAATCTCCACAGTCTGAGATCATTTTTAATTGAACATGTGCAATAAGCTATATTGGTAATGTGCAATATATATACTAATGTATTACAATATTGTATATAATATGTAATGTACTATTCACTAACAGGTGCAATAACAATTTATGCTGCTGTACTTTAAGCAATAATAATTCGATCTGGTTACTTGATCACTTAACACTGTATACGACATATTTGGAATTACAGTATTAGACTTTTCTTTAAATGCACTTTGGGGCTGTCACAAGAAGTAATTTTGTTGTGCTACACAATGAAAATAAAGTGCTTGAACTTGAACTTGAAAAGCAAACATACAAAAACTACATTTAAAAACTTGGGGAAAAAACACATGACTTATTACACCAGTGTTTTTCAACCTTTTTGCTGGAGTAGAACTCATGCGCGAATGGTTACCTTGCTCATGGAACCCTGTGCAATTATCCACCAGTATGTCCTATATCACTAGGACTTTTTCTGCGGAACCCTTGCCTAGCACTCGAACCCCGGTTGAAAAACACTGTGTTACACACTCAGGCATTTCCAAATAACATACAGTAGTGGCTGAAAGTTACTGAACCCTTCAAAATTTTACAAATTCCTTCCTTCAATTGAGGTATTAACATTGGTGCTTCACAGGGGCAAAATACATAACATCCAGTATATATATATATATATATATATATATATATACTGATATATATATATATATATATATATATATATATACTGGATATATATATATATATATATTCAGAGGTGGGTAGTAACGAGTTACATTTACTCCATTACATTTACTTGAGTAACTTTTAAAAAAAAGATGTACTTCTAAGAGTAGTTTTACTGCACCATACTTTTTACTTTTACTTGAGTACATTTGTGAAGAAGAAACGCTACACTTACTCCGCTACATTGGGCAACACTCAAATCGTTACTTTTTTCCATTATATACGCTACAGTATATTTTTGCCAGAGAGAAGCCGCCAGTGGATCTACTGCATGACTGTTTCACCAATCAGATGTACCAACAATAATCACAAGACTCCGTTTCATAAATCAGACTAGCCATGCAGTCACATGACCACACACAAACTGTGGCAGCATAGCGGCACAAACTCCTCACAGACAGTGGACAGTAAAAGAAAGAATACATGAAAAATGAGAGCCAGCTCCTGCTGAAGCTTAACCATCACTTCACTGAGTGAAGAACAAGCATGTTTTAACCAAACATGCACAAACACAGACAGTCAAGGTAAAGTGAGACTTCTTGTAAGTGCAAAAGCTGCCTTTTTCTAATGCTATTTTCTATCAGCTGTGCTGGGTTAAGTTCAAGCACTTTATTGTCATTCTGTAACACAACAAAAGTACTTTGTAATTACTTTGCAGCCCCAAGGTACATTTTAAGAAAAGTCAGATAATTCCAAATACTGTATGTCGTATACAGTATTAAGTGATCAAGTAACCAGAGCAAATTATTATTGCTCAGAGTACAGCAGCATAAATTGTTATTGCACCTGTTAATGAATAGTACATTACATATTCTATATTGTATTACATTAGTATATTGCACATTGCCAATATAGCTTATTGCACATGTTCAATTAAAAATGATCTCAGACTGAGGAGATTCAGAGTTCAGAAAGTTTATGGCAGATGGGAAAAAACTATTTTTTTTTAAAGCGTCTGCCTGATGGGTGGAACACAAACAAAGAATTTCCAGGATGAGTTTTGTCCTTGAAAATGTTTTTGGCCCTTCTCACACAGCGAGTCTTATACAAGAGTTCAAGTGATGGCAGTTCAGTCCCAGTAATGGCCTCTGCTGTTTTTACTGCCCACTGCAGGGCTTCTTTAGCAGCCTTGGTGCAGCTGTTGTACCAGGCCATCATGCAGTTAGTTAAGATGCTCTCTATAGTGCATCTATGGAAATTAACCAGCAGCTTCTGGGGGAGGTCAGCTCTCCTTAGCTTCCTGAGAAAATAGAGGCGTTTTTGTGCTTTGCCTATTATAGCCAAGTTGTTGTCAGCCCAGGACAGGACCTCTGAGATGGTGACTCCAAGAAACTTGAAGCTGGAAACTCTCTCCACAGCATCTGCATTGATTGTTATCAGACTGTGATTGGTCTTTTTAGTGGTCCTAAAGACCAAAATAACTTCTTTGGTCTTTTTGGTATTTAAGACCAGGTTGTTGGTGTTGCACCATGCTGTCAGATTCTGAACCTCTTACCTATATGCAGCTTCATTGTTGTCTGTTACAAGCCCAATGACAGTCGTATCATCTGCAAATTTAACAATAATGTTTGATTGATCGATGGATGGGTTGACAGTCATGGGTGAAGAGTGCATAGAGAAGGGAACTTAGTACACATCCTTGCGGCACACCAGTGCTCAGGGTAAGGGTGGAGGATGTGTGTTTGCCCATCCTGACAGACTGGGGGCGGTTGGTGAGAAAATCCAGTAACCAGTTGCATATGGACAGAGCAAGTCCTAGTGCATAGAGTTTTTGGATTAGCTGGTTAGGTATGATGGTATTAAATGCATAGCTGTAGTCAATGAAGAGCATCCTAACATAGGTGTTGGGCTTTTCCAGGTGCAAGAGGGCAGCATGTAGAGTCATGTATTTGGAGGGCAAGTGAATATGCAGTATTACACTGTCAGTGTAGAGTCAGTATATTTTGTCATTGTAAGTAGTTTGCACTGTTCAAACATACATGTTACCTACTGTAGGTATTGGCTTCAAAAGCTTTGTTGTGAAAAACTGAGATTTGGAACTTTGTGTTATTTGTGCATCTTTATTTTGTAAACATGTTATTTATTTTTACTCATTTTTTATTTTATTATTTTGAAATAGCAGAATTTTCACATTATTTTATATTTTTGTCTGTCTTATTACAAAATTTCTAAAAAATAAATCATTTATTATGATCAAACAGTTACTCAGTACTTGAATAGTCTTTTCACCAAATGCTTATTTACTCTTAATTGAGTAATATTTTGGATGACTACTTTTTACTTCTATTTGAGTAATATTATTTTGAAGTAACGCTACTCTTACTTGAGTGCAATTTTTGGCTACTCTACCCATCTCTGTATATATTGTGAAAACAGGCACTATATTGCGCCCGACCCGACACAGACTGACACCGAGGCACGTGTATAAAATAAAGAAAGTTTTATTTTTCTTCACCCATGGGGCATGTCTTCCCCGTAATCACCGTAGGCACAACACAGTCCCAAAGAAATACAAACACCAAACACTCTATTTCTCTCTCTCTACGCCACCAGTCCTCCTCCTAGGCAACCTTGTCCTCCTCCACCCGACTCTGGAGTGGTGGTTGCTGGCTCCTTTTATTGGGTACCTGGAAGTGTATCAGGTGGTTGATTGTCGACATATGGCTGCACTTCAGGTGTGGCGAAACCAGTGCCCAAAAGGGGCCAGCAGCTCCTGCTGCAGCACCCCACAGTGGTGTCTGCGGAACCCAACAGGGCTGTGGAGAACTCCATCCCCCATGGAGCCCTACAGGAGGCTGAGGCACTGCTCCAACCCAGGGGGGCGGCCATCCAGCATCCATGGGGAGGTACTGCACGGTCCAGGGCTGCTCCCCCTGAATATATAGTGATAGTAAGTATCCAGTATTATATATATATATATTATTATAATAAAGGTCCAGTATCGCTGCAGCCTTAAACAGGAGATTGGGAAAAGATGGATGGATGGATGGAATGATGGACGGATAGTTGAGTAGGTAGATGGATGGATAGATGGGTGGGTGGATGGATAGATGGATGGACGAACGTTGATGTGTTTTTGAGAATGCTGTGTTATGCTGCTAGTGTTTTGGTTTTTCAGCTTCTTGTATTTTTTAATATTGTAAAAGAGGCCATGGATAGGTCTGGCTATCCGGCTGGGACCTTTGCTGTGTGGTGACCCCACCAGGATGCCATTAGAGCAGGTGGACATTAGCAGACCACTGCTGCATTCACGTGCTAACAGAGTTTTTAGAACTCCAATTTGTGACTCTTCCCTTCTCAGTTCAGTGAGTTTCTTTTTCAGATTTTCTCAGAAACACAAAGTTGTTGTTGATTTGTTTGTCTGTAAATAAAAAGCAAACCCAGGTAAACTAAATGTTTTTGAGAAAATAAGGAGCAAACTAAGAAGATTTACAGATGTGGATAAACTACTTGAGATATTTTCACAAAAATAAAAGGACCAAACCCACAATTGTCTCTAAAATCAAATGGACCTTCGTAATGGATGGCAAGCATGGGCTGGCATCCTGGCTGGACTGGTTTTAAATTCCTTTCCTGGACGGGAGGCTTGGTGGATATGCTGGCATTCTGGAAGGACTTGATCAAGGGACCTTAACTGACTGGGATGCCAGTACAGTGAGAGGACAGTGGGAGGCAGGTAACTCAGGTTATTTAATCCCCTGAAATGTGAGATGGCAGTGTCCCTGGGTTACAGTACCTCAGCAGATATGGGGCAGCCATGTTGGGTTCCATAGACGCTGCCAAAGGGTGCCAAAGGGATCAATTCATGGGACTTCTGCCTAATTCGGATGTGCTTTCAAGGGACAGTGTCATGGTATCCGAAGTACTCACAGGTCCAAAATAAGAAAGTAGCTGTGCTTCAGTACATACTAGTCAGAGTTGGGAAAAGGGCTGGACAACATTCACCTGGAGGACTTAAAGGGGAGGAAGAAAGAAAGAAGAAGAGGAATTGTGCCTGTGCTTGTGTTTATGAATTACCTGTGAAGGTATTTGCACAATAAATCATTCGTTTGAACCTGGGACTTGTGTTTGTCAGTTGTGTTTGGGGGGCCACAACACCCCCTACTTGTCACACAAAGTTACGTCACTTTTTTAAAGTCATTTAACGCAAATCAGATTTTGGTTTGGAGTTTTAAAACAACAGAAGATTTCACATTATAATACAACTGAAAATGTCATGAACAAGAATGATGGGACCTTTAACTCAAGATTTGGTGGCACAACCTTTAGAGTCCCTGCACACAAGCAAGTCCTGGAGGTCTCAATAAGACCCTCTGCACCTGTCCACAGGTCTTTTGGCCCACTCATCCTGAGCAAACTGCAGCAGCTGTGTTGGATTTGAGGGGTGTCTTCTCCAGACTGCATGTTGCAAGTCTTTCCATAGATGTTTAATGGAATTCAAATCACGAACAGTCCAGTGTTTTGTTCTCAGCCATTCTTGGAGGCTATTTGCTGTGTGCTTTGGCTGCTTATCCTGTTGGGAGTATCCATGACCTGTGACAGACGCAGGGATTTCTGATGCTGGGCAGTAAGTTTCACTCCAGAATGTCTTGATGGCCTTGACATTTCATTGTTCCTGCACAGACTCAAGGTCCCCTATGCCAGATGTAGCAAAGCAACTGCAAAACTTAACAGAGACTCCTCCATGATTCACAGTAGGTCTGCTGTTCTTTTATCTGTAAGCTTCATTTTTTTCATATGTGGTCATAGAGCAGCTGTGACTTCCCAAAGAACCGCCAGCTTTGCCTCTTCTTTCCCAGAAGTCACTGTGGCCTGTCAATATGCATTTGAACAAATTTCAGTCTTGCTTTTTTATATGTGGTCCTCCTGGGTCTTCTTCCATTGATCCCACTGTCACTCAAAAATGGATGGACGGTGCGATCAGACACTGACAGACCCTGACCTTGAAGTTCATTTTTAGGGTATGAGAGTAAAGCAATCTAGTAACAAACTTGCTAAGTCAGTCTCATCCAATTAGAACACACTAAGATGATGCTAATGAAGTCTACGACTGAACAGCACCTGTAATGTGATGTGGTCTTTCCTTCAGGCTTCAAACCCCACTACTGATTCTACTTGTGTCATCCAGGGGATCACCTAACATACAAGTACAACTTGGCCCCAGACTTAGAAACTGGAATGGGACAGCTACCTTCATGCCCACCCAATATGGTTGCTTTATAAAATAAAGAAAAGCTGGGCACACCAGTACACACTGATCTTGATTTCTATTTTCTATTCACAGCAGCTCAATGCAGATAATTACTTGGTGTTCCTTTACATTAAGACGTTTACAATACGAAATCTAGAAGCACACACACCAGTTGTGGCTATTCATGTTTTCATTGTGACTCTTCACAGCAAGATCAGGGATTCTACTCAGTTGGACCCTTGACCTGAAAATTGCTCCAGGGGGGCACTATACAATGGCTGTCCCTGTGCTCTGACCCCTATAGCTCATGTGAAAAGACAAATATTCCCTTAGAGATTAACAAAGTATATAGAAAAAAAATGAAAATCACGCAGATGGACAGGGTTGAGCATTGGGGATTTGCTCGCAGAGCTCCACCACGACTTTCACCTCGCTGATCTCCTCTCCCTGATATTTGCCCACAACGGTGGTCTGTTCTTTTCTGCAATTCCAGTAAGTGCAGCTCAGCCTGGCGGTAAACAGGATGTTGGTGGTTACCTTTCTTCCAGACCATTTTCACTCTGCAGGAGTAATTGGGTTGTACAGTTTCCTCAGTTATAATGGAATGGTTGTTAGGTGTGCTTGATATTTCACCCAAAGTAGAGGTGAACATTTTCTCTGTGTAGACCCTGACAGAACCAGGGTCTCCACAGGGATTCCAGCAGTGACGTTAATAAAGACTTCAGACAAGGCTGAATGCTGGATGTTGCAGCATCTTTCACTCATGGTTGTTGCCTTTAAAGTGACAGTTCTTTTTATGCTCTGGCACTCATAGTTGTCCAATGATGACATATTCAGCACTTCAGGAGGTTGTTCAAGGAGGTTTGCCTGATTAGTATCATAGATGTCATTAGAGATTTTCTGACTGTAAGAGCCTGTGTTGATGGAGAGGACATCATAATACTTGTAATAATACTCCTTACCCTCCCATGGCAGAAAGAAGGCGCTATGCTTTGGGACCACCATACCTAAGCCGTAACTGTTTTTACCAACAACGGCATTGTAATCTTCACAGGACTTGATGGCTAATGATACAATCCTAACACCCACTCTAGAAACTCAAAATTGTCATAGTTAACCAAAATGTCAAATGAATATGAATCATACTCTTTTCCACCATAAGCATAAAAACATCTTGAACCTTTACACGAGTTATAGAATCCGGGTTCACAGTGGGCTTTACAGACAAAGTCGGTGCGTGAAGCATAATCATTCAAGATGGATACTGTGCCACTGGGAACAGAACCATTGAAGTGGACCCACTGCAGGCTAACGGTGTTACCAACTACAGAAGGAGAATCAAGTGATCTCAACTGACTCGACATATTCTGTGACAAAAATCTGGAACTGAGACGCAGTGGGGAAACAAGGTCTTTGAAATTTGCATTAACAGGCAACTCTGTGGACATAAAAGAAAAAACAAAAATGATTAATCCGAGTCCAGCAATTTTAATGCTTCTGCCATCAAAGCTACTTGAAATGAATTTGCATTAAAGCTCTTTTGTTTTTGTTCTAAGTCATTTCTGTGTGTTTTGAGAAATCAGTGTTTTGTTTTTTAAGTTCTTGCACATTGATATTGTTAAGGAAGACAACATCATCTTGCTACATTTTGTAAGAGCTCTTTTTGCCATTCGTGCCACCATTTTCTACTCAGTTTGCATGGCGTAGCCATATTGTTTATAGGCAGATGAGTCACATGTTTCATTACATCATCTTGCCTCACCCACATGTTGCATATTAAATAGCTCATGCAAATGAGAATTTCATTGCCCTTTGTTGTGTGCGACAATAAGGGCCTGATAACAACAACAACATTGATAAACGTCTACTACTGGTCACAAGTTTTGGAACACCTCAGTTTTTCTACAAATATAATCATGCAGTGAATGACCTAAAATGGTGAGAAAGTAAACAGTAAAAGATTCAAGATGTTTTTATCCTCATGGTGGAAAACAGCATTATTGATATTCATTTGACATTTTGGTAAACCCTGCAGTGGGTTGGCACCCTGCCCAGGATTGGTTCCTGCCTTGTGCCCTGTGTTGGCTGGGATTAGCTCCAGCAGACCCCAATGACCCTGTGTTTGGATTCAGCGGGTTGGAAAATGGATGGATTTTGGTAAACCTGTCAGAGGGGGACATTTTTGTACACTCGGTCATTCTATTTCTCTCTTAGGAAAAGAAACATGTAAATATGACATTTAAAACCCAGCAGATGAACAGGCAATAGGCACCCATTGTTGGGACTGGGGGTGAGAAGTTAAAAGGCTGTCTGCAGGATGTAGGTATTTGCTGTATTGCAAAGGAGTCACCACAAGTTTTTGCCTGGTTGAGATTACAAACAATACAAGTTGTGATAACAGAACTGCTCCTTCCTTGGAGGATCTTTGTATTTACCTGACTTGGAAATGAACATGTTTGACAATATTGGTTTCTAATCAGCAGATCTTGTACTCATTTATGGTTGGTAACAATACATTTTGTTAACGTATGTTTTCATTATTTGTTAAACCCAGGAAATTTAGATGTGCCATTACTTAATCTGATTGTCCAGAACTGATAATGGCAGGGACTGAAGGAGATTTAAGCTCCTGGGCAGAAGAAGGTAAAAAGAGGGACTGTCCACTGAGAACACTGTCAAGACTCACAGAGAGCACAGGGGCTCACTGGCAGACTGGGGTACGTGGCTGGTGCGACGTGTTGGACACGGGCGGCAACACTTACCCCGAGGGAGGAAAAGACAGCTCCACAAGAAGACGGTTGTGGGTACAGTGAGAGAGGAGAGCTGCATGAAAGGAAAAAAACAAAGCTAGCGGACGAGAAATGAGGCGTGCCTAAGTCTCAGCAACACAAGGAGCCCAGAGTGGAGAAAAAGAATGACGTGGAGACGCTGACAGGGATTCCACGATTTGACAAAACTTCTGTTGGGAAGTGAGTGTCTGGTGAACAGAGTACATCAGTGGACAGTTGGACGATTAATTGTTTGGGTAACAGTGCGCAAACTGGACTCTGCACCAGTAAAGGTTGTATCCTCCAATTCTTGTTTTGGACAGACTTTTAGTGTGTGGACTGTGTGTTTTACTTTTCTAAAAAATGAAATTTGTTCTTGATATTTTTAGATTTTGTTATGTTCATTTATCTTTTAAATGTACTTCATATTGTCTTGTGTAATATAAGTTAGTGTTGCTTTTCCTGAAATTAGTGTTGTGTCTTTCATTGTGTGTTTACTCACCACCCAATTTAAACAAACCTCTGTGCTATTATCAGTAAATTTCAAGAATTTCCAGTCTCTTAAAAAACTGGGTGGCTTAGTTGGATATTTTAACGGTACTAGGTTAGATTACCTGTAAATGTGACCAGACACCTGTCACAAACCAGTCCAGAGGTTTAAATTTAAAGTTTAGGCTAACAAAAACTGAAAAAAGAAAGGAAATATTATAAACTAGCCATCCCCGACACTCTGTCCATGCAGTAGTGAAACAGGACAAACTTTAAAAATCAATAAACAAAAAGGTACCGCTAACTAAGTGGAGGCGAGGTACACTCCAAAACACAGAGGTAGACCAGCTCCACACTCCTGACATCATGCTTCCTCCTCCTCTCGGCCCGCAGCCTCTGTTTCAGATTAGCGCGAATATATCGCTTGTGCAAATGAACCATGTTTATGAGCGTGATGAGAGAAGTCGCAAAATCATTTGGAATGTTTTTCGATTTAAATCCATTATGTAGTTCTCACATTCACTAGGTAAACTGCTGTAAGATATGCCCCGAGGCTGGCACGTGAGTTAGGAGGGTCCACCCCTCACTTTGTCTTTCCATTATGGCCTGCTTGCCAGGAAAGGTGCAACCAAGCAATATTACCGGGAAGCTCTTCATACCAAATCCTCCTGTGCAATGCCAGTACACAAGCAGAGACTCAAACACTGAGGGGATCATTCCAGAGCTTGGTTGAATGTGGGTCATTGTGTCCATATATAGGGCCAAACTCCTAATGGCCTCCTCCTATTCCGAGGAAAGAAATGAAAATCAGACATTCTCTGGTACAGCTGGTAGGCAGATGGGTCCAGCAAATGCATTGGCCAGGGGTCACTATACTGTAATAAATACACTTGTCCCAGTGCTTCTGTACTTACTTACATGCTGCTTCTTTCTGCTGCTCTCATTTAGGGGTTGCTACAGTGGATCATCTGTCTCCATCTATCCCTGTGTTTTACATCATTTTCTGCCTTAATGTCCTCCCCTCCCCGCATCCATAAACCTCCTCTTTGACATTCCTCTTTACCTCTTGCCTGGCACTTCCATCCTCAGCTTTCTTTACCTGATGTACCCAACATCTATCCAGGCTGAGGGCGATTGATGGTCATTTTATATTTCTTCCATTTCCAAACAATTGCACCAATAGTTGTCACAGTCTCAACAAGCTTCTTGCTGATGGTCTTGTAGCCCATTCCAACCTCGTCCCTGAGCTCCTTTCACAGCTCTTCGGTGTTGCCCATGGTGGTGGAGAGGTTGGAAGGGAAGAAATTGATTCTATGAACAAGTGTGCTTTATACACATAATAAGTTGAGATCAGGAGTATCTGTAATTGATTGATTGATTGATTGTAATATGTGGGCCACATGGGCGCACAGCCAATCTATGGCAGCTATTCTGGCTGTGTTGTAGTACATCAAATACTTATTGCACTCAATGACATGCAAATCAATTTGTAACTTTTATGTAATGTGTTTTTTTATGGATTTTTGGTTGATATTCTGTCTTTCTCCATTAAAATGAAACTAACAAAAATTAGAGATCGTACAGTATATTTCATTGTAAGTGAGCAAACTCATAAACTCAGCAAGGGATCAAGTAATTATTTCCCCCTTTGTAAGAATAATATATATTCTTATTTTAATTAGAATGTAAGGCACAATTAAAAAGCCCAGGACTATTTTCTTTCTTTAAGTTTCCTTTTTTTTTTTTGTATTTTAGTGGGAAACAGTATTACCACCATCACCCCTGCCATGTAAATGGAACTTTCCAACAGAGAACAAAAGCAGATGATATTGGGCGCATCCTCAGTCCTCGGATTCCTGCTCTCCTGCTCTGAGGTGAGAGATTTCTTTTCAGTTAGTTTTGTTTTCCATATACTGTTTCATTTTCTAATATTGTAGTATTTAAATGTACATATTTGTAGTACAGGGTATCCAAATGCTGAGATCCTTTTTGAATTTTATGTTACAGGCATTTGTGTTTAAAACTTTATATTTAGTTTCTTTAAAATGAAAAGTAGTTATGTGGTGGCTACTGTGAGGAAATTGAAAGTCTGAGACCTTTTTTGTATTTTATGTTACAGCCAGAGAAATAAATTAATAAGAGAGGGGTGCCTGAGACCGAGGTAACACTTCTTCCATTCCTGTTAACATTCCTTATACTTAATGTATTGCTCTGTCTAGAATTTTTTTTTCTTGAATTTCTAACATTGTAGCAAATCTGCTTCCTTTCAGTCTAAATTTTAGTTTCAGAAACAAAAAGACATGAGCTCGGACAACATTGATTCTATTTGAATGAAATAGGAAATTATTTCCTTTTTACCAGTCTTTGCATTCCTTCATTCGCCTGTCCATTTAATTAGTTCATTACAGGAGAGTACAGCACCTCTAGTATATATGAATAACCGACCCTACACTTACGGCGGGTCAGTTTAGAGAATTCGTTAAAAAAAAAAAGAATCTGAGGGGACCTTAAACAGGGAGAATTTGTAAACTGCACATAGACAGCGGATGGTCAGTGAACAGTGAGGCTGCAGCGCTAACCACTGCGGCACCATGTCACACTCCAAAATGATTAGGATTGTCTTAGCTGATTGTATTTGTGCTCGTTTTCCCATATAAACGCAACGATTTGGGGGTCGTACTCTCGTCGCACTTTAAACAGC
Source organism: Polypterus senegalus (assembly GCF_016835505.1). Classification (NCBI taxonomy): domain Eukaryota; kingdom Metazoa; phylum Chordata; class Cladistia; order Polypteriformes; family Polypteridae; genus Polypterus; species Polypterus senegalus. The sequence goes on from NC_053158.1 coordinate 105,444,930, forward strand.
TCCGCTGGGACCAGTTTTATGACTTTATCGCGATTTTCTTCATATTTTTTAAGGATTGTTTTGCGTTCATAGTGCTATCTTCAGAATCCCGTTGGGGTCTTTGGGGCGCTTTCTGTCGGTCTTTCAGCCAACGCACTATACCACACTGCGCTAGCATGGCACAGTGTGGACTCTCAGGCTCCATCGTTTCAATCAAAGCACATTAGAAGCTTCAGCGCGAATCTGGCAAAGAGTAAGGTACGTGAGGAGGGTACAACGCGACGTGAGTCGCAGCTTATATGGGAGACATTCCCCGTATCCCCTAAAGGCGGAGAGGTTTAGCGATCTGCCAGTTCTTTGATCTGATGTTAAAAAATAAATAGCCTATGTCCGATTGTCTGTCAGGTCAAACGTGCACGTCATGTGTCGTGTCTTTGTGTGAGTGCACTTGTCCCTTCGGTCTCATTGCTAGTTGCATTAAAACAGTGTTTTTCTTTAAACACAATAAATGCCGCCCCGCAGAACCGGTCGAAGACAATTTGGAGCACTAGGGGATGTGGACGGACATCGCCCCTCGGTGTCCCTAGTGGGTAGTCGGTGTTATGATTGGACTCGACGATCGGTCCAAACCACCCCTGGTATCCGAAGAGCGCACCCTTCGGTAGCTCACACTGTGACTCTTTGTGTAAAAAACACGCTTATATTAAGTTAAAAAGTGTACTTAAAATTAAAAAATATGTCTCTCACACATCACTCGTAAATTAAAAGCGTGGGCGCTTTTCATAAATCAATAAAATCTTAACAAAAGCGCCCACGCTTTCATTTGACGACTGATGTATGGGAGACTTACTTTTTACTTTTTGGTACACTTTTTAGCTTAATATAATCGTGATTTTTAAAAAGTATATATATATACAGGTATATGTGGTACACTCAGGAAAAAAAGAGTGGCCGCAATAGTTTATCTTATTAATGTAATCACCAAAAGTGAATACTATTTGGTAAACAAATGGGTCCCTGTTGTCGATTGGACCATGAAAACGGACTGTAGCATGAGCAGTAATTGATAGGAACGTGTTTCACACTGAAGTTCAGTCAGGGTTACAGTAAAGGGATGAACTTCGGGCCGTCCCTCAGACGCAACTTGGACAACAAACTGAAAGCGGTGTGCTCTCATTGCTTCTCCACTTTACCTATTTCACAGGTTAGTGTACAATAAGTTGGAGTATTTTACCTTTTAACTGAGAGTCAAGAATACTCCGAACATGACGGTAGTATGCTAATATGAATTTCTACAGAGGCGCGAAGTCAAAACTCGCTAAATGCAGGCGGCAAGCTGCTTGTTTGCAGAGACTGCGTCGCTGCGCTGTAGATAGACGGCGGTGCTGTAAATCATCAAGAGTGTGGCTTTTTAAATAGCTGCTCGGCTCCTAAACACTTGGTACTCTTGTTAAATGTATATTTTGTAAATTGTATTAGGTGTAAATAAGTTATAGAATGGCTGAAATGTTGTGATGAATGGTTATTATGTTGTTATACATGTATAAATATGAAACGGGCAGTTGTGAAAGTGTTTGAAATATGATAATAGTAGCATTGAAGGTTTTTGATTAATACTTAATGGTGATGTTTCATACCTTTAGAAATGTTATTTTAAAAAATGGGTTATATAATGAAGAGATTAATTGTGCCTCTGCATATAATTTAAGACAGCACATAGCTTTATTTGAATGCGGTATTTCTGTAATCTTTTTCTATATCACCCTAGTGGCTAGGGATTGCTTACTGTATATACATGTGTATGTGATCTTGTTTATTGAGACTCTTGGTGGAATGAAGAGTACTTTATTAGGAACACACCTGAGAATGTGAATGGCAAATATATATATGCAGGATTATGACTTTATTGAATGTGAATAAAGAGACGCAACTTGGACAACAAACTGAAAGCGGTGTGCTCTCATTGCTGTTCCTGCTCCACTTTACCTGTTTCACAGGGCCAAAGACCTTGATTTACGTCACCATTGAGTGCCAGTGGAGTTCAGTTCCAGACCTGGTTGACGTAGCTCATCCTCTGCTGGAAGTTCGTGTTCACTTCGGGATTTGCTACTTTCGTCATTTCTGTTGCTGTGGCCCCTTAGTGGGGCCCGTAACACACACACACACATATATAAAACTTTTTACTCTTGGGTTTAGCGCTGCTGCCTCGCAGTTAGGAGACCCGCGGGTTCTCTTCCCGGGTCCTCCCTGCGTGGTTGGCATGTTCTCCCCGTGTCTACGTGGGTTTCCTCCGGATGCTCCGGATTCCTCCTACGGTCCAAAGACACATACAGGTTAGGTGCATTGTCGATTCAAAATTGTCCCTAGTGTGTGCTTGATCTGTGAGTGTATGTGTGTGCGCGCGCCCAGTGGTGGGCTGGCGGCCTGCCCGGGGTTTGTTTCCTGCCTTACGCCCTGTGTTGGCTAGGATTGGCTCCAGCAGACCCCCGTGACCCTGTAGTTAGGATATAGCGGGTTGGATAATAGATGGATGGATAGTCTTGGGTTTGTTAAATTATAACTTTGTAATCAATATTTTAACACTTCCTTTAATATTTGTATCCGTTACTAGCGACATCTATAGGTGAAATCCTTATTCTCCTTATTAAAATTTCATTTCTAAATTAACATGGATTATTTGATCAATTAGTGAAACTGATTATTGATTCATGTATTGTCATCGGAAGTGAGTAAGTGTGCAGAATTTCAAATCATTCGGACAATAGGAAGTGGGTTAAATATCGATTACAAGATTTGTACCAGACATCAAACAGGTGAAAGATGCGTGGTTATATTATTATTATTACTATTATTAACAAATACTGCGGACTGTAAGAAGCGCGCACCCCTAGGTGTACGGAGCGTGCGAACTTTTACTTTAATAAATGACGCTCAGCAGATAACGTCGCCGATAAGAGCTCGACGTCCGAAGCTGGGGTCAAATGACAACGCCCATGGCCGCCACCTGTATCGCCTAATGGATTGACAGGTGGTATGAAGATTTCGGTACCCCGTGGAATCTGGCGTCTCTTCTCAATTGGAGTATGCGCACAACGTTTTGATTGTCACTTGTCTTCCCGTGTTCGCCCATCTTTGCACTCCGTTTCTCTTTTGATTTATTATATTTTTGAGTAATTCTATTTGCCCCCAACACACTCTATCCTTAGCTGCGCGTTTGGTACACTGTCCGTAAATTGGAATTTTGAGCATAAAAACTTCGGTATGTTTTTCAATACTTCACTGAATTTTAATAAACAGGCCAGCAGTGTTATAAGGACCTGGAAATAGTTCTCGATGTTTTTATCAGCACTCGTCTTGACTACTGGAATTCCCTTTATATGGGGTTGTCCCGTTCCACAGTTTCTAGACTTCAAATGATTCTAAAAGCAGCTGCTCTATAGAGTTTTAGATAACACCGCACTTCTGTTCCAGCTTATTTGCACTGGGCACCTGTGAAATACAGAGTTGACTTTAAAATGTTGCTGTTTGTTTTTAAAGTACTTCATGGATTAGCCTAACGCCCAATACATTTCAGATCTGTTATTTCCGTATTCAGACCCCCGTCACACCCTTACAACAGCTCCTCTCAGTTTTTACTCACGTCTTAAAACCATAGGCGACCGACCGTGCTTTCTCTGTAGCTTCCTCCAGAGTTTGGAATACGTCTCCCTTCTAACATTAAGTTCTGCCCTACTATTAAATCTAAATTAAACACTCGTGTCTTTTCTATTGCTTTCATTTCAGATTGAGGTTCTTGTTGTTTTTTGTCAAGTCCACTGTTTCTTTTCATTTAATTTTAATAACTTCTTTTTTCTGGTTTACTGTATTACATTTACTTTAATTTTAATGTTCTTACTTCTTTTATGCGTTTTCATGTTGCGTATTTTATATTATACTGTATTATTCATGTTATTTTACTTATGAACTGTATATTACGATGTATGTTGTATCTGTTATTCATTTATTTTATTCTGAAAAACATTTTGAGTCAGCTCCTGTTGTTTTTAAATGTGCTATACAGTAATCATAAATCAACTGACTTGACTAAACTTAACGCCTGCTCCGTGCAAAAATTCGTCCTATTGGTCAGGAATCATGCAGGCGCAGCCGCCTGTCTACCAGTAAATACGCCCGCGCAGCTTCCTGAATATGAGTAAACATGCATGCGCAGCTTCATCTGTCAGTAAACATGCACGCGCAGCCATCCAGTCCCTAGTAAACACGCACAGCCCGCCAGTCAGCCATTAACACGCACGCGCATCCGCCTGACTATCAGTAAACACGCACGCAAAGCCTCCTGCCTGATGTTTTCCACACGCACGGCGATGTCATGAAGTCTGTGGACTAAGGTTGCAGGTGCATTACACGTTATTGTTGTTTTACTGGAATTCTCTGTGATTTGACGACGGCAGTAAACTTTGTTAAAATGGTATCGAAAAATGCCGCTTGTTAGTTGTATATACAGTCGTTTTGGCGTGCGCGCTGTATGTTCTGATGTCAAATTCCTCAACAGGAGCTCATCAACAAAGAAAAACGGAAAATAAGATTTAGTAAAATGTCAATAAAAACAATTTATGACTCGACATCCAATAACTCTGGACAAAGACGTTTAAAAGGCAAATCGTTAAAATAAATGTACTAATCCACTTTCACACTATACGTTTTCCCTTGCTCTTAAACATTTAGCAGGAAGTTTTTTCTTCGTATGGATAAAAAGAAGAAAGAAATTCACGGCAAAGGCTTTGTTGTTGGACCCAGCTTTAACCTCTGCCACGTTATTGATTAAAACCGTTTGAATGAAATACTTTATTCCATCAAAAAAAAAAATCCCTTACCTCTCATGCCCACCACTTCATCCCTTTAGATTTAGGAGTGATCTCATGTTTGACAGCACGTGTCATTATCCTATAAAACTCAGTTTTCCTGTATATTATATGCACAGTTGTTCATGGAAGATTAAAACTGATCAATTGTATTTTAAACAATTGTAAAAAGTAGTCTATGGCATTCATTATCTGCAGTGCTATCTTGTAAAATGAACATCTGGTAGTTAAAGCTGCGTATATTTTCTTTAATAAGAGTATCAGGCAGTCATCTGTAGCACTTTAATATCTAATGTGCCCCTGCATCCCTTCAACCAGCAGGGGGCACTTATTTCTTCATCTTGACCTTTGATTTAGAAATGCGTGGCACATCTTCTGCTTGCAAAATGGAACATTGTGGAGCTAAAATTGTTCAAGATTTATTTGAAGAGACAGTAGAAAGCCTTCTATGTCAATTTCATGTATTATGTGCCTCGCCATCCCATGCAATGGAGGGGACACTCATTTCTATACTCTGAGCAGAGCTTTAGAATTGTGTGCCCCCTGACTGCTGCTTACAAAATGAGTACTGGAGGCCTAAAACTGGGCCAAATGTACTTAAATTGCTTGTCTTCTAAATTACTGTGCTCCATTGTCCTCTCTGCTCGAAAGGTACTCTCATTTCCACAGCAGAGCCTTTGCTGCAGAGTTGTGTGCCCCCCTGTCTGCTGTTCACAGAATGAACACAATAGCTAACATTTGTTTGTGATTGGTTGTTGTTGTTTACCATGATATGAAAATATTTATCCATTGATCTTCTTTAAAAAAATTAAATTTCTGTTTGTGGACAAATTAACTGTTTCATATCATCATATAGTGCCTTTCACATCTATCTATCTATCTATCTATCTATCTATCTATCTATCTATCTATCTATCTATCTATCTATCTATCTATCTATCTATCTATCTATCTATCTATCTATCATATAGTGCCATTCATATCTATCAATCTTTAGATGCATCAAAGGACTGGTTTGTAAATCTCTCTTTTTATGGTTAATAGAAATCACAAAATCCACATTTTAGAACACAAATTGCACTGATTACATTAATATTACATGCTCTTTGCAATAATGATGTTTATTTTATACATTGTGCTTTTTAAATAAATTTTAATTTCATTTTAACTTTAAAAGATAGACGTTACCAAATTTCCGTGTCCTTGCTTAAACAGATAAAAATTTAAAAAGTGCAATTATCTGAGGAAAGCCATGCGATTATTATATGCAACATAATCATTGCGGTACTCAAGCCCCTTTAAACTGCTGATTCCACAAAGCAGAAACAAATGCCAAGCGGGTTCTCATGTCTACATTACTCTGTTCACAGGCGGACAGCGTCTTGGTGTTTAAAATTCGGAAGCATTTATCTCACGATATACTGTATGTGGCCAATTGCGTTGATATTCACAGAGTTTGTGAAGAATCTTTACCTTGAAATATTCCAAACGGCAGGTAATTTGCTGTAAGATTTTAAAAGTTGTTGATATTTTTTTGTGTATGCTCCTCAGTTTACTAGTGTGCCCTACTAAAACTGACTCACACATCGTTATAGCCAATCGTATGTGCTTGATAATATTTAGCAGTGATTTACTGTTTTGTGAATATTATTATTATTATTTGTTTTGTTCTTTATTTCGCCTTATACAATTTCTTGTGTTAGGAATTTGTTAGTTTTCGCATACCCCTTGGGGTCAGAGCACAGGGTCAGCCATTGTACAGCGTCCCAGAGCAATTGTAGGTTAAGGGCCTTGCTCAAGGGCCCAGCAGAGTAGGATCTCTTTTGGCAGTGACGGGGGTTCGAACCGGCAACCTTCGGGAAACCAATGCAGATCCTTAGTCTCAAAGTCACCAATCCGATTTATGATAAACGTTCGTTTAATATTTCTGTAGGCACAGATTTTTTTTTTCCTGTTTTGCAAGTTTTAAATTCGGGATAGTCTTTAATATGAACCGGCAATCCATGTAGCAAAACAATGATGGCGATACTGGAAACTTTACCTTTACCGCCATCTACTGTTTATTATAAAAGGTAATATTTTTTCCAGGCTATTTTACACTAAGCGTTTGCAGATGAATGCTGTTTTATAGATGATTTTATGTTTTGTATTATGGTATTTACTATTTTTAACGTATTCTGTGATGCATGCAATGAAAAGTATTATTACTGAAGCTGGAATTCCAGTACAAAGGGCAAACTGTAATCAATTTTGATTATAAACTGGACCGAGCCGCATAATTTTAAATACACGGTTTAAATTAACCAAATGACCTAAAAAGTGATTCTACACGCAGATTGTCTGAAGATTAGTAATATGTTCACAACTTCGAATATAGTAATAGAGTTCTGTACCATGTTAGCTATTTATGGATGCATTGAGAAGTGAAGCAAAAAATTAATAATAATAAAAATAATAATAATAATAATATTTCTTTACACTTGTATATCACTTTTCTCACTACTCAAAATGACCCTTTAACTGGCTAACTGAGTCGATCACAACAAGCTGCCTTTCCAGGCAATTCAGGCCCCTTCTTGAGGCATAGGTCCCAAAAGCTGGTATATTGTAATCTTCTCATTAACTACGACATTTTGCTTCACTTCTAATGACAAATTAGAAAAAAACCCAAACTCTTGTCAAAGCTTAATTGTACTGCGCTGTCTCATTAAAAAAAATCAGGGTGAATAATTGTGTTGTAGCAGTAAATCTTTTCCGTATTCTCTCCTTCGTCAGGAATATCCCAGCTTGTTTGTGACCATCATTCTCACTGCATGAAGGCAGCGGTCAGCCCTCAGTCTTGTCCCCAAGTGTGACAGCAGCTGGCTGTAATACCTTAGATCACCTGATAATGGCAATCAGCTGACACAAATCAATGAGGCACAAATCAAAATGGAACCACAGATGAACCTGCAACAGTCAGCTGTTTATAGTCACACTGCTAACTTCTGTGTTTCATATTAATATCCACTATTTTCACTTTTTTATACAACTGAATAGATTATTTTTCTTTTCACTTATCTGCCATACTACACAATTAAAACTAACTGATCTGGGAATTCTCCTTGCAGAAAGGTACTGATGTCCAAATAAATGTTCTCAATTTCTAAATGTAACTGTAACTTCTACAGGAGTATAGTGTACGTGTTACAAGATGGCAGGTTTGTGTGCGCAGTGTGCGTGTGTCATTTGTGTATCAATAGAAGATCTTTGTTCTGAAATGATGAGGCTGCCAACATTGACGTTGACTTCTACGAGTTCAGCCTGCTGGTGTCTGCGACCTCCACCTGTGGCTTGGGAAGAACAGACAAGAATTCTATGGAGCTTGTTGATGTGACAGTAAGCTTCAAAGTGTTTTACATTTTTGGAAAAGCCACAAAGCTGTAAACTTCTAACAGATGTGTTTTGATCAGAGCTTTCATGCATACAATTAATGCTTCAATCTACATGTTTATTGGTTTAAAATAATAAAGTATTCAAATTCCAGCCAACGTGGGGCATATTTGGCAGTTCAGCAGCATCTAAGACCCAGGAGTGCAGAGTTAATACATTTGACTGCCACAATAATGTGCAAATATTCTGCAAGGACTGCTAGGGTACTTGCAAGTTGAGCAAACGTCGTTCTAATTGGCCAATGTCATCTAGTTTTGGGAAAACTTCAATTTTTTTAATAAACAGTCTGCTTTGTTGAGGTTAAAATCATTTTACATTTTAAATTAAATTGAAAAGTACAATTTTCTAAATAATGGACTCAAGCGCAGTAATACATGTAAATGTCACCAGTTATTTTACTCTGTTGTTCTCCATTTATATTTTAAACTTTCTTTTTGATATTGAGCTGAAAAAGCCTCCAGAATATACATTTTCTTTGTTTAAGTTGACTTCCTGAATGGACCCAACACTTAAAATATGAGACACTACAAATCACATACAAAAATATCTTTCAGTAGACATTTTTAAAATGTCCTGAAAATTGGTAGTCTCCATCATCTATCCAAGGTTCACAGGCATAGGCCACAGAAAATGCCAGTCTAGCTAGTACTTGGCACATTCGCACTTGTTCACATGACTGCAGTTTAAAACTGCCACCTAACCTGATGCCAGGTCTTTCAGATGGGTAGAGAAACCCAGAAAATGTCTTAATGGACAGAGGAAAAAAGTAGAAGAAGACATACACTGAGAGTGACCAAATTTAGAGTTGATATCGAGCCTCTAATTCTATAAGTGGTAGTAAAAATCCAAAAGTATTTTAAAAAGCTTATTATAAAAGATATTCATAAACCTCTAATTTCTATGGCTCCCCCATTTTACGGATGCCCTTAACATTTTGCTTAATGGTTAAGCCAGCCCTGGGGCTCACATTTCAACAGGTTTGCTCCAGCCTTGGAAGTGAGTGTCCCCTCCAGTGGATGGGATGCTGTGGCATAGTGGAGAAAAAAAATAATTATATAGAAGACTACTTACAACATATTTTAATCAAGTCTGCATAATGTTACCTCTCCTGTGTTGTTTTTGTAAACAGCAGTCACTGGGCCTGCAATTCTAAGTAAGGCTCTGCTCCAGCTGAGGAAATGAGTGTCCTCTCAAGTGGATGGGATGGCGGGTCACATAACACATGACATTGCTATGGAAGGCTTTTTACAGTTTCTTGGAATATATTTTAAACAATATTATCTCTCCAGTGTACAGGTGGAAGGGGCAAACTAAATATGAAAGTGATATGGGACTCTGCCTGAGAGAGTTAAAAAACATTTTAATTTTGTGGTGTTAATTTTGCACGGGAGTACATAACAAATGTTATAGACTGCTTCCTACAAGATTTTAAAATACATTTGATCAGTTTTAATCTCCCATGAATAACTGTGCATGTAATATACAGGAAAAGAGAGGTTTTCTTTGATAATGAAATCTGCTGTGAACAACAAAGACAATAAAGTGAAATTTACCTGCAACCTTGGGGCGCCGACTTCATGACATTGTCGTGCCTGTACATGTGTATAAAATAAAAAGTTTAGTTTGGAGCCTCAGCAAATCTGGACAACATTCATTGTGTTGTATATTTTCCTGTTGTGGTCCAGTTATATTTCCCTACTCTGTTTGTTGTCTTGTGTTACCATCAGTGTAAGCCTCTCCCAGTATTCATTGTGTTACTGTGAGAGGTGGTTAGCATACTGTTATTCTCTGTATGGTAAAATTCATTAAATTATTTGAAATTGCTTGACTTCATTTTGGTTATGTGTTAATGTGAGCGTTCAACAGCCTTTCCACATGGTTTTCTTTTGTTGATAGGAGGAATCACAGAGCTTGAATTGTCACTTTTTCTGTTTTAATCTTTCAGGTATGTTACATAACCATGCAGAGCTCTATATACAAATAAAGTATGTCATTGCAATTTAGATTGATCCAGTATTTGTTGTGTTACTGTGAGAGGAGGAGGAATCACCTAGCTTGGATAGTCACTTTTTATGTTCTGTTTTAATATTTCAGACTATTAATAAAAACAAGAGAAAACATCAAGAACTAAAGGGTGCTTGCATTACTCCTTCTTGGCGGTTTGTATGTCACGTTGCATACATATCACAACGCTGAAGCTTTGAGTGTTAACCGAATCCAAAGGCCAGGACGCGGTTGGTTAAACCTGCTAGCAGGTAGGTGGATGCACATGCATGTGTAACTAACAGTAAGGCCGGCATTGTGCATGGAGCATGCGTTATATCAAAAGAGTGTCGATGCGCAAAGATCCGCAAACCGCAGGCGCAATAGCGTATAATCGCCTTGTGTCCCGCCTAGTTCACCTAAATGGTAGTGCTGGTCCTGCTTCTGTACTAGATCTCGATCAGCCAGTCAGAAAGCACAAGAAACAAACTACAATGTAAGTGAAGAAGTATACACACTACCTCGTACACCACAGATTCCTCAACTCCACTCATTCAGTCCTTTCCGTTTCATTTCCGTTACATGAAGTGACTTCATCTGTCAGTTTTAACACTTAGAATGAGGTCCATTTGCGTTTGTCGAGAGGTTCCAAATAGTTCAACATGCATCTGCCAGAAAGGTTCAAAATTAGTGTGACTCTTGTTCAGGAAAAAACAGGCACACGCTCTTCCTTTTAATTTATAGTGAAACTGAAAACAAAACGGTTCATGCACACACAAAATACAATAATAATAAAAGTGTGTCAGTGATGAGGTCTGCGGTAGGAGTGACGGATGCATTCAAGTTGGAGGTGCGATTACATCAGGGATCGGCTCTGAGCCCTTTCATATTTGCAGTGGTGATGGACAGGTTAACAGATGAGATTAGACAGAAGTCCCCATGGACTGTGATGTTTGCTGATGACATTGTGATCTGTAGTGATAGTTGGGAGCAGGTTGAGGAGACCATGGAGAGGTGGAGATATGCTCTAGAGAGGAGAGGAATGAAGGTCAGTAGGAACCAGACAGAATACATGTGTGTAAATGAGAGGGAGGTCAGTGGAATGGTGAGGATGCAAGGAGTAGAGTTGGTGAAGGTGGGTGAGTTTAAATTCTTTGGATCAACAGTACAGAGTAATGGGGAGAGGTGAAAAAGAGAGTGCAGGCAGGGTGGAATGAGTGGAGAAGAGTGTCGGCGGGAGTAATTTGTGACAGGCGGGATTCAACAAGAGTGAAAGGGAAGGTCTACAGGATGGTAGTGAGACCAGCTATGTTATATATGTTGGAGACGGTGGCACTGAGCAGAAAGCAGGAGACAGAGCTGGAGGTAGCAGAGTTTAAAGATGCTAAGATTTTATCTGGGTGTGACGAGGATGGATAGGATTAGAAATGATGACATTAGAGGGTCAGTTCAAGTTGGACGTTTGGGAGACAAAGTCAGAGAGGCGAGATTGCGTTGGTTTGGACATGTGCAGAGGAGAGATGCTGGGTATATTGGAAAAAGGATGCTAAGGATAGAGCTACCAGGGAAGAGGAAAAGAGGAAGGCCTAAGCGAAGGTTTATGGATGTGGTGAGAGAGGACATGCAGGTGATGGGTGTAACAGAACAAGATGTAGAGGACAGAAAGATATGGAAGAAGATGAGCCACTGTGGCAACCCCTAATGGGAGCACCTGAAAGAATAATAATAATAATTAACAAAGTTGATAATACATACAAAAAAGAAAACTTTTTTACATTTTTTAAAGTTACTTTACACTTAAACTTGGGTACATAATGTATGTATGTAGGGTCAGAACATGTCTGTCTAGAATCTGAGAGAATTTTATTGTCACACCAGAGGTGCAACTGAACAATAAGCATTTTCCATTTGCATATTAGCTTATGGGTGGGTTGGGGTTAAGATAGAATCTTCTATTTTCTATGTGGCTGTAAGAAACCTTCATTCTATTCAAATTAATAAAATAAACCATTAATTATCTTAATGGGGTTGGCTTTTGAAATGAATATTAATTGGGCAACTCACTTTCCTTAGGCTTCCATGTCATCAGAATTTGCAAGTTAACAGAAATAGTTGTGTTTGTGGTACACTGTTAGCTCTGAAAAGTGCAGCTTTTCCGAGCTCTTGAAATAGTGCAACCTTGGTTTTGGAGATCCCTTACACCCCCTACAGACTGATATGTACAGTATGTATGTAGGTATGTATGTATGTATGTATGTAGGTAGTCTGTGATATGGTTTGCACATTTGTAGCTAGAGATCCACAAAGGGAGGAAATGAGTCCCGTATCTTAAATAGTTTTTTATTCCTAAGCTTTGGACAACCTGCCAGGTGTCATCAGAGGAAAATGATTTGACTTACAGGAATCAAAGGCAATATACTGTATAGCAGGTGAAAGGTGGTGGGGGAGATTGTACGGTTGTAATACATAAAGATCAAATCCCGTTGTAGTGAACATTGAAGTAATGAAATTTTCAGAATAACAAATACTTTTTATTGGCACGGACAAATGTTTAATGCATTCTGTTTTGACATAATGTAAATTTCATTATAACAAAGGTTTTTTGTTTTTTTACCAAAAAAGGCCACCGACGATGATAATGCAATGCAAAAGTACTTAATGCCGTGCCTACATTTTTTGCCAAGTCTGCGGAGCCGTGCAACAGACTGCCTCTGTCTTGTTAGATCAAAAGAAGATGACAGTCTGTCGCAAAACTTCCTGTCTCGGGCAGTCTTGGCGAGATTGTAGGCACACAGCACATGCATAGCAGAATTCAGATTCCGCGTGCTCCACTGAGTGTCCGCATGGGTAGTTGTGTCATGTGCAGATCCTGTACTGTTCTGTACTCATACTTGTATTTGTCTCTCTATATATAAACAACAACAACATTTATTTATATAGCACATTTTCATAAAAAAAAATGTAGCTCAAAGTGCTTTACAAAATGAAGAATAGAAAAATAAAAGACAGTTATAAAATAAAATAAGTCAACATTAATTAACATAGAATAAATAAGGTCCGATGGCCAGGGTGGACAGAAAAAAAAAAAACTCCGGACGGCTGGAGAAAAAAAATAAAATCTGCAGGGATTCCAGACCATGAGACCGCCCAGTCCCCTCTGGGCAATCTACCTAACATAAATGAAACAGTCCTGTTTGTAGTTAGGGTTCTCACGGAAGGATTTGATGATGATGGTCACTTAGACTTATGGCTTTCAGTCCATCAATGTTGGAGCATCATAATGCTTTGAGTAGGTGGTGGTGGCGCAGGAAACCGGAAAAAAAAACAGAAGAGAGAGTAGTGGTCAGTATGGACTTTAGAGCCACTATGAATAGTTATTATGATGAATTGAACATACAGAGTATCAGTATTAAGTTAAAGTGAAGTTATGAAAAGGCCATGTTAAAGTAATGTGTTTTCAGCAGTGTTTTAAAGTGCTTTACTGTATTAGCCTGGCGAATTCCTATTGGCAGGCTATTCCAGATTTTAGGTGCATAACAGCAGAAGGCCGCCTCACCACTTCTTTTAAGTTTAGCTTTTGGAATTGTAAGGAGACACTCATTTGAGGATCTAAGGTTACGATTTGGGATATAGGGTGTCAGACATTCCGATATGTAAGATGGAGCAAGATTATTTAGGGCTTTATAAACCATAAACAGAATTTTAAAGTCAATTCTGAAAGTTACCTCTAACATCTTACTTTGAAGTAGAATATTTTTGGCTGTTTAAGGTGCGTTTTTTTTTTTTATATACAGGTATTGTCAAGCTTGGATCGCAGAGTTGCATGAGAGACACAAAGGTGAGTTCAGGTTTCTTCTTTTGGCTGCTCCCATTAGGGGATGCCACAGCAGGTCATCTTTTTCCATATCTTCAGGTTTCCAAAGAACAATACAGGTACTTCATTAGTAAATATAGAAGGCAGCTCCAGACACAAAGCAATCGTCCTACTTTAGCTCTCATCTTCAGATCTGAAGAACACCAGCGGCTCAGGATGCCCGCTGTAAGCAGACCAGGAGAGTGTGAGAAAGAGCAGGTCAAAGCCCGATGTTAAATGTTCTAAACATCATGCGACCAGCACGTTAAGCCTGATGCTGCAGAGCACAACCAATTACTTTGCCCTCAGTTTACTGTTTACCAGTCACGGCAGAGCTGCTGCAGAGCTGTCCTTGCACCACTGCCGTTAGAGAAGGTGAATTGCTGGCGGTCCTGGTCAAAATAGTATCGTATTTTGCTCAAATTCGTTATAACAAAATTTCATAAAATACTTTTATGGTCCGATGAATTTCATTACAACAGGATTCCACCAATATACAGTATACAGTATCTACTTACAGGAGTGAACAAAACTAGTTTTACAGTTGTAAGTATGTGAAACAGAGTTTTTTCTAAAATTTTTTATTTAATTATTATACTTGACTTTTTGGCTTCTTTTTTATCTTCTAACTATAATTATTGAAGTGAGTTTAGCAATCATAACCTGCATGCCTTTTTCCATGCAGACATTCTACCTTTGCCCACCCCTTTATTACATACATCTGGAAACACTGATCAGTCAAACATTAGAACCACCTCCCTAAAATTGTGTAGGCTCCCCTCATGCCGTCAAAACAGCTCTAACCCCTCGAAGCATGGACTCCACGAGTCTTCTAAAGGTGTGCTGTGGTTTCTGGTACCAAGATGTTTGCAGCAGATCCTCCAAGTCCTGTAAGTTGTGAGGTGAGGCCTCCATGAATTGGATTTGTTTCTCCTGCACGGCCCACAGATGCTCGATCAAAGTCACATCTGGAGAATTTGGAGACCAAGTAAGCACCTTGAACTCTTTGTCACGTTCCCCAAGCCATTCCTGAACATTTTCTGCTTTATCCTGCTGAAAGACGTCACTGCCATCATGAGATACTTTAACCAAATAGGGGAGTAATTGGTCTGAAGTAGTCTTTAGGTAGGTTGTGTGTGTTAAAAGTAAAATCCTCATGAGTGTCAGGACCACAGCTTTCCTAGAGGAACACTGCCAGAGGCTCACACTGCCTCCACTGGTTTTCCTTCAATAATGCATCCTGCTGCCACCTGTTCGCCAGGTAAATGACACACATGCACACACCCAACCATCCACATGATCTTAAAGAAAATGGGATCAATCAGAGCAGACCACCTACTACCATTGCTCCATGGTCTAGTTGTGACATTCGCGTGCCAGTGGCTCTGCTGTCCCATACTCAATATGCTGTGATGTCCTGTGTGTTCTGATACTTTAACTCCATTCACTACAGTGACGTGGTCCCCGCTCTCCAGGCTATTACCTCATACGGGTTCTGGACTTGCATCAAGTTGCCTTATCATATCAGAAACTCTTTTTCTTTTTAATTTTGAGCAACTTCTCTTTTAGTGTTCATCTTTTCCTTTTATAATTAGAACTATCCATACAAGTATTCTGAAGGTTGTTTTACACTGAAGCTTCTGCAGTAAGCTCCAGTAAGCAAATTGTGTTATTTTCCCACAGATGATGTGGACACTGTTGACTGCTCTGACATTTCTGCTGCTGAGTGATGTCTGCTCAGATTCTGCTTCTATGGCTTCTCCTGTCAAAAACCTGGAAAACATCACAGAGGTGCCAGAAGCTGAAGCAGGTGAGGTTTGCTGAGGTGACAATGACAGGGCCACTTCTACACATAACAATTGGAGTGCAGACTTTCTGAAAAGGGGTCTTCCGTCATCTTCAGTAAAACTCCAAATAACATTGTGAAACACAGGACAGAAAGGTCATTGGGTGATGAGATGTAGATAAATTGGTGAAGATCAGTGATATATAGTAAGGTCGCTTGAAAAGTGAAAAATCTGTGGTCCGGCCTGCAACAGCAGAGGTTGGACCCTCTACACAATTTGTTTTAAAGCAACCTTCCTCAATCCTTTAAAATCAGGACAATTAAAGCAGATGGTCTTGCAAAGTCCATGCTGTGCCTCGACGCATGCTGTGTGTCACATGAATGTAAGACTACACGACTGGTGGTCTTAAGGCCATGTCACATTAAAAGACATTTGAATCTCTTTTCAGTTGCAGAGTTGCAAAACCTGTGTGTACAAGCGCGTAGGTTCAAAGTGATTTGAGATTTGTAAGGGAATTTGGCATAGTAAGCGGGTTTGATAGAGTTTTAGAAATCCAATATTTTTATTTTCATGTGTGTATTGTAATGTATGGCACACAAGGACTGGCATCCCAGCCGGGATTGAATAAAGATCCTTACCCAGCCTGGAAGCCAGTGCAATGGAAGGACAGGGGGAGATGAACACTGCTGAATATTTTCTCCACCAGTACACCAGATGCTAGTCTCCCTAAGTTAGGATTCCCACACAGACACCCACAGAGCATGCTGGGATCTATAGTTCCATAGAGGGAGCTGTTCGGATTCATAGTCCCTTCTTTCAGAGACCTCTGGTCAACCCAGAAGCACTTCCAATGGGCTATGCCCTAGCACTGGAAGTACTCCCAGGTCATAGATAATAGATGCCATTCGATTTCATCAAGGCGAGACGGAGTCTGGTAGAGGAGCTTGATAACGCTCGTCTGGGAAGTGACGAAGAGAAGGGAGAAGAAAACGTTTGATTTGCTGTGCTTCATTGGGAAAAAGGAAAAGAAACCTTTTAAATGTATTTTAAGAAGGTTTAGTTCCACGCGGGACTGTTTTTGTGGGTCAGGCACAGTGGCGTAGTGGTAGCGCTGCTGCCTCGCAGTAAGGATACCTAGGTTTGCTTCCCGGGTCCTCCCTGCTTGGAGTTTGCATGTTCTCCCTGTGTCTGCATGGATTTCCTCCCGCAGTTCAAAGACATGCAGGTTTGGTGCTTTGGCATTCCTAAATTGTCCCTAGTGTGTGCTTGGTGTGTGGGAGTGTGTGTGCCCTGCGGTGGGCTGGCGCCCTGCCTGGGGATTTGTTCCTGCCTTGCACCCTGTGTTGGCTGGGATTGGCTCCAGTAGATCCACATGACCCTGTGTTACGATAGAGCAGGTTGAGAAATGCCTGACTGACTGTTTTTGTGTAGTTGTGTCTAGGGGTTTTTGGCTCAGTGGCTCCCCCTGGTAGTCGCAGTATGCTGGTTTTGACTTTTGAGCATAAGCTTGATGGGATAGGCTCCAGCTGCCCAGAGGCCCAGCTCTTGATAAGAGGTTTAATATGATGGATGGATGTTTTTTGAGAAACTGAGAATAAATAAATAAATTAAATAATTAATAAATCAAGCCGCTGAATATGGTAATTTGTTGTCAAGAAATTTCAGTAGGGCTCTGTAAAAGACCAAAATCAAAAGACAAATTACAAAGTCAAAATACTACCTTGACACTTAAACTGCCAAAACCGGCTTTGGTCGAGACCTAGTGCAATTTGCCAGCATGCCGGAGCCAAGTATATTCGGAAACGTACATTCATTGAACGCCGCAACCGGCTAAAGTCGCATGCCGAAGCTGATCAGTCAGTGCCTTACATTCGTTGAGCAGCCAGCTCATGACCACTGGTGTCCCCTGCAGCACTGCAGCATCACTGTCCCTGGCATTCAGCTACTGCACTAGACTAGCCTGCAAGCATCAGCATTGGCATCTGTGTGTTTACATGCAGCCAGTTCAAGCGCAGTTGGCTCGGTGATTTACTGAATTTCATCAATGGTGTCAATTGCACCTTGTACATTTAATAATAAACTGTTGCAGTAGTTTTTTAATAGTTTTTAAAGTTCATTGGAAGTGTGTAAAATGATCAGTGTTGCAGTAACTGTGATGCTCTTTGCATGAAAAAAGTGTTCTTTTAATATTTCACATTTTCTTTGTGAATTGTGATGTTTATTTAAAAAGTGCAGCAAAAAAGCATTTGGTGTCCAGGGGTGCATTAACCCCCAAGTATGTGGCAGTTTAAGAGTTAAAGTTCAGATGCTAAAACTATCCATCCACCCATCCATTATCCAACCCGCTATATCCAACTACAGGGTCACGGGGGTCTGCCGGAGCCAATCCCAGCCAACACAGGGCGCAAGGCAGAAAACAAACCCTGGGCAGGGTGCCAGCCCACCACAGGAAGCTAAAACTAATAAATTAATTATACTAACTAAAAAAGTTAAACACATGGCATGCAAGAGGTTTGTTTTCCCATACAAATCTAGAAGCAGGAATGAAAGGCTTACTGTACCGCCATCTTTTATAGGTTTATCAAGTTGTTATTGTGACATGTACAGAAGGCAGTGAAATTCCTATTTTCATGTGCTAATTAACACAAAACATGAGTGTTGGGTGAGATGACATAATAAATCACATGACATACCAGCCTGTAAACTGTATGGCCACACCTTGCAATCCGAGAATATAATGTCGGCACAAAATCTTGCACAACATGGCAGCCAAATTGATGGCATTTTCTTAATGATAACTTGCACAAGTACTTTACAACCAAAAGTTAAATTTTCAAAATATTCAAATGATTTAGAGCAGAGAAATGACAGCCATAATGCAGATTCAGTGAAATCACTGGACTCCGTTTAATTTTTTTCTATTTCTTCTTATCTCCACAGAAGAGTTGTCTGTTATTTCAGTTCTTAAAGAAGTCGCTTCCCCACCGGATCTCAATTCCAGCTTCATGTTGCAGAACACATCACCTCAGCGGAGGTCACTTGATTCAACTTCAGTCTTTGGCAGCACCATTAACCTGCAGTGGGTCCCCTTCACAGGTTTTGTTCCCAAATACAGGGTATCCATCTGGAATAGTTATGAATCACGCACAGACTATGTCTGTAAAGTCAAATGTGAACCTGGATTCTACAACCCGAGTAAAGGTTCAAGATGTTATTATGCTTATGGTGGAAAAGAGTATTATTCATATTCATTTGACTTTTTGGTAAACTGGGACAATTTTGAGCTTTTAGAGTGGGTGCCAGGATCATATGGCTCATATCCAGCATTAGCGGTCAAGGTCTGTGAAGGTTACGACGTCCTCGTTGGTAAAAACAAGTATGGCTTAGGTAAGGTGGTCCCAAAGCAAAGCAGCTTTTACTT
Organism: Polypterus senegalus; assembly: GCF_016835505.1. Classification (NCBI taxonomy): domain Eukaryota; kingdom Metazoa; phylum Chordata; class Cladistia; order Polypteriformes; family Polypteridae; genus Polypterus; species Polypterus senegalus. The sequence goes on from NC_053158.1 coordinate 105,464,247, forward strand.
GCCATGGGAGGGTTATCAGTATGCTTACTATTATTACGATGTCCTCTCCATCAACAAAGGATCTTACAGTCAGGAGGTCACTAATGTCATGTATGATACTAATAAGGCAAAAGTCCTTGAACTGCCTTTTGAAATGCTGAAGATGTCGTCATTGGACAACTATGAGTGCCAGAGCGTAAAGAGAACTGTAACTTTAAAGGGAACATCATTGAATAAGTATGAATGCCTGAGCATAAACAACATTTTCACCCATGACTTAACTACGGATGAGAACCACTGGGATATCCAGCGTTCAAAAATGTATGGAAAATCCATTATTTTCTCTGCTGGAATCCCTGAATTCCACTCTGGGTCTGTCAGTGTCTCCATTGAGACACAGTTCAGGACTACCTTGGGCAAGCCATTAAACATATCTGACCACTACAAAGTGTCTGTTGAAATGATTGTAGATCCTAGTCACTCCTGCAAAGTCAAAATTCTAGAAAAGAAGGTGACCGCCAGTATCCCTTTCACCGCCAGGCTGAGTCGCTTTTACTCGAGTGGCAATAGAGCAAGTACCAGCATTGTCGGCCAATATCATGGAATGCAGGCTGAGAATCTAAAAGCTGTGGTTGAGAAATGCGAGCAAATCCCCAATGCTCAACCCTGTCCATCTGAGGGATCTGGATAGGAAGTATCACAGTGACATTGTGGCATCCCTTAATTGGTGCACTTGCATTCACATGTAGCCTTGTAAACTTCTTAATGTAAATGAGCGTAAATGAATTGTCTGCACTGAACTGCTGTCTGTCTGTTCTTCCAATTAAAAAAATAAGATAAGAAATCTAAGTGTTCTGGTGTTGCTTGTTTCATTTTATATGGCATTCATAGGTGCTGTCTGTGGTTTAAGGGCAGTTGCCCCCCAGTATTAAACTTGGTAGAAATCTAAGCGCAATGGAGTGCTTGTAATTTTAGTGAATTCCCCCCCATAAGGTCAGAAGAAGAGACAGGTGGGGGGATGAAGCTGCAGGTAAAGTCCCAATCACATTGACATGATGTTTCCAGTGGTTTTCAATCATAGACTTTATTAACATAATCTTATGATTTGTCATCATTGGATGAACGGAACTCACTGAGTTTGTTATTGGATTGTTCTACTCTTGCATCCTTTAACTTCAAATACACAAAGAGGTAAAAGTGTTCATAAAAATCCAAAAATACACAAGAACCAATGAAGAATGATGCTTTTACGGCTTATTGCTTCTCAGTAGTCCACATAGGGAGTCACTATCTATGGCATGAAAAACAAGTATCATGAGGTTCATCATACTGGGCCATACCCCTCAGCCTCCAACATCTTGTGAGGAAAAATGGTGGTAATCTCCTCATGGTGGCTGCTCTGTACTGTATTTACTTTATTTCTAATAGCAGTAGAAGAAAATTGAGTAAAGTCTGGATATTCTGGTCCATCCTGCAGGGAGTTTGCATGTTCTCCCTGTTTCTGTGTGTGTTTCCTCCCACAGTCCAAAGATGTGCAGGTTAGGTGGATTGGCCATCCTAAATTGGCCCTAGTGTGTGATTGGGGTGTATGTGTTTGTTCACCCTACGATGCATTGGACCTGAACTAAACCTTCTTAAAATACATTTAAAAGGTTTGGATTGGCGCCTAGTCCATGATTTGGTCCTGCCTTGTGCCCTGTGCTAAGTGGGATTGGCTCCAGCACACCCATGATTCTCTTTAGGACTAAGTGGGTTGGAATATGACTGGACTGACTGGATATACTGCATATACTTTTAGAAAGTCAAGTCAAGTTGGGGAGCATGCACTGGTACAGTGCATTGCCGCACCCACTACACAACAAAACAACTCGGGATCCCGGTTTGCAACCCCCCAGGTAGACACGCGGTCCGGAAATGACCCTCTATCTGCCGCGTCCAGGTGTTATGTGGGCAACCCCTTGGTCTGGTCCAGCCACTCGGGCCCCCAGAAATGAGGATTTTACGAGCTGGATCACCCTCGGGGAAACGCGCCACATGGCCGTAGTGCCGTAACCGACGCTCCCTCACAATGCTTTTAGAAAGCTTACTTAAAATTATCAGCAAGCTAAAAAGAGGACATTATACTGGGCGTGTTTAGATCAGCAATCAGACTGATGCATGAGCTGCGCTCATCGACATCCAGATGAATTGGTCTCCCTCTTGCTAAAATATCTCGGTCTTTGATGGCGCACCCTCGGATGGTCCGTTATTTACAGCAAAAATACATGTGGGGATTCAGACCTTGTGACAATACAGACATATGATTGGTTAGCCTTCCAAGTGATGGCTGGCTCTACCCAAAAGCTTTGATCCTTCCATTTAACTGTGCAATCTCTTGCTGTCTCCCATTCTTTACATATTAAGTTATAAATTGTCTGGCCATTTTAAAAGTAAGAGTATGCTAAATTCCTTAGATAAGAAGACACATGCATTAAAAGTTATAAACTATTGGTCACAAGATCCACCACAAGAATGTACAATTATTAATCAAATGGATGAATGAATGTAAATATAGTTCGCTAAGGTATATTGCCATTGCACGTTAGCCAAATTACCTTTTGAGGTTCAGTAAATGCCTTTGTAAATTAGTTGGCTCCTTTACAGTTCATCATAGTTTGAGGAAAATTTTAAAACTTTATAACAGAAGAAATTTGCCTTTTCAAAGAAATCCTTATTTTTTCTCCCAGGAAACTGTCTTTGATAGTTGCAGAGCACCCCTGTGACCAACAGCCTGCCAAACCCAGTGACTTGTCCGGATTTTCTCTGAAGGCGCAGTGGCAGCTCAATGTACACGACAGCACACAACCATCTCTATTAAAAGTTATCTTTTATTCCATTTTAATTTTGCTAATACAAACAAATGTGGCGGTGCAGGTCCTACTCCATACTCCCTCTGCCCGTTTTGGAAGCCTCTTGAACCCAACACCGTCGGTAATGTTACACGATAAGCTGTGCAAATGGGAACAAAACACTTTTGGAGCAAAGGGAAGGTGCAAAGTGCTTTTATTAAAATAAATGACCAAATAAATAGTGCAGTGCTCAAAGTTAAGTAAACAATCTATAAAACAAGGTGATGAAAGTGGAAGTTAAAATCCAAAAAAAAAAAAAAAATCTTTTAAAACGAGGTTAAAATCCAACAGACTGAAAACAGTGCCTTGTTTTAAATACCCGGTGCCTTCTTCCTTCTAACTGGCAGCTCTCTTGCTTATCCCAATGGGCTTTGCAACGGGGGAGTCACCCAACCTGCAGCGGACCTTCTCCTGGTCCGATTGCCTTCTGTCCCTTAGCACTGTACGGCTACTTTACTGGACTAAGACTTAGGTTCCCCAATGGCCAGGGTGCTCACTCTGAGGCTCACTCTCCAAAGTCTCCTTAACTCCTGCTGCCTTCTATGGCCTTACGTGGCAAATCATCCTCAAAACTGCTAAACTGAAGTGATCGCTTCTTTCTGCCCCGGCCGCAGACTGTTGGCCACACAGTCCTCTTTAGGGTTTCTTCTCCTAGCTGCCTACCTTCACCAGTGAACTTGCTCAAATTCATTTGCACTAGCTCTCCACATCCTTGTTTCTCCCCTCCACACTCGTGCTTTTCCTTATTATAATGGAGACGTGGCACAGGTGTGGTGATTAGCAGCTCCCTGCATCAATTACAGACACCTGCGATCACACACCTGTGCACTTCAGTGCTGAATCCCCCATGCCCGCATCACGCCCGGGAACCGCTCCAGCCACACTACCACGACCCCTCTTTAAGCCACAAGTGTGACGATTATTTATTTAAAAATCAGTCATCCATTTAGAGCCGTGGACATGCTATACCACAGCAAACTACAATCAACTGTAAAGAAGTTACATATTTACAAAAGCATTTAAAAGACCCTGGACAGCAACATATCTATGCATTTGCACTCTTCCTTCCTTTTGGTTAATAATCATACAACCCCAAATCAGAAAAATTTGGGACAGTATGGAAAATACCGATAAAAAAAAAGAAAAAATCATGATGATAATGAAATTGACTTTTCTTTCATTGCAGACAATATGAACCCATGATTTTCCATGTTTTGTCTGCTCAGCTTCATTTCATTTGTTATTTGACGTCCATTCCTGCATTTCAGGCCTGCAAAACATCCCAAAAAAACTGAAATTAAGTGAAACAGAGAAACTAAAACTAAATAAAAATTAAAATCTGTGATATGTGAACAAACTAAAATGGGAATGAAAATTGAGTGAAAATGAAATAAACTGAGCGTTCAGTTATGTTGCGCTGTTCACTATGCGGTGACCTTGTACCTTGGGCCTGCTATAGTCCCGTGAAGGACCATTGTTTGTTTGTTGAGCACATTTGGCTCGTCGGGTTGAAGCAGTAAGCACGTGTGGATGATGATGGCGAGTGACATGTGGAAATACTTTAATGACAGCGCAGATTATAATAAAAGCAATTGTAGCGTGCGCGAAGAAGAAAAAGAATGTGGTTTTTAGTAAGTGGGAAGAACATTACAAATCTGAGGGCTCATTTAGCTCGACATCTTCCAATGATTTTACAGTCGTGGCCAAAAGTTTTGAGAATGACACAAGTGTCAGTTTTCACAAAGTTTCCTGCTTCAGTTTTTTTAGATCTTTTTGTCAGATGTTTCTATGGTATACTGAAGTAGAATTTCGAGCATTTCATAAGTTTCAAAGGCTTTTAAATTACAATGACATTAAGTTTATGCAAAGAGTCCATATTCGCAGTGTTGACCCTCCTTTCTTTTTCAAGATTTCTGCAATTCACCCTGGCAGGCTCTCAGTCAACATGCTGGGCCCAATCCTGAAGGATGGCAGCCCATTCTTGTATAATCAGAATTTGTGGGTTTTTGTTGTCCTCCCGTCTCTTGAGGATTGACCACAAGTTCTCAATGGCATTAAGGTCTGGGGAGTTTCCTAACCATGGACCCTAAATTTCAATGTTTTGTTCCCCAAGCCACTTAGTTCTCACTTTTGCCTTATGGCTCGGTGCTCCATCATGCTGGAAACAAACAGACAGAAATCCACCAATTCTGACAAACTCCAAGCATTTTATGCAAGAATGGTCTGCCATCAGTCAGGATTTGGCCCTGAAGTTGATTGACAGCCTTCCAGGGTGAATTGTAGAGGTCTTGAAAAAGAAAGAAGTGACAGCACTGCAAATTATGACTCTTTGCATAAACTTAATGTCATTGTCATTAAAAGCCTTTGAAACTCTTGAAATACTTGTAATTCTACTTCAGTATACCACAGAAACATCTGACAAAAAGATTGAAAAACACTGAGGCAGCAAACTTTGTTGAAACCATTACTTGGGTCATTCTCAGAACTTTTGGCCACAACTGGAAGTGCATTAGATGAGGAAAACAAGACTAAAGCTGAGAAGACAAAGAGAGGAGGTAAGCAATATTCAGTCTGCTTGAGGATCTTGTCTGAGCTCCAGCATCACAGACGTTTATTGAGCGAATATTTTCACTGTGTTGCTATCTGCGCAATGGACTTCTTTGCAACGTGAACAAATCTCTCAAAATGTGTGCTTGTTTAAAGCTTAACAGCAACGTGCTTGCAAAGACTGGTCTCTGGGGTTGAAACATTTGATCTTGCTGACTACACTTATTGGGCCACTTCATATGTCTGAGAGATAGATAGATAGATAGATAGATAGATAGATAGATAGATAGTCAAGCTGTGTTCAACGGCATTATGAACTGTGAGTGTATTTTGTTGACTGAAACATAACTTGCATTGAAATATGTGTAGGCCGGCGTTTGTGGGCTTGCAACCAGAAAAAAAACTAAAATTGTACTAATATATAAAATGGTCAGAACTAAATAAAAATGTTGACTCCACTGAAAACTAGAACAAAATTAAAATACAAATTAATTTTATAAAATAAAATTTGAAACTACAGTACAATTACAGTCATATGAAAAAGTTTGGGAACCACTCTTAATTCTTTGGATTTTTCTTTATCTTTCCCTTAGCTTTCAAAGTAGCAACTTCCTTATAATATATGACATGCCTTATGTAAACAGTAGTATTTCAGCAGTGACATTAAGTTTATTGGATTATCTGAAAATATGCAATATGCATCATAACAAAATAAGACAGGTGCAAATATGTGGGCACCCCTACAGAGATATTACATCAATACTTAGTTGAGCCTCCTTTTGTAAATATAACCGCTTCTAGACGCCTCCTATAGCCTTTGAGTGTCTGTATTCTGGATGGAGATATTTTTGACAATTTTTCCATATAAAATCTCTCCAGTTCAGTTAAATGTGATGGCTGCCAAGCATGGACAGTCTGCTTCAAATCATAGATTTTTGATGATATTCAAGTCAGGGGACTGTGACGGCCATTCCAGAACATTGTACTTCTCCCCCTGCATGAATGCCTTTGTAGATTTCAAACTGTGTTTTGGGTCATTGTCTTGTTGGAATAACCAACCCCTCCGTAACTTCAACTTTGTGACTGATGCTTGAACATTATCCTGAAGAATTTCTTAATATTGGGTTGAATTCATCCAACCCTCAACTTTAACAAGGGCCCCAGTCCCTGCACTAGCCACACAGCATGATGGAACTTCCACCAAATTTGACAGTAGGTAGCAGGTGTTTACCTTGGAATGCAGTGTTCTTCTTCCGCCATGCAAAACGCTTTTTGTTATGACCAAATAACTCAATTTGTGTCTCATCAGTCCAAAGCACTTTGTTCCAAAATGAATCTGGCTTGTCTAAATGAGCATTTGCATACAACAAGCAACTCTGTTTGTGGAGTGAGTGCAGAAAGGGCTTCTTTCTCATCACCCTTCCTTACAGATGTTCTTTGTACAAATTGCTCTGAATTGTAGAATGATGTACAGACACACCATCTGCAGCAAGTTGTTCTTGCAGGTCTTTGGAGGTGATCTGTGGGTTGTCTGTAACAATTCTCACAATCCTGCACATATGCCGCCACTGTATTTTTCTTGACCTGCCAGACCTACAGGGTTTAACAGCAACTGTGCCTGTTACCTTCAATTTCCTGATTACATTCCTTACAGATGAAACCTCTGAGATAGCTTTTTGTATCTGATACTGAACACTCTTTGTTTTCAGATCTTTTGAGAGTTGCTTTGAGGATCCCATGCTGTCACTCTTCAGAGGAGAGTCAAAGGGAAGCACAAATTGCAATTGACCACCTTAAATACCTCTTCTCATGATTGGACACACCAGTCTATGAAGTTCAAGGCTTAACAAGCTAATCCAACCAATTTGGTGTTGCAAGTAATCAGTATTGAGCAGTTAAATGCATTCAAATCAGCAGAATTACAAGGGTACCCACATTTTTGCACAGCCAGTTTTTCACATTTGATTTAATTTCATACAATTAAATACTGCTTCACTAAAAATGTTCAGAAAACACCCCAGTACTCACATGTTCCTTGGAAATGAAAGACATACCATGGTTATCTTTTTTGTTGAAAGTAGAGTAAATTATTATGCAGGCTGAGAGGGGATCCTAAACTTCTTCATATGACTGTAATTTCAGAGCTGAAATATCACTGATTTCAAAAAAGGCATGACAACAGGTGATCGTAATCAGGATTGGGTATCCACGAAAAGCTGAGTCTTTGAGGAGAAAGATGGACAGACACATGCGTGAGAAAATGATTGAAATATTTCAACACAATGTTCCTCAAAGAAAGATTGGAAGGGATTTGCATATTTCATCCTCTACTGTGCATAACATCATTAAACAATTTAAGGAGACTCAGTGCGTAAAGGGCAAGGATGCAAGAGTAAGCTGAACACTAATGATCTCCGATCCCTCAGACGCCACTGCATCAAGAAGTATCACTCATCGATAGCTGAAAGAACCACATAGGATTACAAGGCCTGATGACTTTGGCAAACGTTTGTCAAGCACCTACAAGATAGGGTTCCATTCACAAACATCACTGCAAACTTTACTTTGCAAAAAGGAAGCCTCATGTTAGCCATGTCCAGAAGTGGTGTCGACTTCTCTGGGCTCAGAGGCATCACACAGTACAGACAAACATGTATTGTGCAGTGTTCAAGATCTCTTTAACAAGAAATGGACACCGTGTGCTCCGGACCATCGAGACTGTTCTCTGCAGCAAGTCTAAAAGCTTGCAGGGCCTGTCTTGGTATGGGGTTGTGTCAGAGCCCTTGGCAAAGGTCATATATATTTCTGTAATGGCTGCATTAATGTAGAAAAGTACAATGAGATTCAAGAGCAACATATGCTGCCATCAAGACTACGTCTTTTCCAGGGACGTCCATCCATTCCTCTGCAGGATCATGTAAGACCACAGTCTTCATACATAACAAAAGGCATGGCTGTGCAAGAAGATGGTCCAGATACCAGACTAGCCTGCCTGAAGTCCTCGCCTGTCCCCAGTTGAAAATGCGTGGAGAATTTTGAAACAAAAAATACGTCAAAGACAATCCTGTACTGTCGCACACCTTAAGATATGTTTGCAGGAAGAATGGGACACAGTGACACTTGAAACAATAACAACAACAATTTATTTTTTGTATAACCCAAAATCACACAAGGATTGACACAATGGGCTTTAACAGGCCCTGTTTTTTGACAGCCCCTAGGCTTGACTCCCTAAAATTACAAGAAGAAAACTCTCCAAAATTAAAACCTTTGTAGACAAAAAAATGGAAGAAATCTTGGGAAAGGAAATTCAGAGAAATACCCCTTTTCAGGTAGGTTGTTTGGTGTGCAACGGGTGTCAAAAAATGAGGTAAATGCAAACCAATACAAAGAACAGAACACAAGTATTTCTCTTCACAGATCTAGATGGCCAATCTAACATGGCCACCTCAGGAATACAATACAACAGTACAATAATAACTACAAGTACAGAGCAAAATGCAAGACTAGATGATATCACAGATGAGGATTCTGATTTGTTCAGTCCTGGAGACCTCGGCCATCAAGCCGCTTCCCCTTACTGGCCATTCAAGTTTCAAGGTTGCTTTATTCAGTCAGGTTTACACAAGAAAATATGAAATTTGCCTTCTCAGTTGCCACCAATAACAACACAGAATGAAATGAAATAAAACAAACAGACAGAAGACAGGTTAAGGTGAGGCAGTTTGATAATGCGTATTTACACCAAAATTGTTACAGGATACAAACCTTAATCATTTTCTCCGATATTCCTTATTAAAAAGTTGTATGGCAGTAGGAAGAAAGGAAATTCTGGAGAGATTTGTGCGGGTTTTCAAAGTGATTCTCCTTCCTGATTTACTGAAGTGAAGCTCTACACATAATGGATGTCTGTCATCATTTGAGATTACTTCCAGTTTCTTTAACATTGTCCTCTGACACACACTTGCCACATCATCTACCTTAATCTTAATAACGTTTTACATTCAGAATAAGAAAGTTTTTATTACACCAGTTTACCATACAGTCCTCTTGATTTAGATAGTGGCTTTCACCCTTCCCAGGTATGCATCCTATGAGCTGGGTGTCTAATTGTTAATGGAGCAGTGGTCACTGTTCTGTCTCAGGTCACTTGTGTGCAGAGTAAATAGCAATGGTGATAAGACGCACCCCTGCGGACTTCCTGTGTTTGAATGAATGACTTTGGAAAAAACATCCTGTATCTTGATTGTCTGTGGGCGATTTAAAAGAAAGTCCTGAATCTGTAATGTGATAAATGGGTTTACATTCAAACTATTCAGTTTTCCAGTCAGTATGTGAGGCTGTAAGGCATTGAATGCTGAAGAAAAATCAAGAAATAGTGCTCTAACATATGTACCAGACTGATCAAGAAAAGTATAGACATGATGTAAGAGAACAAGCAGAGCATCGTCCACACTGCTGGTTGCACAGTAAGCACATTGGTGGTACATTCCACAGCTGAGTCAGTGTTGGGCCGGCCAATCAGAAGAAAGGGCTTGTCTTTTTATTAAGGTGGATAGTTAGACCTGGCGATAGCAAGAGATTGCAAAGACAAGTATTAGACTCAAAACTTTTGGGTTGAGCCACACATCACCCGAAGAGCTAGCCAGTCATATGTCTGTAATATCATATGTCCCTGAACCCCTCATGTATTTTTGGACATACATGCTCTGGCCCATCTGAAGGACCAAAAAGGGACAGACTTCAAAGACAGAAATACACTACTCTTCAAATCTGTGGTCATCATGACATTTTCATAGTTTTGGTAGAAACTGATACATTTTTGTTATCAATAAATACCCTTAAATTGGTTTTAAAATATGGCCAAGGCATTACTAGTGTGTAACGTAAATGACAAATACTGCTGAAATTACTGATTTTTAATGTGACTCCCTTTGCTCATCCTTAATTAGTACTGTGTAAATAATAATTGAGTATTAGAGAAACCTTTCCAATTGCATTAGGACCTCTGTCGGTCCTCAAACTCCAACCAATTTCACTCCAACCAGTTGCTTAATTAGGTTCTGAGTCTTGTCGTTAATTAAACTCATTCTTTAATTCCATGGCTTGTTGTTGCGATCATTGTACAATAGCAGACATTTTGAAATTGTTGATTTTTTTCTTTTCTTTTCTAAGAGCACCGTTCAAATGTTTTGGGAACCTGAGCAGATCAACATTCCTGAGACCTCCACCTTTTTATTTTCAGATTTTGTATGATGGTCACAGCTTGCTGGTCATGTTTTTGCTCATTTTATATCTCATTATTGTCAGTCAGTCATTACCCAACCCGCTACAGGGTCATGGGGGGCCTGCTGGAGCCAAACCCAGCCAACACAGGGTGCAAAGCAGGAACAAAACCCTGGGAGGGCACCAGCCCACCCCAAGGTACACACACCAGGGACAATTTAGAATCACCAATGCACCTAACCTGCATGTTTTGGACTGTGGGAGGAAACCCAAACAGACTCGGGGAGAACATGCAACCTCCAAGCAGGGAGGACCAAGGAAGTGAACCCAGGCCTCCTTACTGCGAGGCAATAGCGCTACCACTTGTTTCCTTAGGAGGCATTAGCTCTCCAGAAATTTGTTCTTTTGAAATTGCGGCATGTTAAGTAACCGAAAAAGATAGAAATATGACAGAAAAGGCGATATCCTTCCCATCGTGATTACGGTGGTATAAGAATCACATGAGAAAAATATACTTTAGCTTACTTTTACTGACTGTTTAACTTGGTTACAGACGGGAAGCTTATGACAGACTTTTATCAAGGTGGGAGTCTTGATCTACGCAGTCTGCAATTTTTCGTCTCCACACTGAAAGGGTTTTCCGGACGGAGGACATAATCTTCCTTCCGACAGCTTCAAATTATTTGACTGCTTGTCCATGTATTTATACTGTTGTCTCCATGTGCATGGCCCTCTCTGGTCTCCAAACAAGGAAAGTAAGGATTCAGTTTCATCTCAGGAATAGTACAATGCCCCTCTCTGGTCTCCAAACAAGGACAGTAAACTCAAACCCCACTACTAACAAGAATAGCATATAGCTCACACTGCAGTTTTATCCCATTCTCTCAACAAGGAAAGAAGATTTTGTGCTGACAGAGGACAGAAGTATACTATTCTATCTTTAGGCTGACTATACAATCCTCCAGGTGTCTTTGGCTATCTAGTCTATGCTTGGCGAGCAATTCTAAAGGCTGAGCCCAGGTTTACCATACTTGGTCTTCCTGTATGAATGAAACTCATAACAGTGTGCACAGAGACAGTGACAATAACCCTTAGTATTATAACAAACTGAGTATAACAAACCACCCTTTGTCACTAGATCTGTGACAAAAAAAAAAAAACAATACTTGAAAGTCATATTCACAAAGTAAAAGGTATTTGATCCCCCGTCACAGTGCAGACATTTTAAGATCATTTGTGGAAATGTGAGATGTAGTACCACTATAGCTTCTGTACCAGTAATCTAATGCCAGCGCAAACATTAACAAAGACAAGTTACAGTACATTTGGACAAACAATTACATTTAACATGGTGTTACCAAGTGGTGATCATTGTATCTCATCAATGGTGTTAGTGGAGATTTTTTCCCTGTTATGTCTTACATAGTCAGTGTTGTATCTACATATTTCTGTATTTATGCAGTGGATGACATAGCATCAGATTATATTATAATCCTATATAGCATCTTGATGGATTACACTATTCTTTGGCACTCCTAACATTTCTAGCTTCAGTATGTTGCTAGATGTGCCCCACCCTTTGGTGTCTGATCCCTTTATGAGTTACAATAGTTGTAACATAACTCAGATGCTATTCTAGATCTCTTGCTATGATTAGTAATTGTTCTTAACTAATATTATTGCATAATTGGCCATTCACTATCTTTTATCCTCCCCAACTTCACTATCAGATGTTCTATTCCCTTTCAATTAACAATTTAACATCATCGATAAATCATACATATCCTCATACCTTTGAGCCCTTCTTATAACAGTTTCAAGGATATTCCTAAACTTTCTATATACATGCCTTGTCCAACCCAGTGGTTTGTTAACACAGTCTTTTACTTGGTGGCTTTGCAGATTGGTAGCTTTGCAGATCCTTCTGAACAAAGTGTGACTGCTTCAGGACACTAAAGTTTTTGTTATTACTGGAACAGAAAGTAAACAGTCCCTTTGCCATTAGGGAGCTCATGAGATATACACATGGCGACTATCCCGTTTTAGCAGAGGCACGCTTCCCTCTGGGCTAGCACTGTATTCAGTATTCATTCATGGGAGCCTTCAACAGTTGTCACATCACCTCAGTGGCACGCTTACAGCCTGTCCCTGCCAATGTCTGCCCATATCATGGCTTCAAATTTGAGTAGCTGGACTTACAATCTTTCTTTGGTTCTGCACTCCTTCCACTCTGGAAAAGCAAGTCGTTTCTTCACCAGCTATTCTCAGGTATGTGCAGCAGATTAAAAGTCATTAGTGCAGTACAGTCTTTTGTAAATCTTCATTTGTGTACACCACCGTTTCTTCATTGATAAAACTTTACCACTGAATGGAGAGGCTTTAACCACTAAAGTGAGTGGCCAAACTAAAATACTTGCTAGGCTAACTAAAGAAGGGTGCAAAGTATAGCACATACATAACATAAAACAATTCTTTATCAATCATATGTATAATAAAATACAGAACTATTAATGACACTTCTAGACCCGCAGTTCAAGTCTCATATCATAAATAACAGAGATAAATTAAATACGGCACATTATTACATTGAAACTAGGCTAATGAAAATGTTTCTTTAGTAGACTAATACACTAATCAATACATTACATCAGTTATTCATTACAGATGACTTAAAGTATAACAGGAGGTTACATATTTGAATTTGAGTGTTTTCCTTTTTTTGTCTAAAACAAAAAAAATATCTTATAACATCTACACCATAACAACCAGTAGCTCATCTTATTAAGAGGCAAATCTTTTAAATGTCTAAGATTTTACAGCAGTTCATGTAGACTAATGGTTCTAATGTATAACTAGCTATGTGCATTATCACTGAACATTAACCTTAATATATTGATGTAATAACAAATCTTTATAAAATGAATCACTTAACAAATACCAATGCATACATGTATTTAAATTCTAATACATTTTGTAATTACTGAAGTGATAATAATAATCATTTGTTATACATCAAAATATGTAAACCCTCTACCCCAGGGGTGGGCAAAGCCAGTCCTGGAGGGCCTCAGTGGCTGCAGGGTTTTGTTCTAACAGTTGCTTAATTAGAAAGCAGTTCTTGCCAATAATTTAAGTTCATGGCATGTTAGTGCTTTAACTCTGCCATGTCAGGTAATTCTCATATCCTAGACCTTTTTCCCCTTTCTAAGGATATCATCCAAATAATTTGAAGGCTAAAATGGATTAGTAATTCTCAGTTCTCACCTTTTCTCTCTTCACTTTCCTTCCAAGTATTTAATTAAACTCAATAGTGCATGATAAATACACACAGGTGTAAATGATAACAAGCAAAATGGAGAAATGCTGGTCTCTTTTGTCATTTGCATGTTATTGCTAATAAGGAACAATTAAAAACAAAGAATACAGCTGTTTAAGACTAAAATAAGCAATAAGGATTCAAAATCTTAACAAGTGAGACAACTAAAGTGAAGCAGAAGCGTTACTTGAGCAATAAGTGCCTCTTATTAAGAAACTGGGTTGGAGCAAAAATCTGCAGCCACTGCGGCCCTCCAGGAATGACTTTGCCCACCCCTGCTCTATACTGTTTTTATAGGAGGACTAGAAAAAGAAATCAGTCTAGTTTTAATTTTTTTACATTTTTCATTTAAACATTTTACACTTGCACTAATCGTCATGCAAGGAAATAATTCCAATAGCTGCTGTTCATTAATTTATGATTGATAAACATTCACCACCCTTTGATTAGATTATTCCTAATTTCTCTGCCCAAACTTGCTATTAAGCTATTTCTTGCAGCTTGTATAGAAACATAGTTTGTGTTTTTCATCCGTTGGTCACTGGATTTGCTGAATCCGGAGAAAAAGAACATCTATAGATTTAAATTATACTTTTATGCTTATAATACTTTTCTTGAAATTCAGATTTTAAAATCCTTAACTCTTTGACTGACTGTTACAGGCTATTCCAAGATTCATCTGGTCAATAAGCCATGGCTTTATTTAAACTCTGCATCTGTTTGCAGGCTTCAAAAACATTCCAGGCTTCACTACCTAAGCACAGTCTGCATTACAAATATTCTTATGATCACTTTATCTTTACTTGCAGATATTCACATGTATATCTAATACAATTAAATTTGGATATGATCCACTATTACTATAACAATTATGTTCTTATGTTATTATATTATTATATGGGATGTCTCCCATTTTCTAGAGTTTTTTGGTTCACAGTTTTGATTAGTCAGCTGACGAACATAGAAAGACAGACTTACAAATGACATAAATGCGCATCTGCTACCCCAGACTCTGAATGAAAATAATTTATTCTTCTTTGCTAGATTCTAAATCCCACTTTATGCCCAAGCAAAATTACTTGGCTAATGCAGAAATTCATTCACAAACAAGCAGCCTTCACTCGTTTTAGTCATTTCAACATACAGTATGTCAGGGATGCCAGGGGCAACGACCCGGCCGGGACGCCGTGAGAGACCGGATGTGGGTCTGCGCCCTGGATCACATGGGGGCCACCATCCTGGTTGCTTTGGAGGCTACGGGTTGAGGGCATGAAAGCCCCACTCTGTAGGGGCCCGTGGTCACCGCCAGGAGACGCCCCAATGCCTTGGGGACCTGTTACCGCAGCACTTCCGCCACACCAGGAAGTGCTGGGGGGGGAAGAATTAAAAGGACACCCGGAGAGCCGTTTTTCCGGACGGAGGACATAATCTTCCTTCCGACAGCTTCAAAGGGTTTGACTGCTTGTCCATGTATTTATACTGTTGTCTCCACGTGCAGGGCCCCCTCTAGTCTTAGTGTGCACAGAGACAGTGACAATAACCCTTAATATTATAACAAACTGAGTATAACACCACTGCACCACCCCTCTCATTGTTTGGCTGCTAATTTAGGAAAAAGAAATAATTGAGGTCTGAGTCTTCAAGAGAAATTCAATTTAAATTAATTAAAAAGAAGTTCATTAGGAGAAACAAATCAGGTCACTAATTAAGAAAAGGGTTAGAATGAAAACCTGTAGCCACTGGGGCCCTCCAGGACTGGAGTTTGAGATCCCGGGTTTAAGGCTTTTTTTAATCTAATGCAGCATTTCTCAACCTTTAAGTATTTGTGAGTTTTCATAACAGTTTTAATTGCGCCCCCTAATTTTTTTTTAAAGGAACCCACTAATACCAATTTGTTCTTTTTTAATTAATGATATATCATAGATGCATATTTTATTATACCTACTTAACTTTTATCAACATTTATCTAACTCTAGATTTATTTTTCTAGCATCAGAATGTAGTTTAAGTTAATTTGTTTTGGTTTCAATAGATGTATTTTTCAAATTTTCAATTCTTGTTTTCTTTTTTCACATTTTGGTGCCCCCCTAGGGGGGCCCGCCCCACAGTTTGAGAACCACTGATCTAATGTGATTAGATAATCGTCACTGGACTGACGTCAATGGTTCACAGTTCACACCCACCATTAACATGACTTTGACAGCAACTTCAAGCGGAACTTCAGAAATTAAAGTAAATTTGGTTATTTCTTTAATGAAACACCCCTTCACAAATAATACATTTGAAGTAAAAAAGAAAACAAAGGAGCTTGGACCAGACTGACCTGACTAAAGAATTCCAGGCTGAGCTCACACACTGACTTTTTGCAGCTCTTGTGATGACCTTCTTGTTTGTTCTTTCAAAATGTTGCTATCGAAGCGTTGTGGACCACGAAGGGGATATGAGACCTAAGACATCTTTATAAACACATGCAAGTGCCATGAAAGTAGCCGCAGTAATCTAGACAGCAGCATTGTTTGGGTTGGCTTAGTATTGCTGAAAAGCTGGGTGAAGGCTACAGGATTGGCATTAGATGGCACAGCAAAGAGGTGTGAGTGGAGCTGTGAAGGCCAGCAGAAGGCGGAGTTAGTGGGATGACCCACTGGATAGGAGTCTCTACTGCCCCGTACAGGCTCTCCTCTCTTTTCACTACTGCAGCTCTCCTTTCATCTCAAGGATATTCAACGCATTTAAAAATCCTTTAAAAAAAAAAATCAGATGAGAAGGAATAATGGAACAGTCAGTCAGTCTTTCTCCAACCAGCTATCTCTTATCACAGGGGTCTGCTGGAGCCAATCCCAGGGCGCAAGGCAGGAACAAACCCCGGGCAGGGTGCCAACCCTCTGCAGGACACACACAACCACCAAACACACACTAGGGACAATTTTTGATCACCTATGCACCTAAACGGCATGTCTTTGGACTGTGGGAGGAAAACGGAGCACCAGGAGGAAACCCACACAGACACGGGGAGAACATGCAAACTCCACGCAGGGAGGACCCGGGAAGCAAACCCAGGTCTCCTTACGGTGAGGCAGCAGCGCTACCACTGCGCCACCGTGCCGCCCACATAATGGAACAGTCAAATAAAATGTGTCTTCATATTTGTGACAATGAGATATTATGACGAAGTTGTCATTCGGAAAAAACGGAAGCAGAAGACACTAAGTAGATATGGTGTATGTTAAAAATGTAGAATTTAGAGTAAACTGAAATGTTTTGAAATATTGGTTCATCAAATCCAACTTCATATTTACATTTCACAGGCGTGCCTTATAATCTGAGGCAGGTTAGTTTGGAGGTGTCATAGCCTACGTAATTACTGGGGCTCATCACTCATGAAGCTTTAGAGTTCAAATTTTCCCCTTGAGAGGACTGTGAAAAGGCAAAATAAACCCCCCATTGAGCAGTTAACTCTGGGCCAAGCGCAGACGACGTCTTTATTCAAAGTGGTCTGTTTAACATGGGAGCCACTGCATCACAGTGATATCTAGTTGGCTCAGAGGGAACTTAATTTGTGTGCCTCAACATTTCTGAGAAGTTTCGAAGAACAGAGGTGAGACCACCCTATCAAACTCACCAATCCTTCTCATCTCGGTTCTCTAAAATAGCATCAAGTCAAGAGCGTTTACCATAGAGAGGTCTGCTCAGTCCTCTGGGTAGCAGGATCACTTTTAACTCAAACGAGATCTTTGTGCTGCTACCATTCAGTGTTTTGTGGTCTCCTGTCAATCATCCTGGGTCTCTTTGTCTCTGACACTCTTCAAAAAGATCATGACCATGGCACCTGCAGCATAGCCGGCTCTTACTGTGATTAAGCATTTGGAAAATTCTGAAGGAAACACCAAAGATGATCTACTTGGCTTCTAATAGTTCAGGACTGAACAATAATGAAGCTCAGGTACAGAATATCTGCCTGAAAGGCTGATCCAAGTAATGTGAGTGAAGACATTTGGCAGGTGGTCCCACGACTAGGACTGAGTCTCATTGCAAAGGTCTTTGGTATATTGTGTATGGATGTAAAACATTAGAGAATTGTAAATCAAGCACGGCTAGAAACAACAAAAGCAATTAGGTTTGCTGATCTCAATGGCTGCTGCGATGGGCTCCATCTTCCTTTGACCCTGAATAGGAGTTTGCAAAAGGATGGAGGGATGGATGTTGAAATGGTTTTGAGAATGTTGTGTAATGCTGCCAGTGTTTTGGTTTTCCAGCTCCTTGTAGTTTATAATATTGTAAAGAGAACGTGGATATCATGGAACTGTTGCTGTGCTGTGACCCCACCAGGATGCCATTAGAACAGATGGCCACTGCTGCACTCACCTGCTGTTAGAGTTTTCAGACCTCCAACTTGAGAAGCTTCACCTTCCCAGTTTGAAACACAAGGCTGCTGTTGATTTGTTTGTCTGCAAATAAAAAGCATATCAAGGTAAAGTGTAAGCGTCTGTGAAAATGTGGGGCAAACCAAATGGATTGACAGTGTAACGGCCGACCCCTTACCCAGCCAGCAGCTACACTTCCAAGACATGTGGACTGGATAAATTACTGAGATGAATCTTATAAATCAAGCCGTACCTCTAACAAATAAAATTTTCCCCACCATCGACTGTTTACACAAGCACGCAAAAGCAGGTAGATATATATATATCTCTCCACCAAACTAACAACGTGACAACACCATATATACAATATCAAAACTCTCCCTTATCCCAGTAACATATAACAAACACAAAAAACGATGAATGAATACGGAAAATGTCAATGATAGTGAACTTGAGTCTGAGTATACAACTGTCCTGAATACGGATGACTGGCCAACAGATAAGTGATGTGTTTGAATTTCCTGGAAAAAATGGAGCAACCTCACCGTGAATCCTCTGCGTATGGTGGATAATATTGTGCAACTCCGAGGTCTCTGGCGATGACTGAATTGAAGTAAGTCCGGTGGAATGAAAAACAAACTGGTTACAAAAGCACGATGTGGAAAACAGCAGGTAAAGTCGGTTCGTTGTGGTGAAAATGTAATCTCCGTCTTTCTCCTCTCTTCCCCCATCTGTTCTCACCTGATTGTTTATATAGTAATGAGTCAGATGTAATTGATTGATTGATTATAAACAGGTGCTTTCCATCTTGGGGCTGTGGTTTCTTTCCATCATCCTTCCCTCTTGTATTTATGGGGATGACATTCACTGATGGCGATTGGTGCTGAGAGTATTGTGTTTGGAACTGTGTTTTTGTGTTTAATAAACGTGCGACTTTTATAAAGATGTGGTTTCCGACTGGTGGTGTCCGGGCAAGTCTCACAATGACGCCCAACATGGGGCCCTCTGCCTGCTCCATGGCGGGGACCCCTATAATTAAATTTTTGTGAGCTGCCCGATTCCTCAGTCGGCCACACACACGTGCACCAAGGATGTTCTCCAAATCGCCCTGAGGCCGTCAGCGATTCTCCAAGGCGTCGTCTTCCATCCGACAGGGGTGAGGAGTGACAGCCAAGGCAAGAGACAGGTGGATTCTCCAGTGTTCGTCATCGCCGGAAAGACAGCGGTAGGCACAACCATTGACGTGGCCGGAGGGATTTACCACCAGCTGAGGTGTGCCGATACTGACAGCGAAACCGGGATGGAGTCGCTAGAGGAAGGGGAGGATCTGCCACATCATGAGAAGCTGAAGCAGAAGGGCAGCAGCGAGTCTCACAGACCCCTCGGGAGAAAGGAGAAGATGGCGACTGACCGGAAGTCTCTCCCTGTGACAGGCGAGGGATTGGACGGTGTGTGCCGTGCTCCCGTCAAGGATTGGTTGGCGACAGGACTGGCAAGGGGAAGGTGATCGCGCCATAAAATACGTTACATCACGAGGCAGAAAGGCGCGGAGCTGGAATCTTTGGCTGGAGGATCCTGGCAGTACAGGTGAGTGACACCGGTACCGTAAACAAAAAGGGAGAAGCGAGCTAATCCGTCCCGGTATCATGTGGTTCCAGTGACCCAGTAACTGCATCTCCGATAGTGGTAGTGACGCAAAGTGTGTGGACGAAGACTTCAGACCAGACAGCAGGTGGAATTATAAAGCAGCTTTATTTTTCAGTGTCACAGTGAGAAAAGTTTCAGAAAAGCAGACAATCAATTAACATGACAGCGTCAGGGCTCTTCTGAACCCCGTCTGTTGGGTGGGGTCCAGTTTTATACCCCTAGAATGCGTGATTTAATATCATTATAAAATGCAACAGTCAACACATTTATTATACACAATCCTTGAGCCCCTTTAACGCCCCTTGTAAAACTTGATTTCTTGGCTCCTTTTGTTATGGCGTTCAGATCTAAGCTAAGGGACAACGTGATAAGGCAGACTTATGTGTGGAATGCATAGACCTCGAGTCCTTTGCACAAATATTTTTCTGTTTGCTAAAACAAAGCATGCTTTTACATGGTTTTGTAAAACTTACTTCTCAGACATGAATTAGTACAAGGGAACGAAGAGAACATTCGTCTTCCACAAGAGCTGATCACATGGAATGGGGAGAGGCAAGTGGATTTAAACCCTTTTTAGGGTGGGCCCAACCTCTATTATTGTGGGGGTCCTGAAAATTTAGCACTCCTCAAATTACCTCCCTGTACATCACCAATTTGAACATTTTATCTGTGTCTCATCATTCGGTGACTTCTCTCCTGTGCTTTCTGTGAGGAAGAAGGAAGACCCCTTTTCAGAAAGTCTACCCTCCAGCAGTTACGTGTAGAAGTGGCCCTGTCATTGTCCCTACAGCAAACCTCACCTGCTTCTGCTTCTGAGGCCTGTCTGGCAGGGTGTTCCAAGTGTTTTGGAGGAGAAGCCGGGGAAGCAGAAGGGGAGCAAAAGTCACCTTGCAGCAGAAATGTCAGAGTGGTCAACAGTATCCATGTCATCTGCAGGAAAGACCATGAACAGCTTACTGGAGAACACGGGGCAATGCATAATTCACAAACCCTGTATTGGATTATTCATATTATAAAAGGAAAAGATGAACAAGGATCATGACATTGCTCCAAATTTAAAAATATTAAGTTTTTTAACATGATAAGGCAGGTTGATGCAAGTCCAGGACCCCTTTAAGGTTAATAATCTGGGGAGTGGGGACAATGTCGCTATACTCAAAGGTTCAAAATGTGTCACTGGGATTTCAATTCTACACTTCATTATTTTGACTTGGTATCTTGAGGCCATTAGCAACACAGCTACATCAATTTAAAGTAACACTTTGTGATATGTCAGCCAGTGAGATATGTGGAAAATGAAAGAAGACAGCGCCAGCAACAGTGTCCCCTATTGTTGAGGGGTGGTACTGCTTACCTTGACATGTGTGACTGTAAATACTATGATGCCTGTCATTCCTACAGCTAGTGGTTTAAAAACATCTGTAGTAATAAAATGCATTGCATTTTTCAATCCAACAGATGGCACATCACAAACAAATACTGCTGTTTAAGTCCCATACCAAATGCCAACTAACAGAAATATATGCATTGTATATTTTTTAACAGATGGCATATCACAAACATTTGTAGGAATTTATTTTATTACTGCAAACATGTGTGATGTGCCATCTGTTTGAATGACAAGTGCAATTAAAACTTACTACTACAAGCATTGCAATGCATTACAACTACATTCCAATAGGCAGTTGACTGCAAACTCTGAGGTCTGTCTTGGTCACTGTACTATACTGTAATACACTTGTCCAAGAGCTTCTATCTTCTTTTTTTCTTTTTGACTGCTCCCGTTAGGGGCTGCAAAAGCGGATCATCTTCCTCCATATCTTTCTGTCCTCTGCATCTTGCTCTGTTATACCCGTCACCTGCATGTCCTCTCTCACCACATCCATAAACCTTTGCGTAGGCCTTCCTCTTTTCTTCTTTCCTGGCAGCTCTACCCTTAGCATCCTTCTAAATATACCCAGCATCTCTCCTCTGCACATGTCCAAACCAACACAATCTCTCCTCTCTGACTTTGTCTCCCAACCGTCCAACTTGTGCGGACCCTCTAATGTACTCATTTCTAATCCTATCCATCCTTGTCACACCCAGTGCAAATCTTAGCATCTTTAACTCTGCTACCTCCAGTTCTGTCTCCTGCTTTCTGGTCAGTGCCACCATCTCCAACCCATATAACACAGCTGGTCTCACTACCATCCTGTAGACCTTCCCTTTCACTCTTGCTGATACCCGTCTGTAACAAATTACTCCTGACACTCTTCTCCACCCATTCCACCTGCCTGCACTCTCTCACCTCTCTTCCACAATCCCCATTACTCTGTACTGTTGATCCCAAGTATTTAAACTCATCCACCTTCGCCAACTCTACTCCCTGCATCCTCACCATTCTACTGACCTCCCACTCATTTATACACATGTATTTCGGTCTTGTTCCTATGGACTTTCATTCCTCTCCTCTCTAGAGCGTATCTCCACCTCTCCAGGGCCTCCTCAACCAGCTCCCTACTAATCGCTACAGATCACAATGTCATCAGCAAACATCATAATCCATGGGGACTCCTGTCTAATCTCTTCTGTCAACCTGCCCATCCATCCATCCAGTATCCAACCCGCTATAACCTAACTACAGGGTCACGGGGGTCCGCTGGAGCCAATCCCAGCCAACACAGGGTGCAAGGCAGGAATCATACCCTGGGCAGGGTGCCAGCTCACCGCAGTCAACCTGTCCGTCATCATGGCAAATAAGAAAGGGCTCAGTGGTGATCACTGGTGTAATCCCACCTCCAACTTGAATGCATCCATCACTCCTACCGCAGACCTCACCACTGTCACACTTCCCTTGTACATATCCTGTACAACTCTTATGTACTTCTCTGCCACTCCCGACTTCCTCATACAATACCACAGCTCCTCTCAATGCACCCTGTCATATGCTTTCTCCAGGTCCACAAAGACGCAATGCAACTCTTTCTAGGCTTCTCTAAACTTCTCCATCAACATCCTCAGAGCAAACATTGCATCTGTAGTGCTCTTTTTTGGCATGAAACCATACTGCTGCTAACTAATCATCACCTCACTTCTTAACCTAGTTTCCACTACTCTTTCCCATAACTTCATGCTGTGGCTCATCAATTTTATTCCCCTGTAGTTACTGCAGTCCTGCATATCCCCCTTATTCATAAAAATCAGCACTAGTACACTTCTCCTCTCCTCAGGCATCCTCTCACTTTCCAAGATTCCATTAAATAATCCGGTTAAAAGCTCCACTGCCATCTCTCCTAAACGCCTCCATGCTTCCACAGGTATGTCATCTGAACCAACGGCTTTTCCATTTTTCATCCTATTCATAACTGTCCTTACTTCCTCCTTGCTAATCCGCTGCACTTCCTGATTCACTATCTCCACATCATCCAACCTCTTCCCTCTCTTGTTCTCTTCAATCATCAGCCTCTCAAAGTACTCTTTCCATCTACTCAACACACTCTCTTCGCTTGCGAGTACATTTCCATCTTTATCCTTTATCACCCTAACCTGCTGCACATCTTTCCCAGCTCTGTCCCTCTGTCTAGCCAATCGGTACAGGTCATTTTCTATCTCCTAAGTGTCCAACCTCTCATACAACTCACCATATGCCTTTTCTTTAGCCTTCGCCACCTCTCTCTTCACCTTATGCCTCATCTCCATGTACCCTTGTCTACATTCTGTATCTCTCTGACTATCTCACTTCTTCTTTGCCATTCTCTTCCTCTGTATACTCTCCTGTATTTCCTCATTCCACCACCAGGTTTCATTTTCCTCCTTCCTCTTTCCAGATGTCATGCCAAGCACCCTTCTTGCTGTCACCCTTACTATATCTGCTGTAGTTTCCCAGCTGTCTGGTAACTCTTCACTGCCACCCAGTGCCTGTCTCACTTCTTCCCTAAACTCGACCTTGCAGTCATCCTTTTTCAACTTCCACCATTTGATTATTGGCTCCCCCTCACTCTCTTCCCCTTCTTACCATCCTATGCTGCTTAACTAGACTTTCCCCTGCCACCACTTTGCAGTCTTCAATCTCCTTCAGATCAACTCTTCTGCATAGGATGTAATCTACATGTGTGCATCTTACTCCACTCTTGTACGTAACCATATGTTCCTCCCTCTTCTTAAATTTACGTATTCACTACAGCCATGTCCATCCTTTTGGCAAAATCCCACTATCCTCTGACCTTGTTCATTCTCCTTGACGCCATACCTACCCATCACCTCCTCATCTCCTCTGTTCCCTTCACCAACATGCCCATTGAAATCTGCTCCAATAAGCACTGTCTGTCCCTTGGGCACACTGTTCATCAATTCATCCAACTCACTCCAAAAATCTTCTCTCTCACCCATTGCACACCCAACTTGCAGTGCATATGCACTAAAACATTCATCATCACACCTCCAATTTCCAGCTTCATAATCATTACTCTGCCTGACACTCTTCTCACCTCCAAAACACTCTTGACATACTGTTCCTTCAGAATAACCCCTATTCCATTTCTCCTCCCATCCACACCATGATAGAACAATTGAAATCCACCTTCAATCCACCTGGCCTTACTCCCCTTCCATTTAGTCCATCATATCTGCTAACTCTCTCCCCTTACCAGTCATACTGCCAACATTCAAAGTTCCTACCCTTAGTTCCACTCTCTTTAATTTCCTCCCCTCCTCATGCCTCTGGACACATCTTCCCCCCTCTTCATCAGCCAACAGTAGCCCAATTTCCACCAGCACCTTGTTAGCTAACAGTACTGGTGGTGGTTGTTGTTAACCCGGGACTCGACCGATCCGGTATGGGAATTTGTATTATTGTCCGTGTATTGATTTGGCAAAATTTTACACCAGATGCCCTTCCTGACATAACCTTCCCCATTTATCCGGGCTTGGGACAGGCACGAAGAAACACACTGGTTATAACAAAGGTTAATTAACCTTCCATTTATGGACATCCACTATATACTACCGGTCAAGAGGTTCCGAACACCTCAGTTTTTCCTGTTTAATGGAAATGCACTCAGTGTAAATGTCTTGTTTATTGAAATCAAAGCTTAGAACAAACATGCAATGGCAAAATTAAAAAAAAAAATAAAGTCAAAGAATCATTAAGGGTACAAAATTACATTCAATTTTTTGATTTATCAAAGTAGCCTGCATCTTCCGCTGATATAACAGTCAAACTGTGGTAACCAGAATGCCAGTCACTGTGCAAGACATCAACTCAACCTATAGCAAAAGAGCCCCAGACCATCACACTTCCTCCTCCATGATTGACAGTTGATGACAGGATGGTTCCTCAGTGTGTGACACCAAGTCAACAACGTACAGACACCCTGCATGAAGAACTGAAGATGCCAAATCTGGATTCTTCAGTCCATAAGACTTTCTTACTGTCTGTAGTAGTCCACAACTGCTATTTCAAGGCCCTATTTTGTCCTTTAAGAATGGCCTTCTTACTGTCATTCACCCTGTCAAACCTGTAGCTAAAGACTGACGCTTGCCTTTGTCAACTGTCGATTGTTAAGCTCTGCTTGACACTGTTGTGCTGGGAGGCACCCACCTATCACGCCAGCTGGTGACCCTCAGAAACTTGTCTTCCGATTGGCTTGTGACTTTGGCTTTGCCAGATCTCTTCATCTCAGAGTTTCTTCCAGTTTCCTAATTGCCTTTGAATTGTGTATGAGACAACGGACACTTTGATTTGTTTTGCAATATCTCAAAATGAAAGGCCTACATTTCTATCAGTAATAATACTCATTTCACTTGTTAATTGCCATTTTCTTGTCATTGTCACTGGACTATTATCCAAGTAGTACTTCAGAGGGTGTAGTAACACAGTCTTTCAACTCCGTTTTAAGACAGGCTGAGGTTTTTAAGTAATCAACCAAAGTTGGGACACCTGTGTAAATTGTTTACTTCAACTTGCAAGGCTTCATTTACTTTCATTAATGCAGAACAGCTGGAGGTTGTAACCTATTAGTTGTTTCCTGACAAAGGCCTATTTGCAATATTCTGAAATGTCCTTTTGTCACTTTTTGCTAACCTAAACTTTAAATTTAAACCTCTGGAAGTTTACTGCTTAACTTTTCACCATTTTGGGTCATTCACTACATTTCAACTGATACAATTTGAAATAAAACTGGCCAAACTGAATTGTCCTAAAACCTTTGACCAGTAGTGTTTGCATGTGTTTTCTTATTTTAATTAATAGATTGTAAGGAATAATTAATAATAATCTCATAGGTGTTTTCTTTAAGTTTCATTTTTTTTATATTTTAGTTGGAAACTGTGCCATTGCAAAACTAAGTGCTCGTACCACCAACACCCTTGCCATGTAAATGAAACTTTCCAAAAGAAAGGAAAAGCAGATGAAATTAGGTGTGCCCTCAGTCCTTTGATTCCTGCTCTGAGGTGACAGTTTTCTTTTCTTTTAATGTTTTTTTTTCCCCCATATAGTCTTTCATTTTCTTATATTTTAATACGTAAATTTACTACAGTATATTTTGTAGTACAGGGTATCCAAATGCTGAGACTCCTTTTGAATTTTATGTTACAGGCTTTTTTCTTTAAAACTTTATATGTTTCTTTAAAATGTAAAGCACTTCTGTGATGGCCGCTGTGAGGGTATTCAAATTCTGAGACCCATTCTGCATTTTATGTTACAGCAAGAGAAATAAACTAATAAGTGAGGGGCACCGGAGACTGAGGTCACACTTCTTCCATTCCTGTTAACACTCCTTGTATTTATCTTATTACTCTGCCTAGAGATTTTTTCCTGGATTTTTAATATGGTAGAAAATAAGCTTCATTTCAATCTTAAATTCAGTTTCAGAAACAGAAAGAAAATGCGCTCTGACAATATTGATTACTTTTAAATGAAATAGGAAATGGATTCCTTTTTTAACAGTCTATGCATTCCATCATTTGCCTGTCCATTTTATAGCCCTAATTAGTTCATTACAGGAAGGTACAGGTCCATAAGTATAATATGGATTAAACCAGGCAGCTCATCATGAGGAACCTTGTAAGACACACATGGCAGGTCAATTCAGAGAATTCCTTTAACAAAAGGGATTTGAGATGTGAGTGGAGGACCTAAAACAAGGAGAGTATGCAAGCTGCACACAGACAGCTAATGTTCAGCGAGCATTCAGGCTGCCGCAGTAACTGCTGCGGCACCATACCACACTCTGAAATGGTTAACATGGCATCAGCTGATTGTTTTTATTCTTGCTTTTCCAGGTAAACGCACCGATGGAGCGTTTCGTAGTCTCATCGCACTTTATGTATTATAAGTTTATCGCAATTTTCTTCATATGCGTCAAGGCTTATACAATGTTCTCTTCAGACTTCTCTGGGTCTTTGAGGCGCTTTCTGTCGACCTTTTCTTGAGCACTTGACCTTAAACTACGCCAGAATGGCACAGTGTGGACTCCCAGACTCCTTTATTTCAACCAAACACATTAAAAGTTTCTACGCGATTCCGGCAAAGTGTTCTGAATGTGCGGAATGGACAACGCGACGCGAGGCTCAGCTTACACGGGTGACTTTCCCCGTGCCCCCCTAAAGGCGGAGAGGTTTAGCGATCTCCCTGATCTGTAATCTCATGTTAAACAATAACCGACTATCTGGGAGCTCAAACCTGCAGTTCTGTGCCGTGCCATTGTGACTAATTCTATTTGACTCTCTCACTAAGCTTAGTAGTGCGCTTGGTTCACTGTCCGTAAAAAAAAAAACCAACTCAGTGTGTTTTTGTGTACGTTGAATTTTAATCAAAAAGTAAGCAGTATTGTAAAGGGCAGCTTCTATCCCCTTAGAACTATAACCAAGCTAATCCGATTTTTTCTCATAAAGGCTTGACTAGTCTTGATTCCCTGTATATGTGGCTGTCCCGTTCCACACTTTCTATACTTCAAATGATTCAAAGTGCAACTGCTATAGGCTCATGGAACAAAGACGGCATATCACTCCTGATCTAGCACATTTGCACCACTTACTCGTGAAATGCAGAGTTCACTTTTAAATTTTGCTAACTGTTTTTAAAGTACATAATGGATTATTCCCTCAATTCATTTCCGGTCTGCAATTCCCGTATTCAGCCCCTCCAGC
Source organism: Polypterus senegalus (assembly GCF_016835505.1). Classification (NCBI taxonomy): domain Eukaryota; kingdom Metazoa; phylum Chordata; class Cladistia; order Polypteriformes; family Polypteridae; genus Polypterus; species Polypterus senegalus. The sequence continues at coordinate 105,492,341 of NC_053158.1, forward strand.
CACATCCTTACAAAGATCCTCTCAGTTCTCAATCACGTCTCAAAAACAAAGGCGACCGACCGGGCTCTCCCTGTAGCTACCCCAGACTTTGGAAAAGTGTCCCGTCCAATATTTAGTGTGGCTCTGCTATTGATGAGATTACATTAAATTAAGAACCCGTCTGCTTTAGCTTTCATTTCAGTTTGAGATTATCCTAGGGTTTTTGTCAAATCCACTAGTATGTTACTTTAAATCTCATTCCAATAGTTCTTACCCTCTTATTACTGTGGTGTTTATTGTATTACATTTAATTTTACTTCTTTTCATATTTTCTTACTCCTTGTATGCGTTTTCATATTTATTATATTATGTTATTCTATATAGAGATATACACATACATACATACACAATCTGTTGTTCAGTTGTTTTAATCTCGAAAGAACTTTGGGTCAGCTCCTGTTTTTTAAATGTGCTATTGAAGTAAATGACTTGACATGACGTGTGCTCCGTGCAAAATGCCGTACTACCTGCCAGTAAAACAGACGCGCACCAGACTGTCTGCCACTAAACACGCACGCGCAGCCGTCCCGTCTATCAGTAAACACGCAGGCGCAGCTGCCTGAATGTCCGTAAACAGGCACGCACATCCTCCTGATTCACGCACGGCGATGTCATGAAGTCTGTGCTGTTAGGTTGCAGGCGCATTACACAGTATTATCGTTTTACCGGCGTGATCTTTGGTTTGATGGTAGACAGTAAAAATTGTCAAAATGGAATAATAAAATGCTACTTGTTAGTTGTATTTTCTGTAGTTTTGGAACGCGCGCTGCATATTTTGGTACTAATAAATTCGTCATTAGGAGCTCATCAACCAAAAAAAAAAAGGAAAGTAAGATTTGATATAATATCAATAATTTTTTTAAAAAAAAATCACTCGACACCCAATAACTCTGTACAAAGAGATTTAAAAGACACATCGTTAAAATAAAGATAGTAATCCACTTTCACTGTGAAGTTGTCCATTTCTCTTAAACATTTAGCAGGTAGTTTCCTGCGCATAGAATGAGGAAAAGAAATTATTCACAGCAAAGGCTTTGTTGTTGGACTTAAATTTCACCTCTGCCATGTTCTTCATTAAAACTGAAGGGCATACATTTTATTCTATCAAAAAAAACCTTTACTGTCATGCCCATCCCTTCATCCCCTTAAACTGAGGAGTGATCTCATTTTCACAGCAGTTGTCATTTTCCTATAAAACTCAGTTTTTTCGTATGCTACGTGCACAGTTGTTCACGGGAGATTAAAATTGATCAATTGTATTTTAAACAATGGTAAAAAGCAGTCTATGGCATTCATTATCCACTGTGCTACCTTGTACAATAAACCCTCAGGCAGTTTAAATTGTGTAGATTTCCTTTAAAAAATCCCATCATTTAGTCTTGTATAGCACTTTTATATCTGATGTGCCCCTGGCATCCTGGTGCATGCAGATCAACAACAACAGCAACATTTATTTATATAGCATATTTTCATACAAATAATTTACATGATAAAGAAAGAGAAAAGGGACAATAAATAAGAAAATAGAATTAGGGAACATTAATTAACATAGAATAAAAGTAATGTCCAATGGCCAGGGAGGACAGAAAAACCAAAAATAAAAAACTCCAGATGGCTGGAGAAAAAAAAATCTGCAGGGGTTCCAGGCCACGAGACCACCCAGCCCCCTCTAAGAAGTCTACCTAACATAAATGACCTCAATAAGTCCTCATAGTATTCTGGCCTCATCACTCACTTCCTTTTCTTGGCCTTCACTTTACAAATGTGTGGCACATCTTCTGTTTGCAAAATAAATAACGGAGAGCTAAAATTGTTCAAAATATATTTGAAGAGACAATAGAAAGCCTTCTTTATCAATTTTATGTGTAATGTGCCCCTCCATCTCATGCACTGGAGAGGACACTGGAGCAGAGCCTTAGAATTGCGTGCCCTCTAACTGCTGCTTACAAAATGAGTACTGGAGACCTAAAACTGGGCCAGATGCATTTAACCTGATTGTATGAAGTCTTCTACATCACTTTCATGTCTACTGTGCCCCGTTTTCTTCTCAAATCAACAGGGACTCTCATTTCCACAGCCGAGTCTTTGCTGCAGTGTTGTGTGACCTTTTCACAAAATGAACACTCGATAGATAACATTTTGGTGCGATTGGTGGTTGTTTTTTGTTTTTCATGATATAAAAATAATTTATTTATTCAATGTGCTTCTGCACAAAATCAAAATTTCCCTTCGGGGACAAATAAAGTGTTTGTGACATATAGTGCCTATCATGTCTATCTATCTAATTTAAATTTTAAGTTTTTTTTTTCTCAGATCATGTGCCAGCTTATCCACTAATGCACATTCTTATGACAAGTCAACTAACTGAACAGACAAACACCACCCCTACCTGTTAAATATTTTTTTTACATTATACATTTGCTGTTATAGTTTTTAAAGAATCATTAGAATGACCAGAAAACATACCAATTTTTAATGTCAACATACTAACCAGGCCAGTTTGTGAAATATCTGTAGTTTCTTCATTTCCAGAATGTGCACCAATAGCACTGGCATGATCTTCCTTGAAAATATCTGTGGTCTCCTAAACTCCACAAATTACTTTCATATTCCTCCTGTGGCCCTGCACGTCCATTTTAATACAGTGAAAGAAATTTTTTATTCACACGGCCATGACCAATATGGTGCAATATAATATACTTCAAACAACCCCCCAAAATGTACATTTTCTTTTAAGTTGACTACTTCAATGGAACCAACACGTGAGGCACTATAAATCTTATACAATTATATATAATATGATCTTTACTATAAGTTTTTGAGACATTCGAATTTTAGTCCTTTGATAATCTTTAACCTGCTCTACATGTGTATCGCGCCAACATTTTTGAATCTCTTTACAACGTTCTACTTTGTCTTCTACTCTTTGTCTTTTCTTCTTCTACTATTTATCTTTTATTTCCACCCCCACTTGGACCTGTTACATTTTCAGTTCATCTCTTGGCACAAACACTTGTCTCGTGGAACTTGAAATTATCTCTCTGAAAATGTCTCGTCTCTAAGTCTTGTCTCGTCCCAACATTTCTTTATATAATAGAGATACTATTGGCAATATTTATAATCAAGTTTGCATAATTTTACTTCTTCTTTGTTCTTCTTGTAAACAGCAGACAGTAGGCATACAATTCTAAGGCTCTGCTCCAGCCGAGGAAGCGAGTGTCCGACCAGTGGAAGGGACGGCGGGGCTTAAAACACATGACATTGATATAGAAGGCTTCCTACAGTCTCTTAAAAGATATTTTGAGCAATATTATCTCTTGAGTGTACATGTGGAAGGGGCACAGAGGCACACTAGATATGAAAGTGATATGGAACTCTGCCTGAGAGTCTAAAAAAAAAAGAACAATTTTAATTACCTGGTGTTAATTTGTACGGCACAGTGGAGCAGTGGTAGCGCTGCTGCCTCGCATTATGGAGACCTGGATTGGCTTCCCATGTCCTCCCTGCATGGAGTTTACATGTTCTCCCCGTGTCTGTGTGGGTTTCCTCCGGTTGTCCGGTTTCCTCCCACAGTCCAAAGACATGCAGGTCAGGCGCAATGGCGATCCTAAATTGTCCCTAGTGTGTGCTTGGTGTGTTGTGCCCTGCCTGGGGTTTCTTTCCTGCCTTGCACCCTCCAGCAGACCCCCCCGTGACCCAGTAGTTAGGATATAGTGGGTTGGCTAATGGATGGTGTTAATTTTGCACAGGAGCACAGCAGATAATGAACGCTGTAGACTGCTACAAGTTCTGAAAATACGTTTTATCAATTTTAATCTCCCACGAATAACTGTGCATGTACTGTATTATATAGGAAAACTGAGTTTATAGGATAATGACACATGCTGTGAAAATGAGGTCCCTCCCAAATTTAATGGGGCGAAAGTGTGGGTATGACAAGTTTGTTTTTTTTAATAAAGAAATACATGTATTGGTAACATGACATATAGTTTGTTCGCCAAAACAACTGATTATACAACTAACAAATGGTGTTTTTCAATCCCATTTTAACAAAGTTTACTGTCCGTCGTCAATAACAGAGCGCCCAGTAAAACGACAATAATGTGAAATGCACCTGCAACCTTAGAGCGCACACTTCATGAAATCGTTGTGCTTGAGGAATAAGTGCGATGTGTGGAAGCGCGTTTGTGTTTACTGACTGGCAGGCCGGCATTGTGCATGCAGCACGCGTTAAATCAAAAGAGAGACGGAGCGAAAATATGCGCAAACACGAAGGGCTATGTGACAATCACACCTTAGTGCGCCTGCGCCAAATCATTAGGGACACTGAACTCCATCCACAGAGCATAGCAGAGCAGCTGATTAAAAAGAGTCCTGCATGATTTGGCGCGGGCGCAATAAGGTGTGATCGCATCGTGTTCTACCAAGTTCACGTAAATGGTAGAGCCGGCCCTGCTTCTTTGTTCGATCGCGATCGGCCAGTCAGAAAGCATATGAAACAAACTACAATTTAAGTGAGGTAATTCACACTCGTATACTACAGTTCCCTCAGCTCAGCTCCTTCATTTCTTTCAGTTTCATTTCTGTTATGTGAAGTGACTTCGTCCGTCAGTTTTCACACTTAGATTGAAGTGCAGTTGCGTGTGTTGAGAGGTTCCAAATATTTCAAAATGCATCTGTCACAAAGGTTCAAAAATAGTTTGACTCGTGTACAGAAAAAAAAAAAACGATCTTTTAACAAAATAGTTCACACACAAAGAAGAAGAAGAGGGTTTATGTTTACATTTCTTAGTTTCTTTACACTGGGACCTGGGTACATAAGAACATGTCAATCTAAAAGCTCATATTTCTGTCTAGCTCTCCAAATAAATCCGAGATCATTTCATTGTCCCACCAGTGTCTCAGCTAAACAATATGAGTATTTCAGTAGCATGTTAGCATATAGGGGGTGTCGAGGATGCCGGGGCGACGACCCTGCCGGGAAGCCTTGAAGGACCGGAAGTGGGCGTGCGCCCATCTTGGATCACGTGGGGGCCGCCTTCCTGGTTGCTTTGGGGGCCACGGGCTAAGGGCATGGAAGCCCCACCCTGTAGGGGCCCGTGGTCACCGCCAGGAGGCGCCCCAATGCCTTGGGGACTTGTGACCTCAGCACTTCCGCCACACCAGGAAGTGTGGGGGGAAGACTTATGAGGACACACGGAGAGCTGCCGGCACATCCGCCACACTTGGTGTGGCCAACGAAGGAGTGTCGGGAATCACCTGGAGCTCATCCGGGAGGATATAAAAGGGGCCGTCTCCCTTCATTCAAGGCTGGAGTCGGGTGGAAAAAGGACAAGACTCTTGAGGTGTGTGGAAGCGGCCCGAAGAAAGGCATTGTGAGGCCGGGACCTTGTGTTGGGTTTTGGACTGGGTCTGAGTGATCATTATTATTGTAAATAGTGTATATAATAAAATGTGGTGGTGATTTACAACATGTCCGCCTGTCTGTGTCCGGGTCGGCTCCACAGGGGTTAAAATGGAATCATCTATTATCTGTGTAGCTCTGAGACGCCTACATTCTATTCAAATTAAGCAATAAAGTAATAAAAAAAGTTGTTGGAATCTATCATTAATTATCCTTAAAGATTTGGCTCTAACAATAATTAATATTAATCGGTTAATCCAGTTTCCTTAAACTTCCATGTATTCAAAATTTGCCAGTTTACAGAAGCAGTTGCTACTGTGGACTGTTAGCGGTGAAAGGTGCAGCGTTTGCAAACTCTTGTTATAGTTCAGTTGTATGGGGTTTTGGAGATCTCTTACACCCACTACAGATCAATGTTATTAACAGTAATCCCTCCTCGATCGCGGGGGTTGCGTTCCAGAACCACCCGCGATAGGTGAAAATCCGCGAAGTAGAAACCATATGTTTGTATGGTTATTTTTATATATTTTAAGCCCTTCTAAACTCTCCCACACGGTTTATAAATATTCCCCGCACAGTTATACAGCATAAACCCTTTATATTCTCTCAGTTATTAGGTAAGATTCGTTGAAATTATGTATGTTGTCAAAGGACCGAGGAGACAGCAATAAGGGTTGGGGTTTCCGGCCCCGTATATTGTACAGAACTTTCGTAACAAAGAAAAACAGGTCCAAGCACAAACTAAACAGTTCATAACGCGACGCCGACTCCTGGCGTCGCGGCCATTTTATTGGGGTGGAGCCGGAAGTGGAGGGATGCCGGGAAGGATGACGTCAGGGCAAGATGGCGGAGGAAGGGCGGAAGTATCGCACTGCGGTCAATCCAGGCCTATGGTGCAGGAAGGTCTTTCTTTCTACGAGGAAGCAGAGGGAGAAAGTTAATACCCGCCATTCCCTGGGGGCGAATGGTTTCCCAGGTGCTATCGAATCAATCCGCGGCCTCCTACTACGCGTGCGTGACACGATCCCCCTTAGCCCAGGACCGTCAGGTCGGGCGGACCTAACCGAGAGGTCGTGAATACGAGAGAGGGCATCGGCATTGGCCTGAAGGGTGCCCGCCGATAAGTGACAGTGAACTTATACGGCTGTAAGTCCAGGAACCACCTGGTGACCCGCGGATTCGACTCTTTGTGTAGGGACATCCACTGAAGTGCAGCGTGATCAGTCACCAGAGCGTGCGACCCAGCAGGTAGTAACGGAGGTGGGTCACTGCCCACTTAATGGCCAAGGCCTCCCTCTCCACTGCAGCGTGCGGGTCTCCCGGTCCATCAGTTCCGGCTAAGGTACATCACAGGGTGCTCGACACCATCGGCGCTTTGGCTCAGCACGGCACCCAGGCCTGTGTCCGGCGTCGGTCTGGAGAATAAGCGGGAGCCCAAAATCGGGCGTCCGTAACACAGGTGCCGGCGTTAGGGCCTTCTTTAGGTCACTGAACGCGTGTTCTGCTTTGTCGGTCCACACCACGTATAGGGGAGCGCCCTTTTTTGTCAGGTCAGTCAAGGGTGCTGCTCTTTCGGAGAAGCGGGGAACAAACCGGCGGTAGTAACCCGCAAGCCCCAAGAAAGCCTGCACCTGTTTCTTGGTATTCGGACGGGGCCATTCTAAGATGTCTTTAACTTTGGAGCTCTGTGGCGCACCTGTCCTTGTCCCACGAGGTAGCCTAAATATTTGGCCTCCTTTAATCCAAAAACACTTCCGGGGTTTATGCGGAGGCGGCTTTAGCCAGTGTTAGGAGGACAGCTGCGACCTGCAGTAGATGCTCCTCCCAGGTGCGGAATAGATGACAACGTCATCCAGGTAAGCGGCACTATAGGACTGGTGGGGCTTCAGCACTCTATCTACCAGGCGTTGGAAGGTCGCGGGGCCCGTGCAGCCCAAATGGGAGGACCTTGTACTGCCAGTGCCCGCTAGGGGTGCTAAAGGCCGTTGTTTCCTGTGCGGATGCCGTTAAAGGAATTTGCCAATACCCTTTTGTCATGTCAAGGGTAGTCAGATACGAGCCGTACCCAGCCGCTCAAGGAGGTCGTCAATGCGGGGCATGGGGTAGGCATCGAACTTGGAGATCTGATTCAGGCGTCTAAAGTCATTACAGAACCTCCAGGAGCCGTCTGGCTTGGAGGCGAGGACAATAGGGCTGGACCAGGGACTATGGCTCTCTTCAATTATGTCCATGTCCAACATACGTTTCACCTCCAGTTCGACCTCTGCGGCGTTTTGCCTCCGGAGTCGGTAGGGCCTCTCCGGACGATTACCGGGCTCCGTGACTATATGTGGGCAATCAGCGGTCCGCCGGGTGACTCGCTCACTACCTCGGGATGGCTCGGAGTGTTTGGGCTAACTCCTGCCGCTGCTTGGGGGTCAGCTCTTCGCCGAGGTTAAGGGCAGTTGTGCTTGCGAAAGGGAGAGTGACCTATGGGAGCTGGGAGCTCCTCTCTATCTCTCAGGGCTTTAACAGGTTGACATGATAGATCCTCTCACTCGGTCGGCGATTGGGCTGTTTCACCAAATAGTCGGCGAGTCCTTTCTCTCCTTAACCTCGTAAGGCCCTTGCCAGTGGCGAGCAGCTTCGAGTGGGAGGTGGGGCGAGCACCATAACTTCGGTCCCAGGCGGAACTCCCTGAGGGCGGAGTTGCGGTTGTAACACGGGCCTGCGCTGCTTGCGCGCGAGTCACGTGCTCTTTTAGGAGGGGCCTGATCTTTGTGAGTCGGTCGCGCGTTGCGCTCGTACTCAAAATGTTAGAGGAGGGAAGAGCCTCGGCCTCCCAGCCTTCTTTTAGGATGTCGAGGATTCCCCGGGGTTGTCGCCCGTATAGTAATTCAAAAGGGGAGAAGCCTGTAGAGGCCTGGGGTACCTCCGGTAGGCAAAAAGCACGGCGGGAGGAGCTGGTCCCAGTTCCTGCCGTCAGCGCTGACTACCTTGCGGAGCATCTGCTTAAGCGTCTGATTAAACGTTCGACCAACCCGTCAGTTTGCGGGTGATAGACTGGCGCTTTCAGGTGCTTTATCTGCAGTAATTTGGCTACCTCCTTGAGCGTATCCGAAGTGAAGGCGTACCCTGGTCCGTGAGGACCTCCTTGGTATGCCCAGCGTGAAACAAATTAACCAGTTCCGTGCGATGCTTTTAGTATTAGCGGGCGCGGGGAACCGCCTCTGGGTACCGGGTGGCATAGTCCACCATGACTAGGATATACTTGTGGCCACGGGTTGAGGGCTCCAGGGTCCCACCAAATCGACCCTATCCTTTCAAAGGGATGTCCACGAGGGGAATAGGGACTAGAGGAGCACGGTCCCTCCTAGGAATCTGGCGGGTCTGGCACTCGGACAGGATTGACAGAACCGCGGACCTCCTCATTGATCCCAGGCCAGTAAAAGCGGAGCTTAATCCTCTCCAGTGTTTTTGGCCCCGAGGTGGGCCTAGGAGGTGAGCATGTGCCAACTTCGCATATCTCCGCCCGGAAGGTGCAGCGGAATTAGCAACAACTTCCGCACCTCGCCCTCATGGGTAGCCACTCGGTACAACAGATCATTCTCAAGGACAAAGAAGGGTTCCCGCGGTGTGGATCCGTCCGCTGTTGAGCTGTTAGGCAGAAAGACGCATTCGGGCAAAGCGCGGGAGTCATCATTCCACTGCTCCCTCTTAAAGGAGGCGGCGTGGACGAAATTGATGGTCCAGGCCGAGAGGGTCTTGGGGCCTGGGCCGGGAAGAGTTCCTGGCTAGTCCCTTCTCCGGCGGAATCTTCGGGTCAAGGTCCGTAGCCACGGAAGGTCCCCGAGACACCAGCGCCCATAGGGCCTGCCCTTGTGCGGCGTGGAGGCGCGGGAGGTGCCTTTTCCCCTCATAACAAGATCCAACGAGGCCCCGAGGCGCGAATGGCTTACCGCTGATTCTTTTAGACCAGTCTTGTCCCAAAATCACTGGGAAGGGGGGGTCAGGTAACACAGCGACCGTCATTTGGATTGGTTCCCCTTCCAGGTGACATAGCAGTGGCGGAGCGATATGACCTAGTCCCCCATGCACACAGGTGACCAACAAATGCTGTTTTAACCACTGTTGCGGTAAGACAAAGCGGCGAGCAACAATGGTAATGTTGCTGCGGAATCAAACAAAGCCACCACGGCGTGCCCATTTAGCAACACCACTCCCGTATTAGGACTCGCCAAGGGATGCGGCGGGGTACAATACCTCTCCGACGACGTCCAGCTGCAGTCCATAGGCTCCGGGGCGATGTGATGGGGGCAGTTTGGCAGCAGGTGACGGTCTCGCCACACTTGAAACAGCGCGGACCCGGCCTCTCTCTCTGGCTGGCGCTTCTGCAGCGTCGAGGGCTTCGGGGTGGCCGCCCGTCCCTGCGGTTCCAGCGAGCAGGCTTTTCTGACCCCCAAGTCGGAGGACCGCCAACTGGCGCTCCAGGGCGTCGAGGAGGCCCGACATGTTCTGATAGGCGTGTCCCGGACCTGCTGGGCGAGGGAACTGGGCATCGCGATTGACCAGGCCTTCACAGGCCACCCGCTCGACCACTTTCCGCCCGTCGGGTCCCTCTGGCCGTAGCCAGCGGCCCATCTTGCCCCAGAACTTCGAGCGCCTGGGCGCGCGGGCTTTTCAGGGTCAAAGACCCAGTTCCGCCATTCGCCGCCTGCTGGCCGGGCTAATGCCGTAGCGGGCCAGTATTTGGGCTTGAGGAGGTGCGTAGCGGCCTCCTCCTCAGGGAGGTCATAATAGGCCCATGGCGTCCCTTCAGATATGGCGACAGGATGGACGCCCACTCGGACCGCTGCCACTCGTTCGGGTGGCGTCCTCTCAAACATGCCCAGGTAGGCATCGGCGTCCTCGAAGGGCCCCCGGACTAAAGGGAGGAGGCGGCTGCCTGGCGGGTCTGGTCTCGCCCGTTGGGCTTCCACTAACCTGGCCTTCGTGGCCTCCAGCTCCCGGGTGGTGGCGGCTTGCGCAGCTGCAGCGCCTGGAGCTGGTCATTCATCCTGCAGCACCGTGTTGAGGTCCTGTCCCTCCGTCATTCGGGATCTCTCTATCCTGCCGACTCGCCACTTGTAAAGGACCGAGGAGACAGCAATAAGGGTTGGGGTTTCCGGCCCGTATATTGTACAGAACTTTCGTAACAAAGAAAAACAGGTCCAAGCACAAACTAAACAGTTCATAACGCGACGCCGACTCCTGGCGTCGCGGCCATTTTATTGGGGTGGAGCCGAAGTGGAGGATGCGGGAAGGACCGCAAGGGAGGATGGGAAGGATGACGTCAGGGCAAGATGGCGGAGGAAGGGCGGAAGTATCGCACTGCGGTCAATCCGCCGTCATTCTTTCTACGAGGAAGCAGAGGGAGAAAGTTAATACCCCGCCATTCCCTGGCGGCGAATGGTTTCCCAGGTGCTCTCGAATCAATCCGCGGCCTCCTACACGCGCGTGCGTGACAATGTAAACACACTTTTTATACAGTATACTACTGACAAACATACGTATCGTATATCACTGAGGAGTTTAATATGTAATACAGTTTTAAACATATTGTAATTGATTAGGTAATATAAAAATACAAAGTGAAAAAATCTAACACATGTAAATGCTGTACATAAAACCAAAATGTTATTTTAAAGATACTGTGGAGCGTCTCCGATATCACAGATGTTACAACCATTAGGCCTTGTTCACACGGGCGTTAAAATCGAGCGTTTTTTGCGTTCAGTGGCGTCCGGTGGCCTTGGATCAAGCGCCGAGTGTTTTCTACGTAGGAGTCAATGAGAGTGTTCACCACGGGCTTTGGTGGCGTCCGTTTGTCGGCAGCGCGTTTATACGGCATCAAAAAGCGTTGCATGCAGCTTTTTCTTGCCGTTCAAAATCCAACGAGCGCAAGGAAACCGCTTCTGGTTAGTTTTCTCGCGTTTATTTTAGCCCGGAGGACGGATATTTTTATGTTTTCATATACAACATATATATTTTCATATCGCTTATTTTATTTTATTGTCTCATGTAATTTGTAAACCATGAACCTATTAATTTATGTTCTAATATAATATTTGATAATGATTATGTAGGGGGGGCAATCCATGGCATGGGTTAATTTCAGTGCATAACACCGTTGTAAGCGCACACTCGACTACTGTTTCCTTACCTCAAAGTGACAAGTAGTCTCTCTTCGAGGCTAACACCAAGTCGCATATTGGTTGATCGGCGTGCAATGTGGCATTGCACCAGCTGCAGATAATCAAAAGTGGAAACCGACATCCAACAGTAATTAAAAAACTTGCGGAAATTTTCGCATTTCTTCATAAAGCACAAAAAACTTCCTTTAACCCGACGTTGTGCAGTCAGAGGATAAACCCTGTAGCGGCTGCAATTTTTTTCTCTCCCTACGTCGCCGTATTACGAGTATTTTTAAAACAAGAAGATTAATATCTAACATAGCAAAATGGTCCATATTGAAAGGAGGCTCCTCAAATAAAACGACAAGGGCTTTCATATCCAGTTCCCAACACTGCCTCCACAGGTTAACACACAAACTACAATTTGGGCTGCAGGCTGGCGTTAGACAGAGACAAACGAACGCCGGTGTTAGAAGTCAATCGATCGCCACCACAAAATGCAACATAAACGTCTAGGACGTCCAGAGCAAGTTCGTTATCCAAAAACTTAACGCCCGTGTGAACAAGGCCTTACGATAGACAGGCCAGGGGCAAAAAATGCCTACAATGCAAGAAAAATTGTATAAATGTGTGTACAGTTACAATAAACTGTGTGAAAAACTATTTGCCCCCTTCCGGATTTCTTATTCTTTTCCATGTTTGTCACACAAAATGTTTCTGATCATCAAACACATTTAATCATTAGTCAAATATAACACAAGTAAACACAAAATGTAGTTTTTAAATGATGGTTTTTATTATTTAGGGAGAAAAAAAAAAATCCAAACCTACATGGCCCTGTGTGAAAAAGTAATTGGCCCCTTGTTAAAATTAACCTAACTGCGGTGTATCACACCTGAGTTCAATTTCCGTAGCCACCCCCAGGCCTGATTACTGCCACACCTGTTTCAATCAAGAAATCACTTAAATAGGAGCTGCCTGACACAGAGAAGTAGACCAAAAGCACCTCAAAAGCTAGACATCATGCCAAGATCCAAAGAAATTCAGGAACAAATGAGAACAGAAGTAATTGAGATCTATCAGTCTGGTAAAGGTTATAAAGCCATTTCTAAAGCTTTGGGACGTCAGCAAACCACAGTGAGAGCCATTATCCACAAATGGCAAAAACATGGAACAGTGGTGAACCTTCCCAGGAGTGGCCGGTCGACCAAAATTACCCCAAGGCGCAGGCGACTCATCCGAGAGGTCACAAAGACCCCAGGACAGCGTCTAAAGAACTGCAGGCCTCACTTGCCTCAATTAAGGTCAGTGTTTACGACTCCACCATAAGAAAGACACTGGGCAAAAACGGCCTGCATGGCAGATTTCCAAGACGCAAACCACTGTTAAGCAAAAAGAATATTAGGGCTCGTCTCAATTTTGCTAAGAAACATCTCAATGATTGCCAAGACTTTTGTCTCATCAGTCCACAAGGTATTTTCCCAAAAGTTGAACTTTTTGGAAGGCAAATGTCCCGTTACATCTGGTGTAAAAGGAACACAGCATTTCAGAAAAAGATCATACCAACAGTAAAATATATTGGTGGTAGTGTGATGGTCTGGGGTTGTTTTGCTGCTTCAAGACCTGGAAGGCTTGCTGTGATAGATGGAACCATGAATTCTACTGTCTACCAAAAAATCCTGAAGAATGTCTGGCCATCTGTTCGTCAACTCAAGCTGAAGCGATCTTGGGTGCTGCAACAGGACAATGACCCAAAACACACCAGCAAATCCACCTCTGAATGGCTGAAGAAAAACAAAATGAAGACTTTGGAGTGGCCTAGTCAAAGTCCTGACCTGAATCCAATTGAGATGCTATGGCATGACCTTAAAAAGGCGGCTCATGCTAGAAAACCCTCAAATAAACATGAATTACAACAATTCTGCAAAGATGAGTGGGCCAAAATTCCTCCAGAGCGCTGTAAAAGATTCATTGCAAGTTATCACAAACAGCTTGATTGCAGTTATTGCTGCTAAGGGTGGCCCAACCAGTTATTAGGTTCAGGGGGCAATTACTTTTTCACACAAGGCCATGTAGGTTTGGATTTTTTTTTTCTCCCTAAATAATAAAAACCATCATTTAAAAACTGCATTTTGTGTTTACTTGTGTTATATTTGACTAATGGTTAAATGTGTTTGATGATCAGAAACATTTTGTGTGACAAACATGCAAAAGAATAAGAAATCAGGAAGGGGGCAAATAGTTTTTCACACCACTGTACATGTGCTAAGTACGTAGAAAATTAGTTATGGGTACTCACCAACAATGACACGACGACTTGTCCGATAACGATGACATTTACTGCACTGTCACAGCTGTTCTAAAGGAGCCTCTTCAGGCGACTGTGCAGCACCGCCGCCGTCATCTGGACTTTCTTCTTCCACTGAAGGCGTACTAGGCAGTGTTTTGCGGGTGAGGAACATCGTGATGGGCAGTTGCTGACGCTGCTTTTTCATTTGTGTAAAGAGGTTCCTGTACACTTCCGTAGCGCCGTCAATAGCAGTTTTAAATTGCAATGATCGAATCATTTGCGGGTCCCATTCTTCGACTGATGTCTGTAGATCTTTTGCCATTCGTAGAATGGTCGTGAGACGCTCGAGAGTTAGGCCGGGGTCGTCTTCTTCCTGTGCTGGGTCTGACTTGGTCATCTCGGCCAAATCTAATTCGCTCAGCGGCTCGGAGTGGGCATCGACTTTTGCCTCACCCTTCATTATAAAAGTACGAGACGGCATCCGCTTCCAAAATAGGGCTGTCTCATCCATATTAAACACGGTTTCAGGTTGATATCCGCCTTCCTCAATGATCGCCTTGAACGTGTCCGCGACAGATTTCTCAGCTGCGGCTTTGTCTGCGGAGGCAGCCTCTCCTTGCAGGTTCACACTGGCCAAGTTGAACCTTTTTTTGAAATTTTCAAACCAGCCCTTACTGGCAGTAAATTTACAGCTCTCGCTGGGGGATTCAGCAGAAGTTCCAGGTTGAGGATCGTCTTCTAGAGCATCTCCGGCATCCGCAAACCTATCATAAAGCTGCTTGGCCTTTTCTCGGATGATATTGGTGTCCACGGGGATGTTTTTCTTCCGGCAGTCATCGATCCAAATCCCTAAAGCAGATTCCATCCGGACAATCGCCTTATTACGTCCACTTACAATTCGTTTCGCGCCCTGGTTAAAGGACACTGCGGCTGTAGATCGTATGCTCTTTTCATCCTTCTTAATGTAACGAACCGTGGACTCGTTGATGCCGTAGTGGCGTCCTACAGCGGCGTAGCTTTTCCCTTGCTTCAACATGTCCAACAATTGTACCTTTTCAGCAATTGTTAACATCTTCCGTTGGCGCTTGGGCACAGCCCCAGTAGCAGTAGCAGATCGTTTTGTAGACATAACGAAGGTCTTGACTACAGTACGCACAAAGAAACACGTTGATGCTGAATGAGCGAGACGAGATGCCGACTTCACAAAGACACACGTTGATTAGCTGAATGAGCGAGACAGGATGCCGGCTTTCAGCGAAATCGAATTCTGCGCTCCCCGTCGCAGAGCCAATCAGCACCCAGGAGCTTAACGGCGTGCTCTGACTGGGTAGCTTCTCAGCTATCCGCCAATAGTGTCCCTTGTTTGTATTCAAATGGACAAACTAACAGAGGAAGCATATACAGTACACGTACCAGAAATAAAAAGACCGCAGATATCCGCGAAGCAGCGAAAAATCCGCAATATACATTTACATATGCTTACATATAAAATCCGCGATAAAGCGAAACCGCGAAAGTCAAAGCGCGATATAGCGAGGGATTACTGTATATATAATCACACACACAAATCAAATCCCGTTGTAGTGTACATCGAAGTAACGAAAGTTTCAGAATAACTAATACTTTTATTGGCTAAATGCTCATACAACATGTTTAACGGGTTTTGTTTTGATGAAATGTAAATTTCTGTATAACAAATGTTTTTTCGACCAAAAGTGGCCACCGAAGATAATAAATAATGCGATGCAAGCAATGCTTAATGCCGCGCCTGCACTTTCGCTAAGGCTGCCTCTTTCTATTTTGACCAAGACAAGGTAACAGTCTGATGGGAAACTTCCGGTCTCGGGCGGACTTCGTGAGAGAGTTGGCGCGACATTATAAGGTCACATGACAGAGTTCTGAGTCTCAGTGCTCCATCGAGTGTCTGTGTGCGGATCTTGTACTGTACTGTTCTGTACTCCTACCTGTATTTCTAAAAGAAAAAGTTTCATATAGCTACTTCAAGTGGAATATTTTGGGCTGTTTAGGAACCACTTTTTTTAATACAGGTATTGTCAAGCTTGGGTCACAGAGTTGCACGGTAGACATGAGGTTTCTTCTTCTTTCGGCTTCTCCCATTAGGGGTTGCCACAGTGGGTCATCTTTGTCCATCTCTTCAGGTTTCCAATGAAAACTACAGGTGCTTCATTAGAAGGCAGATCCATTCTCATGTCTTCGTTTAAAACAGGAGCAGTTACTTAAGCACTGAAGCTCAGGAGATTGCGCCACGACACGAGCAATCGTCCTACTTTATGAAAGACCAAAGCCAGAGTCTTAGCGTGAGTTGTGAGAACTGTGCGCCCGCACCATACGCCGATCTTAGAAGGGCGCCAATTGACGCCGTGCTTGTTTTGGGATAAAATGAAGAAAAAACTAATAAAAAAAATAATATCACTGACAATTATAGCTTTTATATATATTTCGCTTTACTTTTTATGATTTAGTAACCAACTTGCACATTGAAATGTGTTTATATTGTCTTTTACAATCCTAATTAGATCCTAATTATTGGAAACAAAAGTGCAAGTAAAATAACAATGAGAATAACGCACGGCTTGAAAACCACCACATCTCTAATATGTAAAATGAGCGGTGCGCGCCTTTCTTGTCAGTATTACGCTCTCATCGTGATCCTCTGTCTACTTGTATCTCTACGCTCTCTGTGTGTTTCTACCGTTGTTTACAGGGAGTTCATTTTGTGTAGTATACAGTTTAGTATTAGTCTATATCAGGGGTGCCCAATTCGTCGATCGGGATTGACCGGTAGATCACAAAGGTAGTGCAGGCAGATCGCGTTGCATTCCAATTTTTTTTTTTCTAAACGTTAGCCTATCATATATCATCCCTATGGTATTTACCACTTGATTGCTATACAGGGCGGACAGTCTGATATCTCTTTTCTTCTAACACACTGGTCATCCCACACGCACAATCAAAGGCGCGACCTACAGCAAAACTCCGGCAGTGATCTAGTTTGCCTTCCAATTTATATCGACTAAAGAAGGGATTTTAAAATTTGTTTGGGGAGGGTATTGGCTGGATGTGGAATTGGAAGTGGATTTTTTTTTTCTCACAATGTCACAATCGAAGTGCGTTTGTCTGATCTGTCAATCTATCATTGCTATTCCAAAGAAGGAAAATGTGGAAAGGCACTTTCGAACTGTTCATAAAAAACTGACTTCCTTCTAAAAGCGATCTGAGAAAAAGAACGGAGAGGAAACTAAAATCGCAGTTAATCGGACAGCCTCGGCTGAATTCAAAAGCTCCTTGACTGCATTATTAGGCTCTACTTATTTATGCGAGTCAGCCTTTTCCCACATGAAGATTATTAAATCCAAATACTGTAGTGACCATAAATGTATTGAATTGTTATTGTGCCATAATTTTATTCAGTTATGCAAGGTACAACAACATATAATTTATGTATAAAGTATACTCAGTATATATATATATATATATATATATATATATATATATATATATATATATATATATATATATAATCTATATATAGTAGATTATTTGGACCTGGTCATTTTAAAAGTTGGTCGCAAGCCGAAAAAGTGTGGGCACCCCTGGTCTATATTGTTTTATAGATTTGACTAAAAAACAAAAAAAAAAAGGAAATATGATCGAATGTTTTTATTTATTCTAGTAATGAATGTTGAACTGGCGTTTAATAAAATAGAAAATCAAATTATTTTTATTTTGGAACTATAATACTTATTCAATTCACGACAGAAAAGTGGTCCGAAAAAGAATTCGGAAGCACAAAACCTGAAAGAAAAAAAAAAGTACCGAAAGGCAACGCGAGTATATTAAAATACTTTAAAACAATGGATTTCAACCGGGGTGTAAGCGAAGAAAACAATGAAAATGATGTAAATATTTCTAATGTAAGAGAATACAATGAATTTGTTTTATTAATTTTGACTGAAGAAGGGCGCTAATTTTCCCTTTCGGCAGCAGGCGTCGTTTTGCTACGCTATGGCTCTGGAAGCCCAGTGTTCAATGTTCTTAAATGTTCTTAACATCAGCCGACCAGCACATTAAGCCTGATCCTGCACAGGACAATCAATGACTTGGCCCCGAGTTTACTGTTTACCAGAAGCCGCTGTCCACTATGAGGGGCCAAACAGGCCATAAATCATATATTTCTGTGTGTAATCTATTGGTTTACGTGTGAACACTATTGGTTTATGAATATTTACTATCGGTTTGCATGCATACTTAATTGGTTTGCATGCGTACAATACTGGTTTCATTCATATGAACTATATTGGTTCGTGTCCGTATATTATCAGTTTGTGTGTGAACTATATCCGTTTGTATATGCATAGCACTGGTTTGCATATGAACTATATTGATTTGCGTGTGTATATCACTGGTTCCAGTACGATTTGTTATTGGTTTGTGAGTGAACTGCATTGGTTTACGCTTGCATGTTATCGGTTTGCGTATGAATTATATTGGCTTGTGTTCTGTGACGGTCTAACAATGGATTTGCGTATGCACTATATTGGTTTCATGCACGTCTTATATTGGTTTCATGTGGGTAACCTGTCGATTTTGCGCTTGAACTCTATTGGTTGTATGCGTGCACTATGTCGGTTTCGCGTATGAAACATATTGGTTATGCGTGCGCACCCTATCGCAACTCTGTGTATGAACTATATCGGTTCTGCGTGTGAACTATATTGGTTGTTCACGTGATCTTCAGAGGAAATGGGCGAGGCAAGAAACAGGACCTCAGGGGCCGGTAGAGTCATGGAGTGTAAAGAGAAGTGTCTAGGAGACGCATCTGCGTTTAAACGGCACTGTATATTTTTTTCCGAACAATATTCTACATTGGCCCTAGTGTGTGCTTGGTGTGTGGGTGTGTTTGTGTGTGTCCTGTGGTGGGTTGGCACCCTGCCCAGGATTGGTTCCTGCCTTGTGCCCTGTGTTGGCTGGGATTGGCTCCAGCAGACCCCCGTGACCCTGTATTCGGATTCAGCGGGTTAGAAAATGGATGGATGGACGTCTGCAAAAGGACTTGGTGGTAATTATTACTATTTAGCAGAATCTACCCTTCAGTTTGTAATGAACACAAGGCTGAAGTTAGGTACGTATTGGGCCGTCTTCTTATTTGCTTCCTGGATCATGTTTGCTCGAACCCAGCCACAGTACGTTTTCACACAACTTTTGAAACCAGTTATTCATTCTGAAGGCAAAATATTCTACATTTACTAACGCCTTTATCCAACATACAACATTTAGATACTACTGGTTAGATTCGCCCGGTGCTGGACAGACAGGTGAAGTGACTTGTTTATGGTCACATAGTGTCATTATCAGGACTTGAACCCACGAACTCAGTTTAAAAGTGCAGTCTTAAACACTGCGCCACAATGCTTGCACATCTACAACATGTATATTAATTAGGATAATATAAACTTGTCCGAGACAGATTCCATTGTTAAAGTTGAGTTTAACATTTTCAACCTGTTCAAGTTTTGGTTGAAAATCTCAAATATTTATTTTTTCAAATAATGGATCAGTTTGCAGATTAATGTACACACCGTAGAATATTTTGCCTTGCTGTTAATATAGAAGGAGGTTTGTGAATAAGTAGCTGACTGTAAACTTATACTGGATGTAGCTAGAATGAATAAAAAGGCAGCTGAATGTGAACCTACCTTAAAATAATTACCACCAAACCCTTTCACAAACATACTGTGATGTGCAAAAGTATTCAATCCCCATGAAAGTTGTCATAATTTTATGCAAGACAAAATATTTGTACACATATTTATTCATTCCATATTTTTTCTTATGCTGTAACAAAACATTTCCAAAGTCAAAATAAACTATTTTATGTAGACATTTAATTGAAGAAGAAAATCTCCAAAGTTAGTGTTTACATAAGTGTTTAAACCTCTGCAGTTGTGCTTTGGAAGCTCCAGGTTTACACCAATGACAAGTTAATTACAAAGGTGGCAGACATTTGACAGTCATATTAAACATAATGAGGTGCTCCTTTCTCTCTGGATATTAAAAGCCCCTTAGTAGGGGCGTAGTCTTTGCTGGACAGTCACTGAAAAAATCAAGAGAGAGGAGCATTCTGCTGATGTGAGAAATAAAGTTATTGAAATGCACAAGGTAGCTGGAAATAATTATAAAAATATTAAGAGTCTGATGTCCCATTGTGCACTGCTGGATCCATCATCAGAAAGTGGAAGGTTCATCACAGCACCCTGACTCTCACTAGAACAGGCCGTCCCTGAAGACTGAACATCAGAGTTAGACATCAACTGGAGAGAGAGGAAACTAGAAATCCAAACGTCACTCTCAGATGTTTGCAATGCTTTTTGGCTGAAACTGGAGTGAAGGTGTAGGGGTCCACAATTTCAAGAGCTCTCCATTAAACAGGCCTCTACAGGAAGGTGGCAAGAAGGAACCCATTCCTTATGATGGTCCACATAAAAACACATATGGCGTGTTTCCAGTTAAATGTGGGGAGAAGGGTTTATGGTCAAATGAAACTAAAATAGAACTTTTTTTCTCAGACTTCAAAGAGGTACAGAATGTGTGGCATAAAACAAACACTGCCCATGCCACAAGAAACACCAGACCTACAGTAGAATATGGTGGTGGCAGCATCTTGCTTCGGGGATGTTTTTCATGTGCTGGGACTGAGAATCTTGTCAGAGTTGAAGGGACAATAGATGGGCACAAATACCACACAATATTGCAAGTGAACTCGTTCCAGTCTACTATGAATTTAAAGCTTTCAAGATGACAATGACCCTAAGCATTAGACCAAAGTGACACTGGGATGGCTCAAAAACAGACAGGTGAATGTTTCGGAATGGCCAAGTCAAAGCCCTGATCTTAACCCTGTTGAGAATCTAGGGCACTGTTTGAAAACTGCTGTTCAGAGATACCATCCCACCAACATAGAGGGTACCTAGAAAGCATGCCAAGAAGAATAGGGAAGAATCACACCTGAGCAATGTGCAGAACTGGGGCATATTTACGTACCCCAAAAGAATGAAGGCTGTTACTGCAGCAAAAAGGTTCTTGACAAAGTATGAATATGTTGGGCTTGAATACATAGGCAAACAATCACTTTGGAGTTTTTCTTTAGTTAAGTTATTTGGAGTTTGATAATGTTTTGTTACAACACAAGAGTTCACATTAAAAAAAACAAATGGATAAATATTTGGACAAATCTTTTGTCATGCAGAAAATTAGGATGACTTTTAAAAGGATTGAATACTTTTGCACGTCACTGTATGTTTGTGAAAGGGCTTGGTGGTAATTCTTTTTACCAGTATTTTCCCTTAATTCTGAAATGATCACAGGGCTGAAGTTAGGTTCGCATTCGGCTGGCATTTAATTCACTCCCAGCTACTCCCAGTATAAGCTTGCAGTCAGCTACTTATTCACACAGCTTTTGCAAAGCAGCTTCTTATTCTATTATAACAGTGATGCAAAATATTCTACAGCGTGTACATTAATCGGCATCATTACAGACTGATCCATTATTTGAAAAAATAAATATTCCACATTTTGGTCCTGCACGGATCAAAATTGTTAAACTCTAATTTAGCAAAGGAATCTATCCTGGACAAGTTTATATATGCCAACGTCACAAAACTATGAAAATTAAGGTGGCCCAACGCCATTTAACACGTTACAGTGCCCATTAAATATCACAGTAAATCCCATTTATCTGATCTTGAAGTGGGAATACATTGTCAGTTTCACCCTGATACTCCCACTGGGCAGAGCAAAACTCCGCTGCATCTTAAAAAACGCATCTGTCCTTTCACAAAACTGTGAAAGGTAAGGTGGCCCAATATGATGTAGCTGACCCATGCAGGTCTTAAATGTTAAATGTTTAGCTTTTCATAGAATGGACACGTTTAGTCAATTAATATACACGTTATAGATGTGCAAGCATTGCGGTTATGGCTTTGCACTTTCAACCCTTTGTTCGTGGGCTCAAGTTCTGAGACTGACACTGTGTGACCCTGAGCAAGTCACTTCACCTGTCTGTGCAGTGCGGGGTCACCGGGCATAATAAATGTAACTAGTAGTAACTAAATGTTATGTTGCATAAAGACGTCAATCGTAAATGTGGAATATTTTGCCTTTAGAATAAGTAACAATTTTGCAAATACTGTGTGAACAAGTACAGCTGCGGGTTCCAAGCATGCATGTAGATGGGACCGAATAAGAAGACGGCCGAATACATACCTAACTTCAGCCTTGTGTTCATTACAGACTCAATGGTAGATTCTGTTAAATAGTAATAATTACCACCAAGTCCTTTCGCAAACGTATGGTGCGGAAAAAATATACAGTGCCGCTTAAACGCAGATGCGTCTCCTAGATGCGTCTCCTAGACATTTCTCTTTACACTCCATGACTCTACCGGCCCTTGAGTTCCTGTTTCTTGCCCCGCCCATTTCCTCTGAAGATCACGTGAACAACCAATATAGTTCACACGCAGAACCGATATAGTTCATACACAGAGTTGCGATAGTGTGCGCGCATAACCAATATGTTTCATACGAAACCGACATAGTGCACACATACAACCAATAGAGTTCAAGCGCAAAATCGACAGGTTACCCACATGAAACCAGTATAAGACGTGCATGAAACCAATATAGTGCATACGCAAATCTATTGTTAGACCGACACAGAACGCAAGCCAGTTAATTCATACGCAAACCGATAATATGCAAGCGTAAACCAATGCAGTTCACTCACAAACCAATAACAAACGTACTGGAACCAGTGATATACACACGCAAATCAATATAGTTCATATGCAAACCAGTGACATACACGTACAAACGGATAATATACGGACACAAACCGATATAGTTCATATGAATGAAACCAGTATTATGCGCAGGCAAACCAATTAAGTATGCACGCAAACCGATAGTAAATATTCATAAACCAATAGTGTTCACACGTAAACCAATAGATTACACACAGAAACATATGATTTATGGCCTGTTTGGCCCCTCATAATAAAAAATCTGCGAAATTTGCTGTCTCCAGCCTGTTTCCATCCAACTGGCTTTTTATCGATAAAATGGCGTGCGTGATGACGTCATCCCCTCCAAAACGAACTGTTGCATAAGTTTTGTTGTATCACGAAAAAAATCCGCCATTGAGCCGTTTCCATACATAATTTTTGTATGTCGCAAATTATTTACCTTTTGTTTTCCACGTTAGACCCCCTCCACTAAACAAAGAAACGAAGAAATGGAGAGATTATTCAGTTTTTTAAAATTTGCCAGCTTACTGTTATTTCAGTTTCACAAATAATTGGAATTGTACATAATATCCGAAGACGATAGCAGAATGAAGCAGTTGCTTGTCTGATAGCCCTAGAGCTCGAAGAAAGTAAGTGCGACGAAACCCACGGGTATGGGAGAGACGACGGAATAAGACCTTCTGGAAGGAGGTGGTGGGGAGACACTTCACAGAAAATCTCTGGCTGCAACATTTTAGAATGACACGGCCGATGTTTGAGATGTTGTGTGGATTCATCAGTCCTGATGTGGGGCCCATCACAAGTTGTCACCGACAACCGGTTCCAACCCAAAAGCGGATTGCCATCGCCCTTTACAAGCTGGCAACCTGCGCCGAGTATAGAGTAGTTGGAGAAACTTTCGGGGTTAGTAAAACTACCGTCCATCGATGTGTATATGCTGTGTTCACCGCTATTAAAGAAAAATTAATGCGGCGTTATATCAGACTTCCAACTGTAGCGGAGGCCAATGAAATTGCATACCGCAATTCCTTGGTGCATCTTGTGCCACAGATTTACGGTGCGCTGGATGGCACGCATGTGCCTATTCTTCCCCCGACGGAAGGCTACCGCGATTACATTAATCGCAAAGGGTGGTAATTTATTGTTCTCCAGGCCCTTGTTGATGACAGGTGCATGAAACTAGACATTTGCGTTGGCACTCCTGGAAGTGCCCATGATGCAGCTGTGTTTGCAGCATCGGATCTGTACAAGTGAGCCTACCTTTCAACATCCCTTCTCAGTGCGATAACAACTGAATTAGTACTGTAACCTGCTTCCCTTAAGGTTTTTAATTAAAACTGAAATTTGAATTAATACAAAATAACGACGTTTAATAAAAAAAATAAATAAAGTTAATATTAATGAGAGAATTTCTCATAATATGCTAAAACATCTGCCATTTAATAATAAGAAAAAAATGTTTAGATAATGAAACACACGGTTTATTAAATATTTTGACTGGCACAGTAAATTACCTTTGCGGTTTTTGCATTATTTAGACATCCTGAGAGACACCCCCAGGCTACAGTTGATGTGGAGGGAATTCAGGTACCCCTTTTAGTAGCAGGAGACCCAGCCTATCCGCTACTGCATTGGCTCATCACGAGAAATAACGAGTCTCTTCATCAGGCCATGCGAACCGCTCCGCTATTCTCGTTTTGATTGCACGTGATGAAAATGTATCATGTGACACATTTATATGCGTTAAAGCCCTTTTTTCCGATAAAAAGTGTTCCCAATGTAGTTTTTGCGACATCTGAAGTATCGATATGAAATTTATGCGCTAAAGTTAAACGGAAAAATATTATGTCGACATGTACAAAATTTTATCGATAATTAGCATTTCCATCAGCTAAAATTTGAAGCGCTAAATATTTTTTCGCAAAAACTCCTTGGATGGAAACCTGTGTTTATTTTATAATTTAAGTAGAATGTCATAAACTGAACTTCATCCTAAAATCAATGTTTAATTTACTAGATTTTCTCAAACCCCGTCATGAGTTGTTAATCACTACGCTTCTTAAACTGACTTCCTCCGAGGAGGCGCTGGCAGCGATCACCGCACAGAATCCATTCACTTCATGATATTCCTGCTCTCTGAAATTTTAGAATGCTAAGATATATACTTGATAACATTTTCATGATGAAATGCATTGAAGCATGTATTAAACATTCACAGTAGTGTGGCAGTAGTCGCAGTAAGGGGTCCCCAGGTGTATGCTCAGTGTATGGTTATGTTAGGTAGATTGCCCAGAGGGGACTGGGCGGTCTCTTGGTCTGGAACCCCTACAGATTTTATTTTTTTCTCCAGCCTTTGGAGTTTTTTTTTGTTTTTTCTGTCCACCCTGGCCATCGGACCTTACTCTTATTCTATGTTAATTAATGTTGACTTATGTTTATCTTTTATTGTGTCTTCTATTTTTCTATTCATTTTGTAAAGCACTTTGAGCTACATGTTTTGTATGAATATGTGCTATATAAATAAATGTTGATTGATTGATTGATTGATAGAGAACTTTATGGCAGGTGTGGTCGGTGACAAGAACACAGAATTCAATAGATGTTCTTCTGAGCGGGCTTTCTTTATTGCACGCGTGCGCTCTCTGACGTACCAAACCCTCAGCTCCTATCCTTCCTTTTTCTTTCTCCATCTAACCAATCACCACACGATAAACGTCTTTGTGAAATTACAACGAGTTATAAACTTAGCCCATGGAGTGTTCAGGACTAAAAAAAAAAAAATCTTCATTATACATGTTTAATTATGCCATCCATTCAGGGTTGCTCCCATTCCAGCAAGCATCGTGTGCGAGGAAAGAACAAATCCTGAACGGGGCACCAGCTCATCGCAGGGTGAACACGAGCAATACATACACTAGCAGGGTGAATATAGCATAACAAAACTCCACATCCTACATGACTTTGAAAGAAAAACATGCAAATTCAAGGCAGGGAACCCCCGAGTCCCCCTTGCTGCGAGGCAACAGTGCAACCTCCACGCTGCCATGCCCCCACATGATTAACACATGCTTTAATGCATTTCATCATGAAAATTATATCAAGTATGATAGATTGATCATATGTCAGATTACATGACTACTGATCATATGAGCGCGCTGCAACTGTTCAAGACTCACTAAGAATATGTGAATGACATAAACAACTGAATATAACCCAAAAGGCCATGTAATGCAATTTGGTCTTGTGCTGTTGTTTGGTTGAATCCCCAATTCTGACACTTCTTGTAACTTTGAGGTGGTTTATAGCACTCCATTGCCTTGACATTCCTCCCAACTTTAGGATTGGGAGGCAGCTGCTTTTTTAACTATATAAACCGTACCATTGTATGATTTATAAAATCAAGAAAAGATGTAAACTCCAGGGGCCTAATGTATAAATGGTGCATACAAAAAAAAATTACCGTTTCCACACTCAAATTGCGATGTATAAAACCTAAACTTGGTGTAAGCCATGCCCATTTTCATGCCAGCTAAATGCTTGGTGTACGCAAGTTCTCCGCTCAGTTTTACAAACTGGCAGCACCCAGCATCACAGTAGTGCTTTTGTTCCAGTGTGGTTTCCCTGTCCTTTTTAGATCCACATCCCTGATGCCACTTTATCAAATTCACTGAAATTAACTGCATATTGTTTATTAGTTTAAGGCATCTGATTG
Source organism: Polypterus senegalus (assembly GCF_016835505.1). NCBI lineage: Eukaryota > Metazoa > Chordata > Cladistia > Polypteriformes > Polypteridae > Polypterus > Polypterus senegalus. The sequence goes on from NC_053158.1 coordinate 105,518,759, forward strand.
TAATTAACCTGTAACAATATAATGGTTCATGGAATTGCCAATCTATTCCAAATACCATAGCTGCTTCAGCGGTGTTAGTCTCACTGCACCTTCTTCTTCTTCTTTTAGCTGCTCCCATTAGGGGTTGCCACAGTGGATCATCTTTTTCCATATTACTCTCACTGCACCATTCGGAGTATTTGTATCACTGTATCTGAATGTGGAATCACAGATCTACAGCAGCTGATCTAAACTAATTATTGGTATATAGCATCTAGCACACGCTGCCTCAGCCATGCTGCCTATTTGAACTGCTCTCATGCGACAAACGCTTCAGAGCCTTTCCTGTATGGACCTCGCGGTTCTGAAATAGTTTCATCCCAAGAACTATAAAGACACTCAGTCCATCAAGTGTTCCTGGTAGAACTGTTTGTACTTAGTACAATCACCTCACTGTAAACTTGCACTACAGTTATAATATTGCACGACCTGAGCCACTTTAGCATGTATTTACATATGATGACAATATCATTTTTAATGCAGCAAAATGTTTATTACATTATAAAGATAAAATGTTAACATTATTTAAATAATTTATATTGTTAATAATTAAACATGTGAAGACACAGTGTTACAGCACTAGCTAGTTCAGGGATTGTTCTTGTCTTGCGCTGTATTCTTGCCGGGGCTGGCACGACACTGGAAGGATAGATGGATAGAATAATTAAATATGTACTACAAAGATATTTCAATGTTCCTTAAAAGTTTTAAAGAATCAGCATTCTTAGCTTACAGATGGCTTAATATCTATTACTTAGCTGATTGTGTGCCGACTGGTTATTTGGAGAAAGAAAAGGAAGGACAGAAATTGGAGGTTAGTACGTTTAAAAGAGACTACTGCTGCAATAAATTACTTCATCGAAGGTCGTGCACGGCGCAGCAAGCATCTTGCGTGAAGCAGAAACAATCTCTGGATGAGGCACCAGCTCGTCACCATCACTGTGCCACCGTGTTCGCCTTTTTAATAACATGCTTTAAATCATATCATCATGAAGATGATATCAAGTATACATCTCAGTATTTTAATTATTCAGAGAGCTATAATATCATTAATGTTAAGGATTCAGTGTCCTGTTGAAGGAAGAGAAAGCTCGTTTAAGTAGCATGTAGTGATTCACACACAGAGCACGAAGAACACATACAAAACAAAGCATTTAATGTGCTACTTTAGTGACAATGGTTGAGAAACTAGTAAATTAAACTATTTTAAGATGAAGTTTATGATGTTCTTTTTCTCACTGTGTCCCTATTTCATTTTCTTTTCTTTGTACCCTAATAAACTTTCTTATGACACTCAGACGGTAGGCTAAGACTTGCCTTTTTACAGCAACTTTGATATCTGATAACTTTTTTTTTATTTCGGGCACTGTGTGACTTTGTCAACTTGAGCTTTTGAGTTTCTCCGACACTCTGTCGCTTGATCAACTTCCTTTTTGCTCGATTCCTATTTTTTATTAGCAACATTGACAGACAGCAGTTCAATGCAGGCAATTTATTTATACTTATTCATCTTGAGACATTTACAATATTAAATCTGAAAGCGTGCATGCTAATTATGGGCTCTCATGTGTTCACCATGCAGCTCTTAATAGCTAGACCACGCAGATCGACAGGGTTGAGCTTTGGGGATTTGCTTCACCTCAGCTTTCACCTCCCCAGCCTGCAATCCCTTAAATGTGCTGATAATGGTGTTCCACACTATTCTTCCATTCCAATAAGTGCATCTCAGCATGGCAGTGTAGGGGATATCAGCGGACATCTTTTTTCTGACCATATTCATTCTGCAGGAGTGATTGGTTGCACGGTTACCTCAAGAGACAAGGAATAGCTGTAAGACGTGCTTGCTGTTTGGCCTTAAATATTGGTGAACGTTTTCTCTGTTGAGACACTGACAGACCCAGAGAGGAATTCTGGAATTCCAGTAGTGATACTAATGGAGATTCCATACATGGATGGGCACTGGACATCCGAACGTCTCTCATTTGTGTTTAGTGCCTCTAAAGTGACAGTTTTCTTTACTGTTTGGCTTTCGTGGTTGCCCACAGATATTTTCAGTACTTGTGGAGGCTGTTCCAGTTGGTTTGCCTAATTAATATCATAGATGACGTTAGAGATTTTCTGACTCTAGGATCCTCTGTTAATGGAAAGGACATCATAACTCCTTTAATAATACTCCTTACCCTCCCATGGTTTTAAAGAAGGAGCCATGCTTTGGGACCACTTTACCTAAGCCATACTTGTTTTTACCCACAATGGCATCGTAGCCTTCACAGGACCGGACACCTGATGATGGATATGAGCCAGATGATCCTGGCACCCAGTCTAGAAGCTCAAAATTATCCTCGTTTACCAAAATATCAAACAAATTTAAATAATGCTCTTTCCACCATAAGGATAAAAACATCTTGAACCTTTATTTGGGATAGTCAGTGCGTGAAGCATAATCATTCTAGATGGAAACCACACTGCTGGGAACAGAACCTCTGAAGTAGACCCACTGCAGATTGAAATTGTCGCCAAAGATGGACTGAGAATCAAGCAAATTCACCTGAGTTGACGTATTCGATAACATAAAACTTGATACGAGAGCCAGCGGGAGAATGACTTCTTCGAGATCTAGAGTAAGAGGCAAGTCTATAGAGATAAAGATCAAACAGAAAAGATTAAACTGAGTCCAGTGAATTTAATGCATCCTTTATCAAAGCTATTTGTCATTAATGTGGATTACAGATGTTATATGTCTACTCTAAATAATTTGAGTGTTTTGAAAATTAATATTGCGTTTTTCAAGTACTTGTTCAATTTTATCATTAAGAAAATGACATCATCTTACTGACGTTTTGTGGCAGTTGTCTTGACACCATTTTGTACTCAGTTTACCTGGTGTGGCCATGTTGTTTACAGGTTGGTATGTCTGTTGATGTGGAAGTAACATGATTTATTATGTCATCTCACCCCACCCATGTGGCAAGTAAGAATTTCACTGTATTCTGTTTGGGCAACATCAAGCACTCTCTAACCCTACGTAAGATAGTGGCACAGTATACCTTGCCTCCTAGCTTTTGCAGATTTTTGAAAAAAATCTCCTACATGCCATTTGCAAAATTAGTTTGATAGTTGAATTTTGATCAGACATTTGTTTACTGCGCCTGCCACTAACCTGACATCACAATCAACTCTCACTCTATGTCTTGCAGGTGTTGAGCTCACAACATGGCTCCATGTTGCTATTTCAGGTTGAGCCTGGCTGAGTTACTGTATATGGATTTCCAGAACACCTGTCACTCACTGGTAAATGCAACCCCCAGCACTAGCTACAGGAGTGGGTAACGGTAACCCTATCAATGAGTGGGGTAACTCTCGTTGAAATCGTAGTTGAAGAACTCCAGGCACTCGACGAACAGATTCAGAAACTGCTGTCCTGACGGAGATACCTTAGAGATCTGAAGGCCCGGCTGTTGGATAAACCGTCCTTGCCATCTGGAACCGGCGAAACATCAACCCTGCGTTGTGCCGACCTCACCCCCGCGTCTTGTAGGAGCGACGCCGCTGATGACCTCGGTGGATTTCAGCTATGCAGGCGGGGGTTCAAGGCCAGAGCACCTCCATCGGCACAGGCGAGCATCCTATCTCAGAACTGGTTTGACCCTATCCCGGTCCCCAGTTCGCTTTCAGCCCCTGGTGATGTAATAGTGGTAGGTGATTCTATCGTTAGAAACCTTAATGTCGCATGCCCTAATGCAAAATCGTTTGTTTCTTGTTTTCCCGGTGCTCGTGTCCGAGATGTAATGAGACGTGCGCCAGCAGTCTACGAGAAACACAAGGAGAGGGCAGTTGGAGCAATCGTCTTGAATGCCGGTGTAAACGATATAAGGCACCGACAATCAGAAATCCTGAAGGCTGACTTCGCAGCTTTGATTAAAGACATGAAGGAGAGGACCCCATCGGCAAAGATCTTCGTTTTGGGTCCACTACCTCTTGTCAGACGATCCAACGAGTACTACAGTCGTCTGCTAGGATTGAACAACTGGCTACAGGGTTTCTGCAAGAAGAAGGATGTCGGTTTCATCAACAATTGGAATCTCTTTTTGGAAAGGCCGCGTCTCTTCAAGCGTGATGGCCTGCATCCGAACAGTTTCGGCGCCCGGGTCCTCTCTGAAACCATATCGAAGGTAATTCGTTTTTCTTGACTATATATCTCTGCTCTTAACCCCTTCCGAAATGATACTGTTGTCCCAGGACATGATAAGTGTTCAATAGAATCTTCCGTTAAAGTGCACAACATTAATACTGTAATAAGCAATCTCAATGCACGTAGAAAATCTAGGAAATACGGAATAAACTCCAATAATCTAATTAAAATTACTATTTTAGAGGAACAATGTATTAAAACTATAAAAACAGATCACAGATTAAACAAAAATACACACAGAGCGGCGCTATTAAAAATAATTTAGTTCCTATTCCAAATATCAATAACGCACATAGTATTCATCTCTGCACCTCCGAAACATTAAATATGGCACTATTGAATGTTAGAGCTTTAACTAACAAAAAGTTTTTATCAACGATCTTATTAGTGATAAAAAAATAGATTTTATTGCACTAAGTGAAACGTGGCTTAGCTCAGACGGCGCGGCTGTTTTAATCGAATCTGCGCCTCCGGATTACAGTTTTACTCGTGCAGACCGCCAGGGGAAAAAGGGAGGCGGATTGGCTAACATTTACTCGAGCCGATTAAAATGTAAAGATGTCAGTTTTGGTAAGTTCAAGTCCTTTGAATATCTCGCCGTTGTTGTTCATGGAAATTCTCAAGTTCTAGTACTATCCGTGTATAGACCTTCTAAATATAACGCATCTTTTTTTGAGGAATTCTCTGACTTAATGTCAATTTTAATTACTAACTATGATACACTCCTAATAGTTGGCGACTTTAATTTTCATATAGATAATCAGTATGATCTAAAAGTAAAAGAATTTATGAACCTCCTGGATTCTTTTGATTTGAGACAGCTCGTAAATCAGCCTACACATAAAGCAGGTCATACGTTAGACTTAGTGATTACTAAAGGACTGAAAGTTGATATAAAACAGATCATTGATATTGGTCTATCAGACCATTTTCTTCTACTTTTTAATATAGAAATAATGATAAAAAACACTCATGAGAAGCATATTGTTAAAAAACGCTTCTTTGACTCGGCAGCAGCTTAAAAATTTACAAACATTCTAAGCAATCAGTCCGTTTATAGTGCCAGCTATAATAGTGAGGATAATGTAAATAGTAAGGTGGAAAGGTTTAATACTAAAGTGAGAGCTGCTGTTGACAGAGTTGCACCTGAAAAGACAGTGAAAAAATCTTCTAGCATTGTTATACCATGGAAGATCCAAAGAGTGTCTGATTTAAAGAGAACATGCCGCAGAGCTGAGTGTCAATGGAGGAAGACTAAACTTACTATCCACCATAAAATATTAAAAGTCAAAATAACAGAATACAATAACACTGTCCGTCTTGAGAGACGCTGTTATTTCTCCAAGATTATAAATAACAATGCTAGTAATCCCAGAGTCTTATTTTCTACAATTGATCGCCTACTAAACCCAGGTAACTCAAAGGAATGCCTCCAAAGTTCGTCCAGTAAAACCTGTGAGGCTATCGCTGTATTTTTCAATCAAAAAATTAATGATTTCTTTTTCCTCTTTTAAAGACTATATTGGTAACAGATATCTCTATCTTTTAACCTTAAAGCGCCACTGCATGGGGGCTTGATGTGCTTTGGACGTGCTCTGTCTCTGGGTATGTCAGAGGACTGGGACTGCATGAAGTGGGTTTTAGCCTCACCTGGGGAGGCAAAAAGGGAGGGTGGGGGGTTAAGGGGGGAAGAGAAAGAGAGCAGGCTTGATCTATATCTAATCTATCATCTCAATCTTTATAATTATAACTATCAACGTAATAATAAGCTGCATGGCAACAACTCTTGGGGGAATAGGAAATTAAGACCTAAACTATTTCACTTCCAGTTAAGACTATAATATGACACCAAAAACTCAGAATCAGTGTCTCCATGATGGGACAGTTAACTTCGTAAGCTGGAATGTTAAAGGCCTGAATCACGAATTAAAGAGAAAGAAAGTACTTTCTCACCTAACAGGTCTAAATGCTAAAATAGTATTTTTACAGGAAACCCACTTACTAAGTAAGGATCAGTTCCGGCTGCAAAAAGACTGGACTGGCCAAATGTTCCATTCTAGTTTTACAAAGAAAACTAGAGGGGTGGGAATTCTCATACATAGAACAGTACCATTTGTAGCATCAGATGTAGTATTGGATCCTGAAGGGAGATATGTGATGGTCATGGGAGACTTATCTAACTGTAAAATGATTTTGATAAATGTTTATGCACCTAATGTTGATGATAAGGAATTTATACAAAATTTATTTGCATCCATTCCCAATCTGAACACTCATAAACTTATAATGGCTGGGGACTTTAATTGTGTTCTAAATCCACTTTTAGATAAGACTTCCTCCACAGGGGAGCGGCAACTAACACCGCAAAGATAATTACAAAGTTTATAACTGATCACAACTTATCAGATCCCTGGAGGTTTTAAACCCAAATTCAAGAACATATTCTTTCTACTCACCAGTACATCATTGCTACTCAAGGATTGATTACTTCTTTATAGATAATAACTTCTTGCCTAAGATTAAATCTTGTAAATACGATGCTATTGTTATTTCAGACCATGCTCCGATGATCTTGGAGCTGAAATTACTAAGCCCCATACACTCACCCGCAGATGGCGTCTCAATCCGCTTCTATTAGCTGGCGAGAATTGTACTGAATTTATATCCAAACAAATTGAATTCTTTCTAGAGACAAATACATCCCCTGAGATCTCTGCAGGAATACTCTGGGAAACTCTTAAGGCCTTCTTAAGAGGACAGATTATCTCATATCTTTCCCACAGAAATAAATCCGAGCGAAGAAAGTAGCAGAGATAAAAGCGAAATTACTAAAATAGATGAAGAACATGCCAGACTACCAAGCGAGACTCTACATAAGAGGAGGCAGGCTCTACATTCAGAATTAAACCTCTTGACAACTAAAGAAACCGAACAACTAATTTACAAATCCAGACATCATTATTATGAACATGGAGAAAGCTAATAAGCTTTTAGCGCAACAAATTCACAAGCAAGAAGTGCATAGCGCAATCTCGGTAATTACTAACACGAATGGAGATAAAATCATCGAACACAAAAATATAATGTACACTTTTAGAGACTACTATAAATCCCTATATACTACTGAGTTTAAAGAAGACAATATACAATCTAATGCATTTCTGGATAAATTACAGATACCACAAATTGACGCTATTAGTGTGGAGGAGCTCGATAAACCTCTGTCATTATCAGAATTACTGGATGCTATAAAGTCACTCCAAGGTGGAAAAGCAGCAGGCCCTGATGGCTAACCTGCAGAGTTTTACAAGAAATTCTCCGCTCAGCTAGCTCCCTCCTATTAGCAACATTTACAGAAGCCAGAGATAACCAATCTCTTCCACAAACCTTTCGCCAAGCACTAATCACTGTCTTTCCAAAACAAAATAAGGACTTATTACAATGTGCATCATACAGACCAATTTCACTTCTGAATAACGACGTTAAAATACTCTCTAAAATCATAGCTAGAAGGATGGAGAAAGTGCTCCCTCAGTAATATCACAAGAACAAACTGGATTTATTAGGGGCCGACACTTATCTTCAAATCTTCGACGCCTGTTTAATGTAATATACTCACCAACTAAATCAAACACCCCAGAAATATTATTATCATTGGATGCAGAAAAAGCATTCGACATGATTGAATGGAAATACCTTTTACTATTTTGGAGAAGTTTGGGTTTGGCCCGAACATTTGTGCATGGATTAAATTACTGTATACTAACCCAGAAGCTTCAGTTTGCATCAATAACATTTGCTCAGACTACTTTAAACTAGAGCGTGGCACAAGACAAGGATGCCCTTTGTCACCACTGCTGTTTGCAATTGCCATTGAACCACTGGCAATACATTGTCGAAATACTGATCAGATAAAGGGGATTAGCAGAGAAGGACTGGAACAGAAAATCTCATTATATGCAGATGACATGGTACTGTATATATCGGACCCAGAAAATTCTGTGCCTGCAGTCTTAGCAGCACTCACAGAATTTCAAAAGCTCTCTGGTCTCAGAATTAATCTGAATAAAAGTGTACTCTTTCCGGTGAATTCAAGCATATAATATTAGATTAGACACCCTTCCTTTTATCATTGCAGAACAGTTTAAATACCTCGGGGTAAACATCACAAGTAAACATAAAGCTCTTTATCAACAAAATTTCGTCGTCTGTATGGAAAAAATTAAACAAGACTTGCATAGATGGTCAACCCTTCATCTCACACTAGCTGGAAGAATTAACACTGTTAAGATGAATATTCTTCCTAAGCTCCTTTTTATTTCAAAACATACCAATATACATTAATAAATCGTTCTTTAAGCAATTAGATTCAACAATAACCTCATTTATTTGGAATTCTAAACATCCACGCATCAAAAGAGCGACCCTACAAAGACAAAAGGCAGAAGGCGGCATGGCTCTACCTAACTTCCAGTTTTATTACTGGGCAAATATACAGTCGATAAGAACCTGGACACAAATAGAAGAACATACACAGGCATGGACCGCAATAGAAGTAAAATCCTGCAGTACTTCTTTGTATTCCTTGCTTTGTGCTCCAATAAACACACGTTATCGGCAATACACTAATAACCCAATTGTGCTCCACTCACTTAGAATCTGGAACCAATGTAGAAAGCATTTTAAGACGGAGAAGCTTCTTTCTGTGGCACCTGCAAAAGAACCACCTCTTTCAACCCTCACAAACATATGCAGTTTTAATATCTGGAAAAATTTGGAATTAACTTGCTTAGAGATCTTTATATAGACAACGTCTTTGCATCCTATGAACAATTACATTCCAAATTTAACATTCCAGCTACAAATTTCTTTCACTATCTTCAAATCAGGAACTTTGTTAAACAGAACCTTCCAGATTTTCCTCATCTTGCACCCTCATCCACGCTGGAAAAATTATTGCTCAATTTCAAGGAGTTAGACTCCATCTCTACAATATATAAAATCCTTTTACAATCCCTTCCTTTCAAAGATCCAAGAGGACACTGGGAAAATGACCTCTCAATTAATATATCAGAAAAGGAGTGGAAAGTAGCAATGCAGAGAATTCACTCAAGCTCCATATGCAAAGCATACAATTATACAACTCAAAATTATATATCGAGCACATCTGTCTCACTAAAACTCTCAAAATGTTTCCAGGGCATGATCCAACCTGCGAACGTTGCAACCAAGCCCCAGCCTCACTAGGTCACATGTTCTGGGCCTGCTCCAAATTAACATTATTCTGGACAAAAATTTTTAATTACCTCTCAGACAGTCTTGGACTCACAATCCCTCCTAACCCATTAACAGCTGTGTTTGGGGTTCTTCCAGAGGGTCTTAAAGTGGAGAAAGACAAACAAATTGTGATTGCATTCACTACACTGTTGGCACGCAGACTTATTCTGATAAACTGGAAGAACCCAAACTCTCCTCTTTTAAGTCAGTGGGAAACTGATGTGTTATATTATTTAAAATTGGAAAAAATCAAATACTCAGTTAGAGGATCTGTGCAGACTTTTTTCAAAACATGGCAGGATCTAATCAGTAATATTTTGAAATGATTTTATAAAGCACAGAGAATTTGTTGATTTAGGTATTTTTAAAAGCCTTAAATTTTACACCGTTTGGCTTGCTCTCTCTCTCAAGGGTGGGGATCGATCTGTTCTTAGCATAATTCTTTTTTTTTGTAAAACTTGATTGCTATGTATTGATTGTAATAAAATTAATAAATAAAAAAAAAATTAATGATTGTAGAAATAACATAGTATATCCCTCCAACACTAAGGATCCTCCTAAACCCCAGCATCCTGTTATAAAACAAATTAAACTCTTTCACTAGGATAGATTTACCTGATTTACAAAAAATAATCTCTCAATTAAAATCCTCCACCTGCGTCCTTGATCCAATACCAACAAGGTTTTTCAAAGAAGTATCAGGCATGCTAATTGATAATGTTCTGGACATAGTAAATTCGTCATTAGATACGGGGGTCTTCCCAGACTGTCTTAGTTAAACCCCTTCTTAAGAAACATAATCTTGACCCCTCGGCTCTTGAAAATTTTAGACCCGTCTCTAACCTGTCTTTCTTAAGTAAAGTTCTAGAGAAGGCAGTCATTATGCAGTTAAATGACCACCTCAATAAACATGGTATTCTTGATAAATTTCAGTTGGGTTTTAGAACAAATCACAGCATAGAAACTGCACTCGTTAAATTAGTAAATGATTTGCGAGTGAATGCAGACAGAGGCAATTTATCTGTTCTCATCCTCTTAGATCTGAGTGCTGCATTTGACACCATTGATCACAACATTCTTAGAAATCACCTTAGTCAATGGGTGGGCCTCTCTGGCACAGTCTTAAATTGGTTTGAATCCTACCTGGACAGGGAGAAAATTTTTTGTTAGTTGTGGGAATTACAACTCAAAGACGCATGATATCCAATATGGTGTTCCACAAGGCTCTATCCTGGGTCCGCAGTTATTCTCAATCTACATGCTTCCGTTAGGTCAGATTATCTCAGGGCACAACGTAAGCTACCACAGCTATGCTGATGACACACAGCTGTACTTATCAATAGCACCTGATGACCCCGATTCTATTGATTCACTAACACAATGTCTGACTTGTATCTCAGAATGGATGAATAGTAACTTTCTCAAGTTAAATAAAGAGAAAACTGAAATCTTAGTGGTTAGCAATAATGGATACAATGAGGCTATTAGAAATAAACTGGATACATGATTAAAAGTCAAGACGGAGGTAAAAAGCTTAGGGGTAATTGTTGACTGCAATATGAATTCTAAATCGCATATTAATCAGATCATTAGGACAGCATTTTTTCACTTAAGAAACATAAGTAAAGTTAGACCTCTTATATCACTGAAAGATGCTGAGAAATTAGTTCACGCGTTTGTTTTCAGTCGACTAGATTACTGTAATGCACTCCTCTCAGGACTACCCAAAAAAGACATAAATCGTTTGCAACTAGTGCAGAATGCAGCTGCTAGAATCCTAACTAGGAAAAGAAAATCCAAACACATTTCTCCATTTTAATGTCACTACACTGGTTACCTGTGTCATTCAGGATTGACTTTAAAATTCTGCTTATGGTTTATAAAGCCTTAAATAATCTCGCCCCATCTTATATATCGGAATGTCTGACACCTTATATTCTAAACCGTAACCTCAGATCCTCAAATGAGTGTCTCCTTAGAATTCCAAGAACAAAACTTAAAAGAAGTAGTGAGGCGGCCATCTGCTGCTATGCACCTAAAATCTGGAATAGCCTGCCAATAGGAATTTGCCAGGCTGATACAGTAGAGCAGTTTAAAACACTGCTGAAAACATATTACTTAACATGGCCTTTCTATAACTTCAATTTAACTTAATTTAACTTAATCCTGATACTCTATATGTTCCACTTCCTCATAATAACTATTCATGGTGGCTCTAAAATCCATACTGACCCCTACTCTCTTTTCGGTTTCTTTTTCTGGTTTCTTTATGGTGGTGGCCTACGCCCTACAGATTTTATTTTTTCTCCAGCCATCTGGAGTTTTTTTGTTTTTTCTGTCCCCCCTGGCCATTGAACCTTACTCTTATTCGATGTTAATTAATGTTAATTTATTTTGTTTTCTTATTGTGTCTTTTATTTTTCTATTCTTTATTATGTAAAGCACTTTGAGATACTGTTTGTATGAAAATGTGCTATATAAATAAATGTTGTTGTTGTTGTTGAGAGGGTACACTGTTTAATTTGAACCGTCATGAGGATCATTATAAAATGTTCTTTGTGTGGCCTTTCAGCCCAAACCTGTTCACCAAGTGAGACCCTGCCAGGAGTGCAAAGCTCCAGGGGCATCATGTATAACAGCATGCATAGAATTCGTACTATAACATGGCGTAAGCACAAAAGCCGAAATGTGCTTACGCACAGAAAAATCCAGATGCAGGAATCTGTGCGTACTCCAATTTCCATGTTCTTCCACTACATAAATCCCGGTCAGCGCGAAAAGTAACGCTTGTGCATGCGCCTTATGTACCACCCCGACTCCTCCCAGAATTACGCCTCTTTGAATATGCAAATCAATATAAATTGCCCTTAAGCTCAGCCTTCTGTGAAAAGATAATGGGAAAAGCATGGGGGAAAATAAGAATTTCAGTGAATACCAAGTGGAGGCAAAGGAAAAACATACTATTTGTTTAATTAAACCATGGTATAATCATCAAAAGGAAGTTGATCGAGTGACATAGCATGTTGGAGAAACTTGAAAGCTCAGATATCAGTTGCCGTGAAAAGGCAAGTCGTAGCGCACCGTCTGTGTCATATGAAAGCTTATTAGAATACAGAGGAAAAAAAAAAGGCACACAATGGGGAAAAAAGCACGAAATGTCAACTTCAATCTTGAAATTTCCACTTTAATCATGTAGTTTATGTTGTCATTAAAGTAGAATATCATAAACGTCATCTTAAAATCGTTTAATTAACCAGTTTCTCAAATCACATCATAATTAAAGTAGCACGTTAAATGCTTTGTTTTGTATGTGATCTTCTATGTGCTCTGTGTGTGAATCACTACTTGCTTCTTAAACCGGTTATCTTCCTCTGACTGGGCACAGAATCCATTACATTCATGATATTACAGCTCTCTGAATAACTAAAATACTGAAATGTATACGTGATATCATTTTCATGATGATAGGAGTTAAAGCACGTTATTAAACATGGATTTCACGGCGCAGTGATTGTGCGCGACCTTCGATGAAATTATTTATTGCAGTAGTACTCATGGGCGGCTCTAGGTTTGTGGCTGCCCTGGGCAGAGAAAGAATCGGTGGCTCCTTCGCCGCCAATGTCAATATGGTATCTTATGCTCATGACACAAGCGTTTAACTTTTGTCGAAATTTGCCGCTGTGTTTTTAGCTGTGTTATTTTCTCTTTCTGTTTTATATTCAATATATATTGGTGTTGCCGCCCCTGCAGTCCTTTCTTTTCTTTCTCCAAGTAACCGATTGCCACACAAATAGCTCTGTAACAGATGTTAAGCCATCGGTAAGCTTACAGCGCCGATTCTTCAAAACTCTCTTCGCAGTACATGTTTAATTAGTCTATCCTTCATGCCAGTCCAAGTGAAGAATATAGATTATTTAAATGAAGTTAAAGTTTTACCTGTATAATATAATAAACATATTTTGCTGCATTTCATGTTAAAATGATATCGTCATCATATGTAAATACGCGCTTTATAAAGTGGCTCAGGTTGTGCAAAATTATACCTGTAGTGCAAGTTTACAGTGAGGTAATTCTACTTATAAGTACAGATAGTTCTACAAGGAGCAATTGATTGAGTGCATTTAAAGTTCTTGGGATGAAACTGTTTCTGAATCGTGAGGTCCGTACAGGAAAGGCTTTGAAACGTTTTGCCGTGGCTGAGGTAGTGTGTGCTTGAAGCTATATACCGATAATTCTCTTTCCGATCAGCTGCTGTTGTGATTCACACTCAGATAGTGATATAAATACCCCGATTGGTGCAGTGAGAGTAATATGGAAAAAGATGATCCGCTGTGGCAACTTCTAACGGGAGCAGCTGAAAGAAAAAGAAGAAGGTGCAGTGAGAGTAACAACGCTAAAGCAGTTATGGTATTTGGAATACTATGGCTATTTCCTGGACCATTATATTGTTACAAGTTACTTACAATCAGATGCATTACACTAATAAACAATATGCGGTTAATTTCAGTGTATTTATGAAGCCGCGCCAGGAAAATAAAAGAGTAACCACACAGGAACAGTGGCACTGCTTTGATGCTGGGTGCCGCCAGTCTGCAAAACCGAGCAGAGAACTTGCATATGACAAGGTATGAGGTACCGTGGAAAAGTGCGTGGCTTTACGAGAAGTGTAGGTTTTATACATCGTGATTTGAATGTGGAAAAGTTCTTACGCAACATTTCTGTGCGTACACACCGTTTATACATGAGGCCCCAGAATCAAGCTCTGAGATTCCCCAAGATGCACAAGCTCCACCACCACATTAAAATGACAGTCCAGGTTGGAGTGAAATCCGAACAGAGCTGTTGAAAGCCATGGACATTGATGGGATAGAGTGGTTAATATGTCAATTCAAGGCAGGTAAAGCCCTCCTGGTATGACAGAGTGGTGTAGCAATCCAAATATTTAAGAATTGTGACCAGAGAGTTTCTTCACACCCCTCATCCTCCCATTTAAGGTCCATGTAAGGGTGCTGTCATACCCAGGGGATACTGGAGGGATTATATCTCTTAGTTGCCTTGGGAATGATTGGAAATTCCACAGGTAGAACTGCAATCTATAACTGGGTACATGGCAGTCTTGGTTGACCTGATTGGCCAGCTGCCACCGTGACCCTCACTAGAAAATACAGTTTAGCTTTTTAACCTTAGAATTCATGACATGCCTTGGTTTTGGTGTTCGAATTTTGGCCTTCTCATATACCAAACCTCTGCTCAAATATGTTATTTACAAATTGCCACAATTTATTTACTAGTTGAGGATTGTTTAAACTAGGAAATGGGGGGCGCAGGGAGTTGTAAAAATAAAAATACAAAGTAAAGTAAATTTTAACCCAACGTTTAAATGTTAAGGAGTAGCAACTTAAAAATATTTAACCTTAATTTTAGAAGTATCAAAAATTAGGAAAATGAGTTGAAGTTGCATGTAGCTGAGCATAATTATGATATTATAGCAATAATGGCTAAATAACAAATATGGGGATGAGAATAACAAATTGGGATGCACATTTTTTAGGAAGTTTACACAGAACATAAAAGGATGTGGGGTTGTGGTTTATATGAAACAGAATTTAAATGCAAGTCATCTTCATCTGGAAGATGAGCCCCATCTTAGTGATCTTAGTGAGGACATGTGGCTTTACCTGGAAAGCATCAGGGGAAAAAGGTCTTATTTTAGGAGTGTGTTATTGACCACCCAGTGCAGAGAATGATTTCAATTCACATACGTTTAGTAATACTAAAAAGGGAAGTTTACAGGGGGATATTGGGAGTCATGGGGGACTTTAACTACCCGAATATTAACTGGGATAACCTTGCAAATAACAGAATACAAAAACAGGAGTTTATAAATATAATCAGTGACTGTTTTTTTAAACTCAGCATGTTGAAGCACCGATTCAGGGGGATGCCTGTCTGGATTTAGTATTTTGTAATAATCAGGAGAGAATTCAGGATGCAGAGGTGTGTAAAGCACCAAGGTCAAGTGACCATAATATAATGCAGTTCTCAGTGTTTTGTAAGAGTGCGAATTTTAAGACTAAAATTTTTAAGTTTAACTTTAGTAAATTTTAAACAGATGCAGCAAGGAGGATGGACTGAGATGAGCGGTTAAGTGTGGAGACGGTCGAGGAGCAGTGGAACAGGTTTAAAAAAATTGTGTAATGCAAGAGAGGTACATACCTACATTTGGAATAAGTAGGGAATTAAAAGAAACTGCAGTGGGTTAATAAAGAGTTAAAATAGTAGCAGCAAAGGAAAAAACAGATGAATAAGGTGTATACGTTTAATAACTCCAATGTGAATCATAGGGCATATGAAAACATGAGGGCAACCATTAAGAATATTAGGTAGGCTAAAAGACAAAAAGGAATATCGCAGATGATGTGAAAAATGACCCAAAGAGATTCTTTCAGTATTTTAGTAGTAAAAGAACAGTGAAGGAGGAAGTGAAGTGCATCAGGAATAGTAAAGGAGAATTAAAAATTATAGATAGAGAAATAGCAGATGCTCTAAACTTACACTTTCCTGAGGTTTTCACATGTGAGGAAGTGGATAACTTCCCAGTGGTAAATGGAACTACTAAGGAGGTAGAGAAGGATTTAGAAATTGTAGAGGGAGAAGAGCTATGTGGATTAAATTGCCTGAAATCAAACAAATCACCACAGCCATGTAATGTTAGAAAGTTTTGAAAAGCATAAAGAAATAGCTTTCTATGCAGATAACTGTTCCCACAATGAAATGGTGCTTTGTCATGCAACAGTTATACATGGAATCCCACAACCCAGTAAAGAACCACAAAATGCCATTAAAGTGCGCCAGTACTTTTAAGACTGGGCCAAACATGCATCGCTCCCTAAATCATTTAAGCACCAATTGTATTATTTAATTTATTTCTACACTTTCAATAGTGCCACATTAGTATTAGTTTAAATTAACAGGTATGGTTTCAATATACTACACTATAAGGTGCCTAATAAAAAGGGACCTACTGGAAAACTTTAATACAACTTAATACTTTGAATACATACAAATTGCAAGCAGGGCAACATCAGGTCTAATCCATACATATAGTGCCTTTAGAAAGTATTCAAATCTATTTTCACATTTTGTTATGTTGCAGCCTTGTGTTAAAATCATATCAATTATTTTTCCCCCACACCAAGCAAATCTTAACACCCCAGAATGAAAGAAAGTGAAATTGGGATTTTATAAATTTGCTGACCTATTAAAAAAAACAGAAGTATCACACTGTCACATGTATTCAGACCTTTTACTTTGACTCACGAAACTTGGCTCAGATGCATCCCATTCTGTTCAAAGTTTTTGTTTAGAATCTAACCGTCATCGATTCCATTGACTGCACTGAAAATGACACACATCTGTCCATAGAAGGTTTACCAGGTAAGTAGAAACCAAGCCATTAGGTCAAAGGAATTGCCTGCAGAGCTCACAGAAAGGATTGTATTGAGGCTCAGATCTGGAGAAGGCAAAACATTTCTGAAGCCCTGAAGGTCCCAAAGAGCTCAATGGCCTCCAAAGTTCTGAAATGGAACAAGTTTGGAACAACCAGGCCTCTTCTTAGAGCTGGTCACCTGGCCAGACTGAGCAGTTTGGGGGAGAATAGTTTTGGTAAGAGATGTAAATATGAGCAAGTATTTTTGTAGATGTTTTATTAGTATTATGGTCACTGAACAATAAGCCTACAAAGTTTCATTTTATTAATAAGAAATGACCATGTAACTCATATAGTAAGCAGTTTAATTGTAAAAATATCACTTTAATATAAAACATATGGCTGCAACATGTCTAGTTATACAGGAGTTTAATGTGTAAAAAAGACAAAAAAAAATTGGAATTAGCCAATTGTACACTCTTAAAACTGATTCTATAATGTCATTTAATGGTTCTTTACTGGGTTGTGTACTTCTGCATAGAATCATAGTTTGACAAAGTACCATTTCGCTCTGTGACGGGTTCTTTAGATATGAAGTTTGTTCTTTGTGCTTTGAAAAACTTCCTAATATGTAGAAATAAAAAACTAAAATCTTGAATGTATGGTAGGCAACTTAACGGGACACAAACAGATTAAGAAAAGCTGGACTTAGCCTGTGTTACTGTATGCAGTGAGAGACCTTTTAAAATCATGATGAGCCAGTGGTATTATACATATTTGTTACCATCTGCAGCAGGGGTCCCCAACTCCGGTCCTGGAGGGCCCCAGAGGCTGCAGGTTTTCATTCTAACCCTTATCTTAATTACTGACCTGTTTTTGCTCCTAATGAACTTCTTTTGAATTAATATTTGGACTTGCTCTTGAAGACTCAGACCCCTCAATTGTTTCTTTTTTGCAATTAGCAGCCAAACAATAATGAGATACAAAATGAACCAAAACATGACCAGCAAACTGTGACCATCATACAATATCTGAAAATGAAGAAAGGTGAGGTGAAGGTCTCAAGAACATTGATCTGCTCAGGTCCCCAAAACATTCTAACAGTGTTCTTAGAAAAGAGAAAACCCATAATTTCAGAAATGTCTGCTATGGCACAATGAGAGCAGCAACAAGCCTTGGAATTAAAGAACAGGTGTAATGAATGACAAGAATCAGAGCCTAATTAAGCAACTGGTTAGAGTGAAAGTGTTTGGAGTTTCAGGCCCTGAGTTAGTTGGTCTTCTGTTGGCTCATTCACTTCACGTTTCACTTCTGTTTAAGGTAAGAAATGAAGCAATTCAGAGGAACAAAGAAGAAATTCATGGGAGCAAATCTTCAAAAAAATAAGTACATTAAAATTAAATCAAAAGAAGTTCATTAGCAGCAAGAACAGGACTCTAATTAAAAAAGAGAACGAAAACCTGCAGTCACTGGAGTCCTTCGGGACCAGACAAGGGGACCACTAATCTACAGTATTCATTGTTATTTAATTAATGGAGTCTGTCACTGATCTAAATAAGTAAAGGATCTTTCTGGACCCTTCGTGTGGAGGGGTCTTTTGCGAACCAAAAATGATGCTTATTTGGCATTTCTCTGAAGAGCCACTCTGGCTCTTTTATTTCTAAAAGTATAGTAACATGAAATCAGTGATTGTTATTGCCCCTAAAACATCTGACCCGAGCACCCTTAAATAATTTTGAATAAGTTTGCCAATCATGTATTATTTCAAGATCTCTAGCGAGGAAAAAAAAAAAAAAACACAACAATATACAGTGGATTCAGAAAGTATTAAGTCTACTTGACTTTCTGCAGTTTATTGTGTTGCTAATTTCTTTTTAAATGGATAAATCTACCATTTTGACCCATCAGTCTCTGCTCAATAACCCATAATGACAAAGGGAAGACATGTGTTCAGAAGTTTGTAAATTTACTAAAATTCAGAAATTGAAATCTGTTGCTCATAGAAGTATTCAGACCCTTTGTTATGGCGCTCAGAAATGTGCTTGGGTTCATCCTGTCTGCTTTTTTTCCCCCTTAAGATGTTTCTAGTATTTGATTGGAGTCCACCGGTTGCAAACTGATGGACCTTATTTACAAAAAAGCCAAAGTGGACCTACAGTATGTGTATGAATGTAAGGTCCTGCAATTCACACTACATGTCAGAACAAAAACCCAAGACATGAAGTCCAGTTGGGGTGAGACATAGATATTTCTCTTCCCCTGGTCTATTTGAGTGTTCAGAGGAGCACAGTGAACTCCCCCGGGTCTCTTCCTAGAGTTGGTCATCCAGACAAACTGAGTAACCAGGCATGAAGGGCCTTGGTCAGGGAGATCAGTCAGTCAGTCTAAGTGAGTTTCAGAAGTTCTCTGAACAAACGGGAGAACCTGTTGGATGGACAGCAGCACTCCATCTACCTGCTGTTTATGGTAGATTGGCTAGATGGAAGCCACTCTTGAATAAAAAGCACAGGACTCTGAGAGCTAAGGAAATAAAAACTTCTGTGGTCTGATTACATTTTCTGAGTGATTTAGAAATTGTAGAGGGAGAAGTGCTGCTCAGATTAAAGAGGCTGAAATCAAACAAATCTCCAGCAGCAGACAATATTTACACTTCGGTTCTTAAGGAGACTAACTAGTACAGATATAAACCCTTGATACATATTTTTAGGAAGTCACTGGGCACTGCAGAGATTCCGATGGTCTGGAAAATGGCAAATATTATTATCCTGTTATATAAAAAGGGCGACAGGGCAGATCCAAGCAACTATAGGCCAATAAGCTTAACATGCATCACAGGCATATGAATGGAAGGATATTAAGGATAAGATTGAGCAGCACATGGCAACTACAGGTGTTTTTCAGAACAGTAAGCATGGGGTCAGAAGAGGGAGGTCATGTTTTACTAACATGCTGGAATTCTAGGAGAAAGCAACAAAAGGATCTGATTAAAGTCGAGCATATGATATTATCGATCTTAATTTTAATAAAGCATTTGATAAGGTGCCACATGAGAGGTTGGACATCAAACTAAGAGAAGTGGGAGTTCAGAGTGATACTTTTAGATGGGTGCAGAATTGGCTCACATACAGGAAGAAGCTGTATTTTTTTTTGCTTTACAGCCTTAAATGAAAACACACAAACCAATATTTTTCCCAGCTTTACTTACTCCATGCAATCTATAACATCCAAGTGAATGATCACAGGTATAGTTCAGAAGCATTTTAGAAAATCAAAAACAAGAAATACTGAGATTAATAAAGGATCACCCCCTTCCTAAACAATATTTGTAAACTCAATCAGGTGTAAGTGCCCTCCATTTCCATTGCAGACCATGCTTACTGGCTTCCACCTGTGATCAACTGTAATCCATGTGATTAGTGAAGCTGTTCCTGGAGCATTAATTCCCTTGCTTGATTGTGCAACTGACAGCAAACAACTGACTATGGGTGGCAAGCCACTTTCAAAAGATATCAGGGATAGAGTTGAGGACAGACATAACGCAGGAGATGGTTACAAAAAATCTCAAAGGCTTTATCAATCCCAAGGAGCACAGTAAAGTCATAATAAAGAAGTGGCAAGTGTTTGTTACTACTAGGACCCTCCCTGGATCCGGCCGTCCCTCAAACTGGATGGAAGAACAAGGAGGAAACTGGTAAGAGAGGCTACCAAAAGGCCAATGGCCACTTTGAAGGAGTTACAGGATTTTATGGCAAAGAGTGGTCATTGTGTGAATGTGACAACAATTTGACAAGAGCTCCAAAATTGTGGCTTGTTTAGGAGGGTTGCAAGGAAAAATCCACTTCTCAAGAAATGCCACATTAAGGCTCATTTGAGCTTTTGCCAGAATGCACCTTGAAGATTATTGTGCCAAGTGGAAAAAGGTCTTATGGTCAGATGAGTCCAAAATTGAACTATTTGGCCTCAATACCTAACGGTACACCTGGCGGAAATCCAATGCAGCTCACCATCCACAACACACCATACCTACAGTAAAGTATGGAGGTGGCAGCATCCTGTTGAGGGGGTGTTTCTCTTAGGATAGAAGGAAAAATGGGTGAGGCAAAATATCGTCAAATTCTTTAGGAAAACCTGTTACCCTCCGCCAGAAAGTTGAAGATGGGCAGAATGTTCACCTTTCAATGCGAAAACGACCCGAACCACACAGCAAAATTGACCACACAGTGGCTGAAGGAGAAAAACGTTAATGTCCTCGTGTGGCCCAGTCAGAGCCCAGACCTAAATCCCATTGAAAATCTGTGGAAAGATTTGAAGATTGCAGTTCACCAACTCTCACCATCCAATTTGACCAAACTTGAACAGTTCTGTAAAGAAGAGTGTGCAAATATTGCTCAGTCTAGATGTGCAAAGCTGATATACAAGTATCCCAACAGACTCAAGGCTGTCATTGAAGCAAAAGGTGGGTCCACAAAATATTGACATTGGGAGGTGATCCTTTATTAATCTCAGTATCTCTTGTTTTTGATTTTTTGTCATTTGTCTGAACTGTAGCTGTGATATCTTTCACTTGGATGTTATAGGTTGCATTTAGTAAGTAAAGCTGAGAGGAAATATTTTTTGTGTGTGTTTTCATTTAAGGCTGTAAAGCAAAAAAAAAGGTAATATTTTGAGAAGGGTGATTCTTTTCTATACACACACACACGCCACCCTGAATACACATGAAAATCATAGCCAGCAGGCCAAGCCACTTCTGGGTTCGTTCCTTCCTTCCCTCTGGTCCCCCAATGATAACGTCACTACATCCCATCTTCCTCAACGACTCCTTTCCCAGCATTACACTTCCATTTCTGTCCTCACACCATAAAATGTCCGTCGACCAATGTACCATTGTCTGTACTTGAACTTTCATGTCTGACCAGTATTTGCAAACGCCATTTCTTCAATATATAGGCACAGATTCCCCAACTCTTAAACGTGATTGTTTGTGCTTTCTTTACAATATCTATATATTATATTAAAAAAAATTGGGTCAAGATGTGATCATTTTGGAGAGACACTTTGATATCACGCAGGTGTAGTCATCTCGGAGAGTCACTTTGACGTCACATGAGACTAGACATTACAACCTGAGGAAGCAAGACCCATGAGACAGTGACTTTTTCACGTCACGCCCTACTTACAAACAATTTACAATCAAAGACAAGAAAGTGAGACAAAAAGGACAGCTACTTTAAAGGCTTTAAAATGATTGACATGCAATGCGACATGCAGATCACACAGCACAGCACAAGAGGCAGCTGGCTTAAAGGACAGCTGCTGTATAGGAGATATATTGTCAGGGATGCCAGGGGCCATGACCCGGCCGGGACGCCATGAGGGACCGGATGTGGGTCTGTGCCCACCCTGGATCACGTGGGGGTCGCCTTCCTGGTTGCTTTGGGGGCCACGGGTACAGGGCAAGGAAGCTCCACCCTGTAGGGGCCCGCGGTCACCGCCAGGAGGCGCCCCAATGCCTTGGGGACCTGTTACCCCAGCACTTCCGCCACACCAGGAAGTGCTGGGGGGAAGAATTAGGACGGCGCCCGGAGAGCTGCCGGGAGGACAGCCGGCACTTCCGCCACGCTGGGGCGTGGCTAGAGGAGGAATGCCGGGAACACCTGGGGCTCATCCGGGGACTCTATAAAAGGGCCATCTCCCATCATTCGAGGCTGGAGAGCCTCAGGAGAGCTGTGGAGGCGGCCCGAAGAAAAGGCATTGTGGCCAGGACTGTGTTTGGGGTTTGTGCACGTGACTGAGGTCTGAGTGACCATTGGACTGTGTCTTAGTGACATTATATTTGTAAATAAATAAATGATTTAGATAGGAATATAAGTATCAAGCTAGGTACGTTTTCAGACGATACCAAGATAAGTTGATTAGCATATTATATGGAATCCTTTAAATCATCATAGAAAAACTTGCACAGCAGACAGGCTTGGCCAGATTTGTGGCAAGTGAGGGAAGGATGAAGGCAGCCAGAATCAAAGCGGTCACAGGGGGGTGGACCTTTCAGCATGGCAGTGGACAGGACCATGCAGCCAAAACAATGTTGAAGTGGCTTTGCGTCACATCTATAACTGTCCTTGAGTGGCCCAGACTTTAAACACTTATGACATCTGTAAACAGACCTGAAGATGGCACTTCCCATCAAGTACTGCATTTGTTGATAACCTGATGAATTTTGATAACATGGAAATCTAAGGAAGTTGAATTTAGCTAATGTTAATTTTTGTAGGAGCCAAACCTATTTAGTCAAATAATAGCAAAATTCCTACAAGTTTTTTTTTTTTTTGCTTAATTTGAATAAATCATATTTCACATGTCTCTATTATATTAAAAAAAAAATCTTGGGACAAGACTAGACTTTTTCAGAGAGACACCTTCACGCCCCAAGAGACAAAGAGTAGATGACAAAGTAGAATTCCGTAAAGAATTCAAAAACGTTGGCGTGATACAAATGCAAAGCAGGTTAGATATAATGGAAGTACGAAAATTCAAAAGTCTCTAAAAATGATAGTAAAGATTGCATAAGTGCAAACAAACGGAAATTATTACTCAGTGAAATAATGTAACAGGGAAAAGAGATCAAATTATATTGTTTGGATTTAAACTTTAAGTCGGATACTCATAGAGCGTCTAATTCGTGTTGCCATCAGGGAAAAATAATGTTTCTTGCCAATGAAGAGGCATATCCGTGAGAATTAAAAGACTTCTTGTTTGGTGAAAGGGAAATCCACATATGCTGTGACGCTTGGGTCACAGAGTTGCACACATACACAGGAGATTTTAGAAACAGAAACGTTATTCAGACACTTCAAACATAAGTCTCTTTCAGGAGTGAATTGAGGTCCATGTGTAGTCGGAGGGGATAGTTCCATCTCTCGTTTAAAAGAATGGAATATCTTCCTCTTGGGGCATGCCTCAAAGCAAGCAGGGAGTGAAGACTCCTAGTACCTACATAAGTAATGGATGATTCTGTCATACCCCCCCTATAAACTAACATGGAATATTCTGTTCAACTCTACATTGGGTATGACAATAGAGTAATCTCAGACTGTAGTTGGACAGCTACAGATGCAAGACCTGTTTGACCGAAATGTCATGACCTTATGTACTTAGGTCCAAGGGTATGTGATAATCTTATGAAACTTTAGATCTTTCCAGAAATGTATCCAAGACACTTAAGTCTTAAAGAAAATTTCATAGACAAGTTTTCTTCTTTGTGTGTATTTTCAACTGTATTACACTTTTTTTTTAAATAGGAGGCATACTGATTTTTTAACCTTCCTGATGGTTTCATTTTGAACTATTTGAGAACCCTTGACAAACACAGCTACACTTCACTGTAAGTCAGAAAACTGCCTGCTGAAGTCATGTCATATAAAGGAAACAAATGGAAAACAGAAAAGAGCTGAACTGAGGGAACTGTGCTATAAGAGGCTCTGTGTCTTACTTCTTCACTGTTTTGTGAGCTTTGATTGGCTGATTGAGATCGAAAATAGAGGCTGGGCTGCACTGTTGTTTAGGAGAACTAGGCGGTCGCCCAGAGCAAGAGGAAATCTGTGACGATCAACTTAGTGTACCAGCGCCAAATCATAACAACAACACTCTTTATTTATATAGCACATTTTCATAAAAACATTGTAGAATAAGGGGACACTGAATTCGGGTAAAGATACCTTCACAACACCTGTCCATCCATTTTAAGATGTGGGGGCCGCCTGTCCACAGACACTCTTCACTGGACGCTTGTTTCCCCAACAGTAGTTTGGCTAAATTGTCCAATCCCTGTCAGCGTCTCTTCCTCATGGAGTGAGCCCCTTGTGTCATTGCATTGACCTAGCCTAGCCTCACTTCTAGTCCACCAGCTTCGCCCTGTTCTCTTCCCAGGGTCTCTCTGGTGGCACTGTCTGTTCCTCCCTGGAGGTCTGTGTTGCCACCTGTGTGCCTCGCGTTTTGGTAGTCATGTACCCTTGTCTGCCCGCGAGCCTCTGTGATCTGTGCACGTGATCATGACAGTGTTCTCAATGGACTGTCCCTCACTTCCCCTCCCACTATTCAGAAGTGTATATCTGCTTCAGTCCCTGCCTACATTAACAGGATGATTTATTAGACAGTGGTGCAATTTGCTTTGATCAGTGGTAGTGTAAACAAATTCATTGTTTAAACAGAATCCATCCCATTATCCAACCCTCTATATTCTAACTACAGGGTCATGGGGGTCTGCCAGGGCCAATCCCAGCCAACACAGGGCACAAGGCAGGAAACAAACCCCGGGCAGGGCACCAGCCCACCACAGAACAGAATCAAAGCAGGTGAATATCTACGTCCTGTAGACAGCCAGCCAGCCACAATAACCTGTATCACAATTACTCAGGAACTTTGCCTTTTCACTTATCACCCTGGGCCCAAAAAAGGGTGCCTATTGCCCCTTCATCTACTGGCTTTTACATTTAATATTTATGTGTTAATAATGTAAAACGGCACCATTATCTTATTAAAAAGATTGACAGGTTTTTGACCCACCCCCCTGGCATTTCCGGAACTTGAATGAGGCATCCTAGTTAACGAAAGTTCCAAACTCTGGTCTATACCTATTGTGGGGTAGTTTGAAAGGCATCGGGCATTTTGTCAGTCTGGAACTGGTCGGCCAACCTTGGCCGAGGTCCGAAAAGGGGTAGTCAGCTCTGTAAGCTGAGGCGGACCTTGGGGGACCTGCAAGGAGGCAAAGGTAAGTCGGCAATGGGGCAGAGCAGGCATCCTACTCCTAAGTGTGTACAGCGCCTGTATATACAGAGAGAGTACAGAGAGCATGAGTGACAGACCCAAAAAGAGGATGTACAAGAAGGTTTAAGAAAGAATCTATTACACACCCAAGAAGCCTGGCAGTAAAGCCCAAATGCACCATGGGCATCCCATTACCTCACCCACCTTCTAAACCACACCATTTATAAAGCAATTCATAAAGTAGAAGATACCAAGGTGTCTTAAAAACAATAACTTTATT
Organism: Polypterus senegalus; assembly: GCF_016835505.1. Classification (NCBI taxonomy): domain Eukaryota; kingdom Metazoa; phylum Chordata; class Cladistia; order Polypteriformes; family Polypteridae; genus Polypterus; species Polypterus senegalus. The sequence goes on from NC_053158.1 coordinate 105,544,739, forward strand.
GAATGATTCAAGGACACACACAGTTTGCATCCTTTACCTCATGATCCTACCCAACCCATCTGTTATAAAATGATTCATAAAAGGAGAGAAAAAAAAACAGATATGGAGGTGCCTTAAAACAACAAGTTTATTGAAGCAAAATTCCAAACATAGAAATTAAGACGTAATCTTCACTTTCAGAATTACAGTGTCTTCTATACATTAAAAAAATAATAAAGTAGGAGAAACAGCAGGAAAATATTCACACAAGCTTATTTGTATACAGATCAGTAACCCATTTGAAATGAAACAAAATACAAGAATTGTATACAAGTATAAGAACACAAACAAATTGCAAACCAGGTCACACCCCAGCAGTGAGCCTAATACCCTAAAGTGTTTAAGCCAGCACATGTTTTATATATTTGTATTTCACTAAATTATACAAGCCTATTTTCTCTGTTTGGAACAGAGCCGACCACAAAATGTCATTACAGGCTGAATCAGTTGTGTGTAAGCATCAATGGGTATCTCTCCCTGCTCAAACTCCACAATATCATCCACATTTCTCTTGACAGATTTAAGAAAACAAGGGAGATTATACATTTTTAGCATAGTATGCACACAGGACACGTCTATCCTTTCTAGCCCTTTGGAGCATAAATAAGGTATGTTTATTAGCAATAATTGGTTTAGTGAACCAAATACTACAAATATGTCCATCTGTTATGCATTTTTTCTCTTGACACTTGGGACATTTTTCCCCTAAATGTTCAACAGAACTAAACACATAAGCCCAGACGACTGAGCGACAAATTATTGTCAAAATGAATCTTTTTTTTTAGCAGATCGGATAGAAGGAGAAATCCTTCAATAGGTTGTATTGTGTCACGCTGGGCAGGGACCTGGTTTTCCTTGTTCTAGCTGCTGAGTCCTGGTTCCTCAGACAACAGAAACAAAACAAAATACAGCAGTTAACCAACAGAAAATCTAACACAAATGGGTCTTGTTTAGAATGAATACTGCATATTGTTTAGGTTTCTGTAAATCAATGTTGGTTTTAAAAAAAATAATTAATGGTGATTAGAGTCAAGTTCAAAAGCTGCTGTCCGAATCTTACACAGTGTATCTTTTGTATAAGCTGAAAAGTGTTTACTTCGGCAACAAACTGCTGCTGCAGACAGTTTAGAATCTGAAATTTAGTCTGTTTAACAATTCTTAACCCACACAAGGGTTCAACCATATAAAAAAACCTTTAATACTGATCTGTTGACAGATGCTAGAAACACAAGGGTACATTTCCTCAGGATCAGATTTTAGTAAAATCGTTATGCAAACGGTATGCTAAACAAGACCCAGTTAATACATCTCTTACACAGGTGCTGACCACGGAAGCTACAACAGACTTTACACAATGCTGCATTAAAATCAATTCAATGTGATGGCTGACAGGTGTTTGAGAAATTATATACAGTTCTTGAGACTTCAGGCTTGAACAATCTTACGCAGTGTTTAAATACCTCACTGGCCACCTTAGAGTCACTCAATGTGGGAAAAAGAAAAGGTATATTCCCACACAAAAAACACATATTCCTAAATTGCTATCAGTATAACAAAAGAACTGTGGACAACATTTCAGAAGCCAACAGAATTGCTTTCTCAACAGAGTCATCATTACTGTTGGAGCAGATATAAGCCACACGTCTTAAAAGGCACAAAAATTTATCACGTGTCATTACAGAAACAGTATTCCCTATTGATCTATAGATGCACCTAGTCACACGTGAAATCACAGTTACAGTTTTTACATTGGCCCTTTTACCAGAAAAAAGGAAACACTCCACTAAGCTAGGCATTCTTTCAGCAAGACTTTCAATCTCAGAAATTAATTCTTTAACATTATGTTTTAAACCATCTTTCTATCAATAAGACCTTTCAAAGCTGCTAAAAGCACTTCTTTCACCTAATACGTAGGCTCCCCACATGCAATCTGTCAAGTTAAAATAAAATAAATGAGCACCTATTTTTTACAAACATGTATACAGACTTAACAGAATTTTCTTCAAGTCCAGACTCACCATGTCAAAGGCCATGCCACCTCCAGCAGGTGTTTGTCTTTTTTCACAGACTGGCAAGTTTCTCTTTGTGGCATCTCCTTTAAAGTAAAAAAGTAAAACAGGTGGGAAAGTCAAGAAAAGAAATACTAATGTAAAAGACAAGAACGTTTTTAAACACTCATACATTCAAATTATTTGCTTAGATTTCTGTGGTTCAGGTTCTACCGACTGGTTATCTTCTATAATGAAGACATCGGTCTTATCTTTAGCGGTATGTTTTGTTGTTGCAGAATCCATGTTTTGCTTCTTTCTAATATAAGAAAGGAGATAGTGGTGTGTCTACGTGATGGAGAAGCAAGAACGCTCCACCGACCAAGCGACACCCACACTCGAGCGGAGCCAGTAAGAACCTTGAAAAAGTGGTGGACTCAACCAACTTACTTCAACTCGGTCAAAAGAATTGTTAGCTGTAAAACAAGCGTTGGTGTCCCCTTTTCTGACTTCGAGAGCGGTGGACTCAGCCGACCTGCTGTGTCTCCGTCATGAGGAGATGGCCAACCACACTTGATTTTACTCAAAAGACCAAAGGAGAAACAGAAAAGAAAAAAAAAAAAAAAGCAGGGAAAAAACAGCACAACTTACCCAAGTCTTTTTATTGAGGCGCCCAGGCCTTCAGGTCCAAATATCCATCTTAAATGTGCTTTTTGACGAGGCATTTACAACGCCAGGGCCAATCAAAACGTTTTAAAATAAGATTGTTTTTAAGATAACCCGCCAACATATTTTAACCAATCAACAAACACATCGTGTTAAGCTAACCAATGGAATTACACCAAGCCAGTGGGGGCGTGTGCTGAGTTCATCAAGCCTCCAGGCCAATCAGGATACACACCAGGCGGTGGGAATGAGAAGAGTCTATGGCTAAAAGGCAATATGGCGCGACTGAGAAAAATTATGAACTGGGGTGTCAATGAAAACTGTGTTAGCATATGAATAGGGCTTCAATGATTAGTCAACGTAATCAATGACGTTAACTACAAGAAATCGTCAACGCGTCATAAACAGATACTTCAATAGACGCTCCAGTCACAACCACATTGGTTTTTGTAACAACGCACTACATGAACGTCTAGGGGTAGTATCGTTTGTTATTGTTTGTCAAGACTGCACACAGTCCTACCAACGAAGAACGTAGAGGAAAATAAACATGATTGCAATGGCGAATCGGATAGAGGAGGGGGAAGAAGAAGGAAAAAATTGAGACAGAAACTTTCTTAAGTGTGGGAGCACTTCACCGAAAAAGTAAAAAACGTTGAATGCACATCTGAAACGCAAGCATCCTGGAGCTGTTTTAGCGAGTAAAGTTAGTGTCACGTGTTAACGTTGCTGTTTGCACTATAATGTGTATATGAAGGTTTCGACAATGATAGTTAAACCTTAAACCGACGCATACTTGGGGGTTAATGCACCCCTGAACGCCATATACTTTTTAGCTGCACTTTTTAAGTAAACGTCACAATTCACAAAGAAAATGTGAAATTTTAATGGAACGCGTATTTTCTTTCATGCAAAGAGCATCACAATTACTGCAACACTGATAATTTTACGCACTGCAAATGAACTATAAAAAACTATATAAAAAAAAAAAAACTACAGCAACAATCTATTATTATATGTTCAAGGTGCAACTGAAGTCATTGATGAAATTAAGTAAATCACCGAGCCAACTGCACTTGAACTGGCTGGCCTGCAAGCAAACACACAGAGGTAAATGCTGATGATTTCAGGCTCATCTAGTGCAGTCCCAGAGATAGTGCTGCTGCAGTTCTGCCGGCGCCGGCAGTGCTTAAGAGCTGGCTGCTCAACGAATGTATGGCACTGACTGATCAGCTCCGGCGTGCTGCCAAATTGCTCTATGAAGCAGCCGTTTGCGAGGTTCAATGAATGTACGTCGCCAAATATACTCGCCCCCCTGCGTGCTGGCAAATTGCACTGAGAAATAACTTAAGCTGGTTGCGGAGTTGAAAGAATGTATGTCGCCGCATATACTCGACTTCGGCGTGCTTCCAGATTGCACTGGAAACCGACTCTAGCAAGTTGCAGCGGTTTAAGGGTTAAGTGAATATAATTTCAGTTATGTTTGCTAACGTGTTTGGAGCTATAGTAAACGACTGAATAGGAGTAGCTGAGCCGTCCTAGTTTTTTACTATAATATTTAAGTTCACATGAATAGCAAACCATCTCTAATGTTAGGTAACTGGTGTTTTGGAGTATATCAGTAATTAGCTTGTTACATATTTTAGTCCTTTATTTTTTTATTCTGGCGTAATATAGTACATGATGTGATAAACTACAACACTTTTCCTTCAGAGTGTGATGATTAAAACATCTTTATCTGTCTGCAAAATCATTCTTGTGTATTCCTGCTACCTCTTCTCCTTCTGAGTGTCTCTTCTGAGCAGCTGGGAACATTGTCTCAAAGAAGAGAGCCAGCCTCACACCGGAGCATGTTGAAATGTTCCTGCACTGCAATCAGGAATATATGAACTGAATCTTTTATAAACTTTAAGACACACCAGTTGCCATTTTTGGTTAAGTTAAATGCACTTTTTTGTTTAAAGATTATGTGCACTTCACCACTGTAAAACATCTGAATATTTTCAAATTCATATGTTTCACTGGTTGTTATTTTAATTTGATCATTATTCATTTTAATCATGTTAATGCAGTGACATCAGGGTGACATTCACAGGTGGACAGATGTGAGCAGATGAATTAAGTCATGCACTGGAGCCCAGAACAGGATGTGCAACCACAGGTCACAGGCATGAAATAATTGTGACTAATTGTTGAAAAAATTGAATGATTAGTCAACTACCAAAATAACCATTAGTTGCAGCCCTACATATGAATTTAACAGTAACAGGCAAAAACATCGTAACACATACAATGGTGTCGCAGGCATTGGGCTGCCGATTTCTAAGCCAAGAGAGCGGGGTTCGCGTCCGGGGACGAGAGCAAAAGTAAGAAGGGTGTTTTTATGTGTGTATATTATCATGATTAAAATATTAATGCATGTTATTCTATTATAGTCCCAGTAGACATTAAGCCCATTACAATAACAGGAGCTAGAACGGTAGTGCATAAACATTAGTAGGAACAGTCAAATGGCAAGGGACCTTGTATGTGGCTGTAATATGTGTCACTGTATTGTGTGCCTTTAATTTTCTTTCTCAGTAATACTGGTTTGTATTTCCATAAAATGCCTGTAATTTTGTCTGACAGTAATACAGTGGAACCTCGGTTCACAACCATAATTTGTTTCAAAACTCTGGTTGTAACCCGATTTGGTTATGAACCGAAGTAATTTCCCCCATAGGATTGTATGTAAATGCAATTAATCTGTTCCAGACTGTATGAACTGTATGTAAATATATATTTTTTTAAGTTTTTATGCACAAATATAGTTAATTACACCATTGAATGCACAGCGTAATAGTAAACTAAATTTAAAAACATTGAATAACACTAAGAAAACCTTGAACAACAGAGAAAACTAACACTGCAAGAGTTTGCGCTATAGCCTTATGACCCGCTCGCTAAAAACCCTTTTTTTAATGAGTTTTAAGCACAGGGGAAAAAAATGAACTTTTGAAAAATCCACAATTTAATAAAAAACCAAGAAAAGTAACAATGCACACGTGCGCCAGTGTGTGTGTGTGTGTCTCTGTTGCGGGCCTGCGTGTGTGTGTCTGTCTCGCGCATGCCTCTGTGTGTCTGTCTGTCTGTCTCATGTGCGCCTGTGTGTGTCTGTCTATCTTGCGCGTGCCTGTGTGTGTGTCTGTCTGTCTCGTGTGCGCCTGTGTGTGTGTCTTTGTGTTTGTGTCTGTCTCACGTGCGCCTTTGTGTGTGTGTGTCTGTCCCTCTCTCTGCACAGGGAATGCACAGGAAAAGACTGAACACCTGCTGTGTGGCCCCGCGTATGCGCACTTCACCAGAAGACACACACACGGACACCTGGATGCACACAGGGGTTTTATTAAAGAGGATAAACTAAATTGTAAAATGGAATGCTACTCTTGTCATTCTTAATACACACAATTTAATTTATGATACACCTTGAAGTTGGTAAGACACACTAGGGCAAATGGTTTTGTAAATAAATAAATTTAAAAAATCCTGTAACGCATTAATATTTATGTATATATAAGTCATGATGGCGTGTACATGTTTAATTAGTCTTTTAATTCCTGGCATGATTAACTTATGCCTTAAAAAGAAGAAAAAAGCATTATTTCAGTGCATAGCAACCATTTATAACTTAACTAGGATATGTTAAGAAAAAAGAAGTAACACATCTGATCGGTGTATTGGCGGGTGGCTCACGCATAGGGTTGACGACTTCTTTTCTTTTTTTTCCTTTTTTTTGGGGGATTTTATCGATTTTATAAAAATCACACAACATTTCATACAAATACTGTAAATCAATTTCTACAAACATAAGATTGAAAACAAATCAACCCCCACTCCTGAGAAAGAGAGCTAAGCCAGCAGAGTAAAACTTAAGTAAGAAAAAATAAGTAAGTTGATGAATTAAGAGGTGAATAATGATAAATAGAGAAGAAAAAAAGGAAAAAAGGGGAGAGAATCTGCTTCCTCAGTACTTTAAAAGATTATTCTAAAATTTTATTGATTAGATCCTGCCAGGTTTTGAAAAAGTTCTGCACAGATCCTTTAAGTCCAAATTAGATTTTTGCAGTTTCAAATAGTATATAACATCAGTTACCCACTAACTTAGAACAGGAGAGTTAGGATTCTTCCAGTAGAGCAAGATAAGTCTACATGCCAATAATGTAGTAAAGGCAATCACAATTTGTTTGTCCTTCTCCACTTTAAGCCCATCTGGAAGAACACCAAACACAGCTGTTGGTGGGTTAGGAGGAATTGTAACACCAAGGCTGTCTGATAGGCATTTAAAGAGTTTGGTCCAGAATGATGTTAATTTGGTGCAGGCCCAAAACATGTGACCAAAGGAGGCTGGATCTTGATTCCAACATTCGCAGGTTGGATCTTGCCTTGGAAACATTTTCGACAATTTTATGTGAGACAGATGTGCTTGATATATAATTTTGAGTTCCATAATTGTATGCTTTGCGCATATAGAGCTCAAGTGGATTCTCTGTATTGCTACCTTCCACTACTTTTCTGAAATATTGAATGAGAGATCCTTTTCCCACTGTCCTCTTGGATCTTTGAAAGGGAGGGACTGTACAATGGTTTTATATATTGCAGAAATGCTGTCAGAGTCCTCAAGACTGATCAATATTTTTTCTGGCATAGAGGGAGGTGGGAGGTCTGGAAAATTGGGCAGGTTCTGTTTACCAAATTTTCTGATTTGAAGGTTGTGAAAGAAATGTGTTGCTGGACAGCTACATTTGGAATGTATTTGTTCGTAGGTTGCAAAGACATTATGTACAGATCTCTTAAGTGATTTAATCCCAAATGTTTTACAGACATTAAAAACTGCATATGTTTCAGAGGGTGGAAAAAGGTGGTTCTCATTCAGAGTGCCACAGATAAAAGCTTCTTTATCTTAAAATGCTTTCTACATTGGTTCCATATTCTGAGTGAGTGAAGCTCAATTGGGTTTTTAGTATATTGGCAATAACTTGCATTTATTGGGACACAAAGCAAGGAATATAAAAGAGTGCTACAGGATTTTATTTTAATTGTGGCCCAAGCCTGTGTATGTTCATCTATTTGTGTCAATGTCCAGGTTTTTATAGCTTGTATGTTTGCTGCCCAGTAATAAAATTGAAAGTTACATAGAGCCATGCCACCTTCCGCTTTAGGTCTTTTGTAAGGTCGCTCTTTGGATACATGGATGTTTTGAATTCCAAATAAATGAGATTATGTTTGAATCTAATTTCTTAAAAAATTATTTATTGATGTTGTAAAAGATGTAACAGGAGACAGCATAAAGGTTTGGGGTTTGCCGGCCCCGTATATTGTACACAATCCAGCACGATTTAAAGGTCAAAATTATAAACAAACAGTTCATAACGGCCTTGAAACATGGCGTCGGCCATTTTATTAGGGAGGATCCGGAAGTGGAGGAATGCTGGGAAGGACCGTGAGGGAGGATGGGATTGATGACGTCAGGGCAAGATGGCAGAGGAAGGGCGGAAGTACCGCACTGCAGTCAAAACCCGGCTTATGGTGGAGAGAGGTCCTTTTTCCTACGAGGAAGCAGAGGGAGAAAGTTAGTACCCCACCATTCCCTGCCGGCGAATGTGTTCCCAGGTGCGTTCGAATCCATCCGCGGTCTCCTACTCGCGCGTGCGTGACAATGTATATTAGAATGTTTTGAAATAAAAAGAGAAGTTTAGGAAGGATATTCATCTTAACAATGTTAATTCTTCCAGCCAAATTAAGATGAAGGGTTGACCATCTATGCAAGTCTTGCTTAATTTTTTCCATTTAGACAGTGAAATTTTCTTCATAAAGAGCTTTATGTTTATTTGTGATGTTTACCCTTAGGTATTTAAACTTACCTGCGATGATAAAAGGAAGGTGTCCAATCTAATAATGTGTGCTTGAGAATTCAATGGAAAGAGCACACTTTTAGTCAACTTAATTCTGAGACCAGAAATCTTTTGAAATTCTGTTAGGACTGCAGGCACAGTATTTTGTGGGCCTGATATATACAGTACCATATCATCTGCGTATAGAGAAATTTTCTGTTCAAGTCCTTCTCTGATAATCCCCTTTTTCTCATAAGCATTACGACAGTGAAATGCCAGTGGCTCAATGGTGATTGCAAAAAGCAGTGGTGACAAGGTGCATCATTGTCTGGTACCACATTCTAGTTTAAAGTAGCCTGAATTAAAGGGTTGATGACTTAAAAACCAGGAAAGTGGATTTTGTTTCCGGGCAGAAGAGCAAAAGTAAGACATCTACTTTTAAAATGTGTATATTATTATGATTATGTTTTAGTGTATGAGGTTCTATTATAGCCCCATAAGCTAAATGGTAAAATGGAATTCTAGTCTTCTTTATACCAATTACCACTTGTCGGGGGACACTGAACATCTGTTGCTACTCTTTGAGATAAGGCCAGTGTAGGGGGCCTTGATGGAACATTCCCGAGGTACCCTGTTACATAGAATAAATGATGCAATTCAGTTTTAACATCTGTTTTACAGTTATGTTTCACCATCTGTCAATAAACAATAACAGGTGATTATGTCATGTTAGATGGTTATTGGTGTAGCCGGCGATGCATAAGGCGAAGTCAGGCATGGGTAAAATGCGTATCAAAGAAATGTCAAAGTCCAAAAGTTCGTTTTAAAATATTTAGTGAAAGTTAAAAGCAAATAATCCACACAAGAATAAAAGGAAAAATAGTTACATAATAAAGAAAGAATAAAGGCAAAAAAAAGAAAAAATGTATCTATACTAATAAAAGGCAAAGCCCTCACTGACTCACTCACTCACTCACTCACTGACGCATCACTAATTCTCCAACTTCCCATGTGGGTAGAAGGCTGAAATTTGGCAGGCTCATTCCTTACAGCTTACTTACAAAAGTTGGGCAGGTTTCATTTCGAAATTCTATGCATAATGGTCATAACTAGAAGCTATTTTTCTCCATTTACTGTAATGGAGTTCATCTCGAAAGCCGTGAGGGGCGGAGTTTCGTGTGACATCATCATGCCTCTCACGTAATCACGCATTACGTAGAAAACCAGGAAGAGCAACAAAACGCACTAAAGAAAACATGCATTATATAATTAAGAAGCGAGCGAGTGACATATAAAACCATATTCAGCGGCTCACGTGAACTGACGCAGTGCACCGACAAAAGGCAACAGTTCCAAAGAGTGCTGAACAAAAACCGAATTACAATGCTACACTCAAATAGACAAACCACACGCCGTAGCGCAATAGTAGAGCCTTCGCCTGTAGCGCCGAGGTTCGATTCCCGAGAGGGGATGCACTAAGTATGTACGCGCGTTTCTCGATTTATTTTAACCTCGCATCCCCTTAGTTTGAGACGTATGAAAACACATGCGGTTAACGCAGAAAGACAGATCACCTATTGAAGCTTCATGAATAATGGATACTTTATTCGCGATCAATGATTGTTTTGGTAAAGCCATATTCAGCGTATTCATTAGATGAACGGTAAAAAAGTAAGAGCGAGGGGAGGGTAACTTACTGAGGCACACAAGCAAAACCACAATAGCACACGGGCTCGATGTACTGTAGTGCGCGTCAACTCGATCTGACTTGCGCGATCACATTCTAAAAAAAATTTCTTTTCAAGTTCTATTTAGTCCATATGTGTCAAACTCAAGGCCCACAGGGCACATCCGGCCCGGTGTAATTATATCCGGCCCGCGAGATCATTTTATATACTGTATTATTGTTATTAATGGCCCGGGGATATGAAGCGCTGGTAACACAATAAACTACAGATCCCATAATCCAGCGCTTCAGCTGCCTTGTCGAACACTTACCACGTTAATCAAGTCTAGCTTATGATGCTACAAGTTATTGCCAAGCTAGCCCACACAATGCCAAAGAGAAAAGGTGATTCTGAACATAGAGCCTTTAAAACTGATGGGAGGCTGAGTATATGAGGACTGACAGTGCCATCACAGCCGATTAATGGCAGGGACGCCTCATCAGTCTACACAAGACCCACCGCGACTGTCCCCAAAAGGCGATCATAACGTCACGAACACATCTCTATACTATATAAAAGAAAAAGGCAACTTTCCTTTCTTTAAACCTTTTTTCCTTTTATCCCAAACCAAACCCTTTCTCTCTTAACACTGCAGAGGACACAAAACAAATTTTCTTTAATTGCTGGTAATACCGGTAAGGCACATTACCAGAGGCAGAAATTTGAACGTTCACATAGAAAATGTAATTTCTATACCACAGCCGTCGTGTAGCGCCTTTCAAAATGGATCTACTACCGAGAGATGATCCATATACATTTTAGCTGCTGTTAGTACTACTTACCTGTTCTGTTATACCGTCTTTTAAAATTTAGTTTACCCGCAACCACTCGAGTAGTGCTCAATGTACCTGTACGTCTTAAAACATTAATGTTTTACTGTTTAATAACTTATAGACTATATTTTATTATTTTTCCCTTGTACTCAGTGACCAAAGCTATACACACATATATAGACACATACATATATATACGCATATATATACCTGTGTGTATGTTTGTATGTATGTGTATATACACACACACACACACACACACACACGCACACACACACACATACACACACACACATATATATAATTTGTGTGTGTGTATGTATGTATGTGTGTGTGTATATGATGTAGATAGATATGTATATATATATGTGTATATGTAGATATCTACTGTATATACATATGTATATATGTATGTGTGTATATATATATATATATGTATATATATATATATATATATGTAGACTCAAACCCATTATGACAGCAGCAATCCAAGCTGTGAGAAAACAGTAAAAAGGAGGCGTGTCAGATGTCGTGGTACATTTTTTTTAATGCAGCTAGACGAAAACAACTTCGTGACGCTGCCGCCAAATACACAAAACAATTACTTTCACAATCATGTTACATTATTTTTCAAATATTTCCTTTTCTTTTTCATAACTTCTTTAACACACGACATCGCTACAAAGCGCGGGTATTTTGCTATATATATATATATATATCACAGTGACACGCATAACAGTGACAAAACAATTACATTGACAATCATGTTACGTTATTTTCAAAATGTTTCCTTTTGTTTCTCTTTCCTTCTTTAACACACTACTTCTCCGCTGCCAAGCACGGGTATTTTGCTATATATATATATATATATATATATATATATATATATATATATATATATATATATATAGATATATATAGATATATATATAGATATGGGAACAACACTCATATCAATGACAAAACAATTACATTAACAATCATGTTACGTTATTTTTTTAATTTTTCCTTTTCTTTTTCATACCTTCTTTAACATAAAATTTCTCCGCTGCGAAGCGCGGGTATTCTGCTAGTCTTCTATAAACTTAGCTTTTCTTGAGAAAATTTAGTTATTTCTATACTTAAACATTCTTTACTTCTTTCTATACTTAAAAGTTCTTAATTTCATCTTCTCTATGCCTTAAGCATACGGTTCAACACTTAAATAAAAGTGCTATTTTACAAGTTACTTAACACTCAAAAGGCTAGTAGGCCAGTTGGCACATAGGCATGTGCCCAGGCATGGTCACGTGAGCAAGCACGATCACAAGCACGAACATAGTTAAAAACCGTATGCCTCTATACCTTACACAAGGCAAGGCTAGACACTAACTGGAGAACATTGTTCACTCAAAGCTGTTAGAAAATGACAGGAAAATACCAATACAATTCTATTCACGGGGGTTATAGGAACCTCTCATAGATTATGCCTTGTCATCTAGAAAAATATTCATGAATCTTATAGAACTAGGAAAATGGCTCTTATAATTGGTATATTATATATAATTGACTTGGACGGAATTACACATTAAATATTTTAATGCATTTTGCATTCTTGGAGCCTTATGACTCGCTTTTTAGATTTGGATTAAACTGATGATCATAATTAGTGAAAAAAATCTACCTTCTCATTTCTTACCAAGATTTTTAGCACATGAGAAATTGCTTGAATCTTGATTAATGACTGCCTCGCTGAAAAAAAGCACCATAAAGCAACCCAGATCTGTATCAACGACATAGATTATCAGGTGTGACAACATCTCGGCAGACCCCAGGTACGAAAAAAAAAATCCATTTGTTGTTTAACGAATCCTTTCATTGTTAAAACCGATCTGGATGTTGTATGTATTTGTATGTTCACCCAACAAGCAATGGGGCCTGTGTTCTGTCCAGGGCCGCTGTCCCTTTCTCGGAGCTCAATGCACCCAAGCGATAAGACCTGTGCTGTGCAAGGGCCTCACAAAGGGCAAGCGGTATAGAAAAAAAAGGATGGGCGTGTGTGGCTATGGTTGGGGCCCTTTGGGGATGGGCGAGCTGAGTGAATGGATGTACGTGTCAGTATTGTGTAATAGCGAATAAGATTGTGATTTCAGCATGTTCATATTACAAGGTGTGTGCACTGGAGAAAAAAATCCATTACTACGATTTCATGAGTTTAAATCCTGATGTGAATTAAACCAAAAGATATCCAATTGGTCATCCAAAAATTTTAAGGATTTTGAACCGCTGTGGTGGGCTGGTGCCCTGCCCGGGGTTGGTTTCCTGCCTTGCACCCTGTGTTGGCTGGGATTGGCTCCAGCAGACTCCCGTGACCCTGCAGTTTGGATAAAGCGGGTTGGATAATGGATGGATTGATGGATGGATTTTGAACCGTTAGAAATATATTTCAGATTGGTCTGGGTGAGGCTGTATCCACTCAGAAATCTTCTATTCCTAAACAAAAATTTATACCATGCTTTGTCTCACTTGTGCTTTAACACAACAGCAGATTCCCTGCACACACTCTCATGAGGAAAGAGCTCTTACCGGATGCTGGACGACCCCGGAATTGTTTGCAGTTATCCAACAGGGGTACAAAATTGAAAGCATATATGAGATATGGCAAATTGAACAAAGCTCTAGCAAACTTTTTTCAGAGTATATTAATGCCTATTTAAAAGCTAAGTAAGAATCTTTGGAGTATCCAGAGAGCTTTCCAAACACAGAAGAGCATAAACAGTATGTATCCATGTTTTATGAAAAGGAAGGGGTAAAATTAAGCAAGCACCTAATTAAAAACAATCCAGCTAGAAGGCAAAATGAAAAACTTATTTTAAATTCCTTATGGGATAAATTTGCACAAACACCAAATCTTCCCCACACATCTTTAGTTACGGATCCAGAAAAACTGTTTGAATTATGTGGAACGAGCCCCGGAACACAGACAGGCAGACATGTTGTAGATCACCACCACACGTTTATTTACAGTCTTTTTACAAGTAAGAGCCACACAACCCACAGACTCCCCCAAAGTCCAGGCCAACACCACACTATGCCTCTTCTTCAGGCCACCACCTTCTCTCTCCTCCAGACCCTGTCCTCTTCCACCCGACTCTAGCCCTGAATGAAGGGAGGCAGCCCCTTTTATAATCACCCGGATGTGCTCCAGGTGTTTCCCGGCAATCTTCCACCGACACGCCCCAGTGTGGCGGAAGTGCCGGCTGCATCCCTGGAAGCACTCCGGGTGTCCCTGCTCTTCTTCCCCCCAGCACTTCTGGGTGTGGCGGAAGTGCTTAAGGTCTAAGGTCCCCAAGGCATTGGGGCACCCCCTGGCAGTGACCATGGGCCCCTACAGGGTTGAGCTTCAAAAAAAAGCCCTGTACACGTGGCCACCAAAGGCACCAGGGTGGTCGCCCCCACATGGTCTGAGGGAGGCGCAAGCCCTCCTCCGGTCCTCCGAGGCGTCCTGGCTGGGTGGACCCCCCCCAGCCATCTACGACAATTATTATTTGCTACAAATAATTAATGTGCGTGTGTGACTTGGTCATACGATAAAGATCAATACAGCACACCGTCTAATGTTTTACTACAGCTTAGGCAAAATTATAGTTGTGTAATCTTTTAAATAAACTGAACAAAAGGATATTATACTATGACACGGATTCAATTCTTTATATTTATAGAGCAAATGAATGGGAACCAGAACTCGGCTGTTATTTAGGAGAATTTACAAGCAAGTTACCAACGAATGAATACATCACAGAATTTGTAAGCAGAGGGCCCAAAAGTTATGGCTACAAGTATCCAGCGATGAAACCTGTCTAAAAGTTAAAGGTATAAAATTAAATGTTAAGAACTGTGATAAGGTGTATTTAAAGAACTGGGGGCTCATGCATAACGCCGTGCGTAGAATTAGCACTCTAACATGGCGTAAGCACAAAAGCCGAAATGTACTTACACACAGAAAAATCCAGATGCAGGAATCTGTGCGTACTCCAACTTCCACGTTCTTCCGCTACATAAATCCCGATCAGCGTGAAAAGTAACACTCGTGCACGCGCTTTATGTAACGCCCCAACTCCTCCCAGAATTACGCCTCTTTGAATATGCAAATGAATATAAATCTCCCTTAAGCTCAGCCTTCTGTGAAAAGACAATGGGAAAAGCACGGGGGAAAATATAAGAATTTCAGCGAATACCAAGTGGAGGCAAAGGAAAAACATACTATTTGTTCAAATAAGCCGTGGTATAATCAACAAAAGGAAGTTGATCGAGTGACATAGCGTGTTGGAGAAACTTGAAAGCTCACGTTCACAAAATCGCACAGTGCCGGAAATAAAAAAGAAGTCACATATCAAAGTCGCCGTGAAAAGGCGAGTTGTAGCCCACTATCTGAGTGTCATATGAAAGCTTATTAGGGTACAGAGAAAAAAAGGCACACAGTGGGGAAAAAGCACGAAATGTCAACTTCAATCTTGACATTTCCACTTTAATCACGTAGTTTATTTTGTCATTAAAGTAGAACATCATAAACTTCGTCTTAAAATCATTTAATTAACCAGTTTCTCAAATCACATCGTAATTAAAGTAGCACGTTAAATGCTTTGTTTTGTATTTGATCTTCTATGTGCTCTATGTGTGTGAATCACTACTTGCTTCTTAAACCGGCTCTCTTCCTCCAACTGGACACAGAATCCATTACATTCGTGATATTACAGCTCTCTGAATAACTAAAATACTGAGATGTATACATGATATAATTTTTATGATGATAGGAGTTAAAGCACGTTATTAAACATGAGTTTCACGGCGCAGTGATTGTGTGCGACCTTCGATGAAATAATTTCTTGCAGCAGTACTCAGGGGCCGCTCTAGGCTTGTGGTGGCACTGGGCATAGGAAGAATCGGTGGCTCTTTCGCCCGCCAATGTCAGTAAGGTAGCTTATGCAGGGTGGATGGCCACGTCCATTGCAGACACTGCATAGCCACCTCGTGCTCATGACACAAGCATTTAACTTTTGCCGAAATTTGTCGCTGCATTTTTAGCTGTGTTGTTATTTTCTCTTTCTGTTTTATATTCAATATACATTGGCATAGCCGCCACTGCAGTCCTTGCTTTTCTTTCCCCAAATACCCAATCACCACACAATCAGCTCTGTAATAGAAGTTAAGCCATCTGTAACCTTAGAGCACTGATTCTTCAAAACGTTTAAGGAACATTGAAATATCTTCATAGTACATGTTTAATTATTCTATCCTTCACGACACTCCCAGTGAAGAATATAGATTATTTAAATGAAGTTAGAGTTTTATCTGTATAATATAATAAACATGATTTTGCTGCATTTCACCTTAAAAATGATATCGTCATCATATGTAAATACGCCCTTTATAAAGTGGCTCAGGTTGTGTGATATTATAACTGTAGTGCAAGTTTACAGTGAGGTGATTGTACTTATAAGTACAAACAGTTCTACAAGGAGCAACTGATTGAGTGTGTTTATAGTTCTTGGGATGAAACTGTTTCTGAACCGCGAGGTCCACAGGAAAGGCTTTGAAACGTTTTGCCGTGGCTGAGGCAGTGTGTGCTTGAAGCTGTATACCGATAATTCTCTTTCCGATCAGCTGCTGCTGTGATTCATACTCAGATACAGTGATAGAAATACTCCGAGTGGTGCAGTGAGAGTAATATGGAAAAAGATGATCCGCTGTGGCAACTCCTAACGGGAGGAGCTGAAAGAAGAAGAAGAAGAAAAAGGTGCAGTGAGAGTAACAACGCTAAAGCAGTTATGGTATTTGTAATACTATGGCTATTCCCTGGACCATTATATTGTTACAAGTTAATTACAATCAGATGTGTTACACTAATAAACACTATATGGTTAGTTTCAGTGTATTTACAAAGCGGTGTCAGGAAAATAAGGTGTAACCACACAGGAACAGTAGCATTGCTTTGACGCTGGGTGCCGCCAGTCTGCAAAACCGGCGGAGAACTTGCGTACGACAAGGTATGAGGTACCGTGGAAAAGTGCGTGGCTTTACGCCAAGTGTAGGTTTTATACATCGTGATTTGAACGTGGAAAAGTTCTTATGCAACATTTCTGTGCCTATGCACCGTTTATACATGAGGCCCCTGGTCTTTGACTATGCAGAAAATATAAACGTGTCTTCAAAACATAAAGATATTTAACTTGAAGATCTTGATATTGTAAGGGTAAAACGCAGCTGGCATATAGAAACCAGAAAAATAAAAATAACACAAAAAGTTGTGTATGGCAAGCTTGTGTTAACTAAACATTTTGCATCGTTACCTTTTGGCTATTGATTCTGAGAAAAAAATGATAATAATAATAACAATGGACATTCATTTACAACACTCATTTTACTGTATGTTAAGTGGTCCGAGCAACTGTGCAAAACCTTTTATTGTGAAAACATTACTAGAATCGGGGAGGAAAATTATGTCTCACCAACCACATATCCTCTATTGTTAATTCATTTGGCAACCTCTCTATACAGAATTGTTGAAAAAAATCAGATGTATAAAATTTATAGAAGGTCTCCCTGACTCCCTAAATGATCACTGATTGTTGCCCTGTGATAAAATAAACGTAGTTATCGTGGATGACCTAATGCAGTCTGCCTGTAAAAGTAATGAGTTGGAATTGGCATTCACAAAGTATGTTCATTATAGAAATTTAAGCGTAATCTATATTGTTTAGAATATTTTTTGCCAGGAAAACTGAGCCGTACTATAGCATTAAATGCAAAATACATTGCTTTGTTTAAGAATCCAAGAGACAAACAACAGATATCAATATTGGCAAAGCTTTTCGCTGCTGTGATGTTAGGGTACCATCTTTTGCATTGTAATGCATGTAGTGATAAAATGCATCACGTCTCCTTCCAACAGATGGCGCATCACAAACATTTGTAGAAATAAAATGTATTCTTACTGATATTTGTAATGTGCCCTCTGTTGGAATGACACATGTAATGCATATGTTTCTGTTATATGACATTTGGTACTGGATTTATAAAGCAGTGTTAGTTTGTGATGTGCCAGCTGTTGGAATGACAATTGAAATGCATTTTCTTACTAAAAATGCTTTTATAGCACCATCTGTAGGAATGACAGACATAGTAATCGGACAGAAGCACAGACATTTTTCTTTTTATTAAGGTGCAGATATATATAGTCAAACATGTGTGTCTGGTGGGTCATCTTCATGCCTATGTCAAGATAAACAGTGCCACCCTACAACAAGTTGCTAACACTGTCTTCTTTCTCTTCCACATATCTCACTGGATGGCATATGACAGAGTATTACTTTAAATTGCTGTAGCTGTGTTTGTTCAAGGGCTCAGTTACCAAGTTAAAATAATAAAATGAAGAATTGAACTCCCAGTGACACATGTTGAACCTTTGACTATGTCGACACTGCTCCCATTCCCCATATTATTAACTTTAGAGGGTTCCTGGACACATCAACCTACCTTATCATGTTTTAAACCTAATATTTATGATTCTAAGCAATGTCACATTTCATGTTCATCTTTGCCTTTTTTATTATTATTAAATGTCCAATACAGAGATTGTGAATTTTGTTCTGCCCCGTGTTCTCCAGTAAGCTGTTTGTGGTCTTTCCTGCAGATGAAGTGGACACTGTTGGCCACTCTGACACTTCTACTTCAGAGTGACTTTTGCTCACATTCTGCTTCCCCGGCTTCTCTTCTCAAACACCTGGAAGTCCCCGCCAGACTGGCATCTGAAGAAAAAGCAGGTGAGGTTTGCTGTAGTGACAATGGCAGGGCCACTTCTGCACTTAGCAACGGCAGGGCATATTTTCTGATATGGGGTCTTCTTTCATCCTCAGTGAACACACAGCACAGAAAGTCACTGCCTGATGAGAAGCAATTAAAATGTTCAAATCGGTGATGTAAAGTAAAGTCATTTGATGAGTGAAAAATTTACAAGCCCTCCATTACCACCACCCCCACCCCTCAATATTAGAGATTGGGTCCCACCCTGTAAAGGTTTTAAACTTGCTTGTCTCACTTCTAAATATTAGAACCATTCAAGTAAACGTTTTTTCAAAGACCATGCTGTGCAAAGATTCACGCTGTCTTGATTTTAACTATCTTCATCTGTTGTTACTGCTGCCAGTGAACAGTTTCTCACCGTCCTCCAGTGCCCTCCATAATGTTTGGGGCAAGAAGTTTTTTTTGTTTTTTTTTTTACTTGAATTCCCCCCTCTGCTCCACAGTTTAAAATTACAAATCAAACAATTCAGACTTGATTAAAGTGCACATTGCAGACTTTCAATTATGGATGTTTGCACACATTTCGGTTACACAACACTTTTTCTACACAGTCCCCCCGATCTGACATTCGGAAGAGGGCAAACTAACCAGCAGGAGTGACACAGGAGATCGCACCAGTGACAGGAGCTGCAGCTTTCCATTTGGCTGGTAATTGTGTGATGGATGTTTGTGTATTAATATTCTGTGTACTCGAGTAATTCAGAGAAGTGTGTGAGGATTGTCCAAGATATGCATGAGGAAGACTTGGGTTATAGAAAAATGTATTCTTAAAACTGGTAATCTTGGTATATTAGAAAAGAATTATAAGCACATGAGAAAAGTAGACACTATATTTTACTAAGTATTAAGATGAAATGGAGAAACAACTAAAGGACTTCTTCTGGTTTTGCAGGAATAGTTGGGATTCACAGCAGAGTGTCAATTAAAACTATTGGAAAGTAGATTTCAAATCCAAAGTTTAATATGCAGATATAGATGTACATATAAGTGTGTGGAGTCTACAATAAAAATTAAAGTAGAACTATTCTTACTTCTCAAATTACACATAAAGGAAAATAACTTTGCAAAGTCTTACACAAATATTAATCACAAAGTTGCAATACTGAAGTAGGCCACGAGATGACACCATTGTAACTAAAGGCACTATTGAGAAGCGTTTTATAGAGTTAATGAAATTACAAGTGTAACTATTATAATGTTATTAATAAATGTAATATTCTGAGTTAACAGTGCCTTATAAGAACTGAATGGTCAATTAAAGTTTTTTAAATATACATCATTACTTTCTGGTTCTTTTCTCATATTTACTTAAGGAGGCTGAGGCCATTGAGGCGTGCTGACGTGTGCTTTGCAAACGCTATTGGCTGCTGAGAGTTTTTGGTGTTTTCAGTGGTGTGAGAGTTAAATAAAAAATACATTTTGCTCTTAAAAACTTGAGTTTTGGTTGCCGCTAAGGAACCGTGTGCGATTTTTTTAAAACTTTTTTCCATTCAGAAGGTTTTTGTTTTTTTTGTTTTTTTTTGCTTTTTTTTTCACCCGCACCAGAGCAAAAGCAGCTGGGTGTTTGGAGGTGCGCTTGGAAAAGTTACTTGTACGTGTACAGTACTTGTTCTTGTTATCTGAACTAGCATGGACAGGCAGGATAGAAAGCAGCAGTAACTGATATCGGCATTTGTAAGCAAATAACAACAACAGCGATTCCTTAGTTTAAAAGAAGAGAAAAGATAAAAAGGCCGTGGCTGACTTCAAAGCAGTAAAGGGGAAAAGCTCCGCTGTACGCAGGTAAACGGCCAGCGTTAAAGACGCCGATCAGGCACAAGAGGCTGTAGGAGCAGATAAGGGGTAAAGTTTTGTTTATTTGTTAATCTGAGATGGAACAGCTGCATCCCTAGCCACAGGGGATGCACAAACCAGTGTGATTCTTCGTGCCGGTCCCAAACCCGGATAAATGGGGAGGGTTACATCAGGAAGGGCATCCAGTGTAAAATTTTGCTAAATCAATATGCAGACAACAATACAAATTTCCATACCGGATCGGTCGAGCCCCGGGTTAACAACAACCGCCACCAGTACTGCTAGCCAACAGGGTGCTGTCGGAAATTTGGCCACTTTTC